>NC_135871.1:12396102-12723046 GCF_031162955.1 Sander vitreus | reverse complement strand
CCCTGAGGAACCACCGCTCTGCCCCCTACACCAGTCCGTACGCCCATCGCACCAACTCGCCCAGTGAGTCTTCTGTTTCACCCTTTACTGTCACCCATCCAGGAATTACACCACTTCCTCCCTGGCTATTAACAAGAAACTCAAACAAATGTTGCTGAGCACGGAATGTTTTGCATTCCTCTGGCTTTTGTTTGAGTGGAGCCACAGAGCTGTAAATGGTTGGGCTTCAGACGAGGAATGTATGGAGTGAATATTCACACCTTTAACTGTCATATTGATATCAGAGGGACAGGACATCCTACAAATAACAGGTTTATTGATAACATGATTTCTGACTAATATATGTGAAATCACCAGTGACCTGTGTACCTACTAAACCCCAGTGCCTCTGTTTGTGTTGTAGTCGGTTACGCCGATAACTCGTCAGCCTGCCTGTCAATGCTATCAAGCCACGATAACTGGTCCAGTCTTCAGATGCCAACACACTCCAGCATGATGCCCATGGCCCACAATTCCACCTCTGGTACCAACTCTAGGTTTGTGTATTTCTTCTGTGTTTATTTGTATTGCATCAATTCAACAGTATAACTTACAAAGAAAATAAGTAAATTAGAGAAAATAACTAGGGATGCATTTATTCTTAGGTGCATAGTTCTGGCATAATTTGGGTAAGCAGTGTCCATCTCTCTGTGAATATCTCCGTTTTCAACTTCTTTTTTTATTGCAGAACAGTACAAAGTACAAACATATGAGCCAAACATCAAATAAAGCTTGCTTGTATATCAGATGTTTGTGGGAAAAAAAGAACTACACGAGTCCAAGAGTTTTATGCATGTTTTGTTTTTAAGCAGAGTTGTGTAATACATCTATTTCTGTTTAAATAAATGCATTAACTATGTATCTCTGAGGCTAAAGAGCAGTTGACTTTGAAAAAAAATAAAAATAAATAAAAGACTGAGGACGGCACACAATTTCAAAGTCTCCCCACAAGTTAAAAACAGATGAATAGGTTTTTTTTTATAATTTCTTTACTCTGCTGTGACCTTCTCTGCGACATGAACCATCTTTACTCACTGACGTGATAGTTTTCTTTGCTGTCAAATTCGAAAACCTTAATAGAGCATGAATCAAGTTATTGTCTTAAATGTGTATTTCTTCATTTCTTCATTTCAGTTTGGCTTTCCATCTTGTCTTATTTCTTATTTCTTTATTGATTCTGTAACTCATTCATATATTTCACACTTTAGAAAATCATTTATGGATAGCATTTTTGAACTTTTGCATGAGAAGCACTTCTAAAACATCCTTAGAAGAACTGAGAAAGAATTTTTTTTGTCCTTGTCCCTGTACAGCCAGTACACCAGCCTGTGGCCTGTGAGTAACCCACCCCTGACTCCCGTGTCCCAGAATGGGGGGATAAACAACAGCCTGAGCTCCCAGTTCCTTCGAGGGTCCAGCAGCCACTACCCCAGCCTGTCTCACTCAGTCACAGTGCCCTCCTCTGGCTCTCCCATCTACGACAGCAGCACAGCCACAGAAATGCATGACACATCTCAGTACGACATCTCTCCACACGGGCGACTGCCTTCAGCCTGGACTCCTGTGACACCTCCGTCCCTCTGATGGAAGTGTGTCTCTGCAAGCTTGGAGAGGTATGACCATGAAATGATGTCTGCAGGATTTTGATCTGACGTCAGGGAAAAATCAACCCCAAAATAAATAATTTTTATTTGTTTACAAATCAGATTTCACAGGCAAAAGACTGTTTTAGGGCGCTTGGATTAATCCTGAAAATAATTTTTCAGGGAATACATATATTTTAATGTTTGTGAACCAAAATCCATTTTAACCTGCTTATATTAAGCATAACTCCATAATATTCACAGCATTAAGCAAATAAAAACAATTTACAGTTTAAAAATGTTAAATGATTTTAAACATTGTTCATAGTGTAGAGAAAGCAATTGAGGTTTACCATGTGAATAGATAATGACGCTTTTTGTATCACAATGACGCCGTTTGAGATATTATGTTCCAGATTATTTTAAAAATGAAATGAGAAGAGGGATCTAATGTCAATATTCTGCTATGCAGACGATACGCAACTTTCCATATCATTAAAAAAAAGTCAAAGTCTCTCAAATGGCCATTTTTGAGGCCATCTCCATGACAATAAAAACTTGAATGTGCTTTACTTACTTGCTCATTGCACACTACACTGCTCTTCATGTTGTTGGTTAAGGTGTCCAAATTCATCCAACTTGATCACAGTGTCCTTTTCATTTTCTGTGCCATTGTGATGCCACACTGCACTATGTGATTTAATTACACTGATAAATGGGACATAACCAGATTTCTGGCCCATTTATTTCATCTTTAGATACAGTATCTGGCTATGGACTATCCTCCAGTGGGCGTTTTTTAAATTAGAATCTACACAAGTGTTCAAAAAGTCAGGTCCAGGGACCTCCAGGGTTGCTTTAGAAAATGGAGGTCCGCAGCAACATAAGGGACAGTTTGATATAAGTGTTTTTTGGTTCCTTGGGAGATAAAATTGGGTCAGTGGTCTAATTCCAATCTCATTAGCAGTTCTTGATAAGATTTCCATAATTTCAACAGAAATCACTGGGTGTTAAATCAACCAAAGTACCTGTTTTGTTGAATAATAAACCTACCCCCATAAATAGTAAAGGCCAACCCTTTAAGATTCTCCAAAACTCGTCCCAAAATACTAATTCCTATGCGTGTTTGTTAATTTTTGTCTCTCTTTGTAATGAACATTCAGTCAGCTGTTTGTGATCAAATGAGCTGATGACTCCTCTCTTCGGCAGCTGCTGAAAAAGAATAGAACAGAAGATGATTAATGCACCTGAAACTAAAATGAACTTGACTTTCCAAAAACAACACACTGCTGTCATCCTTTATGATCACAAAAGAGTTGTTCAGTGTTTTTACTCATCATTTCAACATTGATTATTACAATTGTTGTGTAGTGTTAAAATAAAAAAGTGACATTGCCTTCAAAACTCAGCTCATCCTCCTGCTCCCTTTTTGAGAGTAGTAGAGAAGGAGTATTTTTCACACATGGCTGAGGAATTACATCTGTGTACATCTGAAGGAGGGGGGTTGACTGCTGGGGCTGTATAGACAGTGTGTGGATGTCGGGTTGAGAAACCCCAGAGATCAACCCTCATTTTTAGCTCTCTCACTCTGTTTCCATTCATATCTCCCTGATGTGAGGGTAGTCAACTCCTGAAAGATATTGGTGAAATGATCATCTCCTGTGTCAGGGATCTTGTAAGGGTTTTTAAAGTGCATTTACTTAGAAAGGGACCAACTTACTTTATGCCATACTCAGTTTAACCACTTGGTTAAACATTCTAAAAATCTTTATGAAGTTCAAAGTTGGATAAAACATGTTTTTTGCATTTTTGACAAAAGGACACTGTATTTAGTATCTGCTTGTTCCAGTGGTTTAGTAAAGCTAAATCACATTGAATCACATATACACATCCTATTCACATTTACATCACATTATGGCTGTCCTACTTACAGTACGTCATATCTGCTAAAGGTTTTTGCACCCTTGTAATTTAACCATCAATTCCAGACATATTTGACATCTTTGAAACATTGTAATCTTAAATAGAATTTCAAATAAATGTATTAAAATGTATTTAATGTTCACATGCAAAAATGTTTGAAGCCTTCAGTCAAGGATACATTACATCAATAGTTTTTTCATTTTCAAAACAATGTGCTGTTTATTAAAATTACAGAACTGCTCTTTGTTCCATCCCCCTTTAGTAAGTATGCACAGAGCTTTTTAGCACCATCCTATCATAGTGCAAGCCTAGACATGCATTTTGGTAATTAGGTGAGAAAATGTATTAAGTCTTGTTAGAACTGGCATGACATGAAAAGGACCTTGGGACATACTACAGTGTGTTTTTCTGTGTATGGCCATTGTTATTCAACTAAAACCTTTGACAAAAAGACATGCATGCTAGGTAACCAGGACTACAGTTGAAAATTAGCTGTCTGGCTAACACTGGCGCATTTACAGAAATGTTGATTAATGTGCATTGTCCTAATCAAATAAATACATCTTACACATTTAAAAAAAATTCTAATAAAAAATATTTCTTACATCATGTACTAAAAACTGGTTACTTATAATAAGCTGTTGTAAGCATGACGCCACTGCATCATTGAGTACAGAAGCTGCCACGGCAGAAAAAGAAAAAATCAGTATTATTATGTGAAAAGTTTGTTGTAATAACAAGATATTGTCACGTTATTACAACATGCAAACTTATTAGGTTACAACAAGAACATTTTATTTGTTATTACAATATACTATTTATCACTTTATAACATGATCATTTATTGTTATAACGTGATGATTTTCACATTATAACGTGAAACTTTTGACGTAACGTGATAATGTATCTTGTTAGAACATGAAACTCCTCTTTGAATAAAGACACGGTGTGTGGATGGATAAATTGCGAAATATCACTCATATACACAATTTGATTAAGTGCTACTTCCTGCTTGGGCGAAGACTCATTCTTCCTTCTATACTGCACCATCCATTTCAAAATCCTTCTTAGCGTACGGATACTTATCACAATATCATCCACCATCCTTAATAGCTGCAGAATCTCGCCATGTCTCAGCCCAAGCATGAAGTAGAATTTAATCAAGCCAATTTTCGCAATTCAAATAGGAGTTTCATGTTCTAACAAGATAAATGATCACGTTATAACCTGAAAAGTTTCAGGCTAAACGTTAAAAGTATCATGTTATAACAATAAATGATCACATTATAACGTCATAAATAGTATATTGTAATAACAAGAATATGTCCTTGTTATAACTTCATAAGTTTGTATGTTGTAATAACATGAAAAACATATTGTTATTACAACAAACCTTTCACGTAATAACGTGATACTGATACGTTTTTATTTTTCTGCCGTGGCAGCACTATGCTTCCGTAATTGAGTAAACCAAAAACTCACCTCTTCTTTTATGGACACCCACACTCCACCACTTTGGCCAGGCCTCACAAGTTATGCCAAGCTGGCTTTTACACCAGCAAAGAATAATCACTTTGGTTATTTCTTGCTTTAAGTTTAGTCTACAGTTCCTGCATCCTTCACTACAACTGCCAATCCTGAACACACCATACCCCTAATGCTAAGCTAAACCACATTTGACTACACCTAAACATTTAAGTACTTAAAATGGGGACTGTACACAGCCTGGGACAAAGTGTTGCATTAGAGGCTCAATTTAAGGCAAGATAGTCTCTGAACCCATACATATGACCAGCCTTCATCAAACATGTGAATATCCCTCAGTATTTGATATCAGTGAGGGCTCCACCCATCAGGTTTCTGTTTCAAGCACCGTCCATATGTACTACAGAGATATTAATAGTAAACTGGATGAAATGCACAAAATAATTACTTATACATTATGGGCAACTGCTGTATTGTCTCTGCAGACAATACATATTGCCACAGGATTACAGATTAGTGTATGTATTTCATCAGACCTTCCTTATGTTTTGCTACTAAACATGCATTGGCTGTGGATCTTTTTAGTAGATTGAAAAAGAAACCAATGTCACCAATAATCCACTGGTCATAAAGCACAGAACAGCCATTGTCCTTTAAAGCCCATGTTGCAGGTTAACCACCACTGTTTATTAATGGGTACATAAAGCACTCAACATATGTATATCATTGTTAAAAATGTCTCCAAATAGTGTTAAAGGACAATTTTCGTCGTTTTAGTCGTATAGTGGGTTTTTTAACGCAATTCGGTGATGACGTCACGTTGGGGAGACTGCCTCAGCCTAGTACTAGAACTATGGTGACTGACTGGGATGAGGAAGAGGTGTTTTTACTGTCAGTGAATAGCACCGAGTGAAAGTCAAGGTTTTCTTTATATCTAGTGACAGTGATCATGTCGTTAGTTCAAATAAGTACCGGTAAACTTATCTAGCTAGATCTAGAAATAGAAGACATCATGCTAGCTATGGGCTAACTTGCCAGTCCCACCTGTGAAATCCCCCGACGTTGTAAACACATTTTCGATTAGATATCTCACGTTTTGATGGTAGCCAACTAGCTCCAGTAACAACATATTTGCCTAGTGTTTATTTATTACTTGGACAGGGATGCTGTTCGGCTTTTCACAAGTTTATAGACAGCTTGCTAACGCTACGCCGACGTTTTGCTAACGTTAGCACAACAGCGTTAGCCTAGACAGCTAGCTAGGTAAATATTACGACTGCCTTCGGAGTTTCCTATATCTGCATCCATGTTGTCAACATAAGACGTGTTGCGTTAAAAAGACCAAAAGCCATATTTTGCAACACCAGTGGCACAGACCGAGACCATAGACAGTGAACCGAGACGGGGCTTTCGTCTGTCGTCTCCCCAACGTGACGTAATGCAATGCATTGTGGGGGAAAGGAGAATCATTTCAAACCGCTGTAAAATAGTACTACGTTTTTGTATTTTATTCCGTTTTGTGATATCCATTGTATTGGATGTTGTTGGGTAACAGTTTAAATGTTTATTACCAACAAGCAAATTGCGCTAATTTGTTTGAAAATAAACCCTGCAAGATGGGCTTTAAAATGTTATTTTTTTTAAATCTGTCAGTGTATATGCAATAATTTATTCACATCCATTTGTGCAACATGAGATTTTATAGTGAAATTATGACCTTTTGTCTCATATTTTATTTCATTTTATTGCATTTGCACCTAATTAAGCTGTATATAGGTGATTGTTAGGTGAACAGCAGAACACAGTTACTTAAAGAGTGGGCGAGGCGTTTTTAGGCGGTTGAGAAAAAGTACTGTCTCGGGGAGAGAAAGCTCCATTTGGAGTGAAATGTGTTTTTTATTCTTTATACATCTATTACATACACAAACAACTAACACAAAAAGACGGGAAAAAAACCCAAAAAGCATAATAGGGGCTCTTAAAAGAAAAAGCTCAACAACATTAATATGTTATGCAGAGCATATGGTATTTGAATAGAGACACAAAGTGCAGAGCAGTTGAGCTAAGAAAGTGTAAAGAAAGCCATTATGTCAAGAGCCCATTCAGCCCAGAAGATCAAGGTCAGTGTATAAGGGCATCATGACATCCTCCCCCCTGTACAAGCAGCAACCACCGACTGACCGGAAGGAACAGACATCTAATCCACTAAATCGAATACACAACTGACTGCTTCACTGATGCCTCTGAGCATCTCATTGTCAACATACTGGATGAAATGGTCTCTGTCTGCAGGGTTAATGTGTCACCATGTACGTAGACTATTGTGTGTGTCCAATCGCTGATTGTCTGTGTACAGACATATTTAAACAGAGTTTTAATACATATTGGTGTCAAATAAAACCAACACATACAAGATAATACCAAAAATCTTTCCTAATATTTGTGCAGATTCATGTCCATCAACACTATTTTTCTTGGTGTTTTATAAATAAATGTACATTGTTTCTTTAAAGGTGTAGGCCTACATTAATTGCTGTATGCAAATGTAACAAAAAAAGCATCATCGTATTGTAAAATGATCATTTAGTTATCGTGATTTGCTGTATGAGCCAATTTCCTATGTCCTTTTGTTTTTTTTATAAAGAATAATGTTTAAAGCAAGAAATGATAATGGGACATCTATCAAAAAAAATCTAAAAAGCCATGAAGGCAGGGTATTTCTCTAAGCCTAATAATCCCATTATGATCCCAATGAAAAAAAAAGCTCTCTGTCAAAGCAGGGAGCATTGACGCAAGCATGTCTTGACGTCAGTAGCTGCAGTGAATGAGGGATGGGAGGGGGGAGAGCCAGAGAGCCAGAGAGAGAGAGAGAGAGAGAGAGAGAGCCAGAGAGCGAGAGAGAGAGAGAGAGAGAGAGAGAGAGAGAGAGCCAGAGAGAGAGACAGAGAGAGAGAGAGAGAGAGCCAGAGAGAGAGAGCCAGAGAGAGAGACAGAGAGAGAGAGACAGAGAGAGAGAGAGAGAGAGAGAGAGAGACAGAGACAGAGACAGAGAGAGACAGAGAGAGAGAGAGAGAGAGAGAGAGAGAGAGAGAGAGAGAGAGAGAGAGAGAGAGAGAGAGAGAGAGCGAGAGAGACGTGTTTGCTTTTAGAAAATACCACGAAATACCAGCGTCATTGGCATGAATGCAACTGTAGCTCTTTGCAAGAAACCCGCCGCGGATGTGCGCATATAGACGCACAAAAAAATAAAACTATTTGCCCTGACATCCAAGTGACACCATTTGGAGAAACAGTATAGGTGCTGCACTGGAAATCTAAACCAGATGTAGTAAATGAAATATAATCCCCTGACCCGGGAGTGTTCATAAATAAATCAACATATGAGAGAATGAAGAGAGGAGGAGGTGGGGATGGCTGTTGCTCAACTGGTGTCAGCCACCCATCTGTGACTCTCCTGAAAGGAAAATGAATGTGTGAAAGTAGAAGTCAGTGATACTCTGAGGTCTGTGCAGTTTTATCCAAGTGGATATCTCTTTCTTGAACGCACGCACAGTCCTTGCGTTAGTAATAGAGAAGCGCTGATTTTTTTATTTTTTTATTCTCTGGCATTCAGGGCTGAGTCGACCGGAGGGGAAAACTATCATCAAGCAATTTGTAAAAGCCAGACTGGTGGCGTCATTGCCTGCCCTTCTCTATAGTAGCATACGCGCAACACCACGATTCTCTTGCTTCCTTTATTCAATGCTTATTCTCAAGTTGCTCTGCGGCTCCATCACACTGATGTGAAAGCAAACCCGTTCGCCCAAGACTGGTGATCATAACACAATGCGTGTTTGCTCGATTTATGTTACTCTGGCACATGGATTAGGAGGTTTTGCGCAAGAAGCGTCACAGACCAATGTGTTTTCTACTCGTCGCTGGACTGGTGTTGTAAAAGAGAAGGTATCGTATGGTGCGCTTCCAACACACCACTTCTGTAGAACAGTGTCTCCGATTTTTTGCATGGGAGGAATCCTCTCCTCCTTCACAGATGTTGCCGGAGAGCATTTTCTACCCACAACTTAGTTCGCAGCTCAAATGATGCCAGAGGGACACGCGCTTTGGCGTACTTAAACGGGCAGACCACGTCCGGATAATCTCAGTTTACATTGGCCTATACTCTTCAAGATACCCGAGAGTTCCAGTTGTATCGGCTGTGCGTCATCCATGCCTGATTAGACTTGTCTGACGTCGTCGAGCACCATTCAAGTAAAGCATGCACCTCATACAACGTTGAAAACCTTAATTGATATGAAAAAAACTGAAAACATCCAGTGTGACGAAAACCACTACCTTAAGACGCGGATCAACAAGTTACCTCCAACTTCCATCTAAACACGAAACGAGGTTAAATCATAATCCGAGACGCACCTGATCGACAAATCACTTCAGCTGCAAATATTTCTGATCTGTCAAGAGAAATACGCTCCAGACTGTCCGTGGAGACACATCTTGTCCGATTACGGCGGGAAACAGGAGCTGACCGGCTCCATGCCTCGCTGCGTCTGTCGGTGCTCGGCTGGCCACCACATGGTAACTTTGCGCACACAGCACGCTGGAAAGAGGATACATAGAGAAGGGATCTGAATGAATGGGACTGAGATTTATTCGCATTTCTCTTCTCGCCTCCCCCAGACTGTTGCATGTGTTGTATATCCTGCCGGTTGAAGGCGTCTCACGTTATCAGCAGATATCGAGTCAGCGGTGGATAGATCCATCACTCGAATAGGGAGCAGCAAATGTCGAAGAAACGGAAAAGTCCTGACGACCAGGACTTTGAGGACTCTCCGCCTGCAGGATGCAGCGACCAAGGTAAGAGTCATGATCTGAAATGACAGTGTGAAAGTTGAACTGTTGCTGCCAAAGTGCATGCATATGATATTCTCAGGGACTGTTTTTGATGTTTCTGCAGAGCAATTTCTGAGTAGAAACCACAGGTTTATTGCAAAGTGAGAGGCACCAGGACTTAGTCATACCCTCGGGATGCCCAGCCACTACAGCTGCTGTATTAATTCATTAAGTGTTAAACTTGTACAGTGACATGGCCACGTTGTCATGCAATCACTCTCCCCTAAATAAGTAGTTTTATCCAAAACAATCTTGTGTGTTGCTGATTACTTTTTATAATCTCTCATCAATCCTCAGTGGAGTCACATTTGTGTGACATCAGGTTTGGTTGCAGAACAGACTCTAATGTTCAGCTACAGAAGGAAGTATATGATAGACGTGTGGCATCAGAGTTGTAGAGGCTGGGTGAACTCAGCTTGGTTGGTAGTATGGCTGTCATCAATCAGGCAAAGAAGGACCTGTTGATTCAGAAACTGGATTATATGCATATAAAGTATAATGGTGGTTCACCTAGATTACTATTTCCAGTCCGATGTTACAGTTGTTGAGGTGGAGTTGATATATGAACATGCATTGTGTGAGTTCAGAGGGATAATCAAGGCTGGATCTACCATCATGGTGTAGCCCGGCATACGAATGGGCCCTTTCATCTGCACAGAGAAAATAAAAAATAAACTGTGGATACAATAGCAACCCAGCTGCACAGAACAACCACTACATGAACATTTCCATTGGGAAATTCAACAAAATAAAATAACACATTTTCTTTATATAAAAGAATAGCCATGATTGGCAATGATAAACTGTACATTGTTAATAGTCACACTGTTTATTCAGTGTAATAAATGATTGCCAAATAAACAACTTTAAATATTCTAATATGGAACAATATTAATAAATAGCTACTCCAAGTAGCCCACAGTCATGGATGGATTATAAGACAATGGCCATAGACATGTAAAAGACCCCACACCAGATTGAAAGAGACGCAAAACTGTTTTGTGTCTCTTTTTGGTCATTTGAGTGACTTTCACTTTCCAACAACAAATGTTAAAAGTCGCGTCATGCAGAGGCTGTAGTCCAGGAGCTTTGGGCCTGTTTAGTAATCCTCCATGGTACTAACGAGCGTACTACCTATCACCTTCTGAATCCTCTGGCGCCGCCACGGATTGGCTCTCATTGATTGATGCAGATCCTGTGTTGAGTAGAAGAGGAGTTATTTTACACTGCTGCTTACTTACTTACTGCCCTCTGCATCAGGTAAACTTAACAACAGACACAAAACAAGGCACTACACACGCCAACTGTAACAAAGTCTTAATCAAGTCATGGGGATGATCACAGTGACTTAGTATAAAATATAAATGTGGGCAAAAAGCCACTCTAAACAAAAATCTGTCCTGTTTCAAGGAATGCTATGCTTTACTTTCCTCAAAGTGCCTGTGATCTGTGATCCTATTAGTTGAAAACACTGGTTCAGCATATCTTTTAGTTCAAGCAGTTCCCCCTTTTTCAAGAGACAGCTTTTGAAATACCTGAATCGGCAGTGTGGCTGCTATTGTGCTGGCAAACACATGACATGAGTTGTAAGTTTAAGACCAAGAACCTTAAAGCAGAGAGTCGTGCCTGCTCGCATGAATAGTGCTCTGCAATGGAAACTAGATGGACTAGACGTGTGGTGTTTCCTTCGCATCACATTATTTAAGTTTAAAGCTGCATTTGTCATGTTTAGATTTGGAAAAAATACTTATCCTTAATGAAGCATGAATACATAATTTGATCTCTGTTTGTCTTTTTACTTTTAGTATCTTTTTAAAGACTAGATCACAGTCATTTTACCTCTGAAACTTACTGAATTACTCTTGTTTTGTGCCACAAATTTTGACTTTCCATAGAAACTCACAGTTGCAGTGCAGGATTTACTGTAAACATTATGGCTTCCTCAGGCCTGCAGACTTGTTTGTTTGCGCTGAAGACGTGACCTGTTTGCCTCACAGTCTTTGGCTCTGTATCTTTTTGGGTCCATGCCCAAATGAGAGTTTCCCTTGGCTAACACGGAAGAAGAGCTGGGCGCTTCCTTCCCCGACTGTGCCTGGCATCTGTGACTACTTAGGGGGTACACACCCACTGAACCCCTCCCACTCAAGATTCTGCATGCTTTGATGCAGGATGGCAGCACTAATATTGTACAGCACACTGTCAAAGCAAATGTAGATTTTAAACCAATAGAACACTAGGCTTTTCATACACACTAAGGAGTGATTTATGAGGGAACCAGAGAATATACTGTAACCTAAAATATCAGGCAGTAGTGCATAATATCTTAAAATGAAATTGAAGTTAGCTAGTTTTATGATACAATTGTTTGTCCAAACTAAATAGCTGCTGTTACAAAAAGCTGACAAATATTGATTGTATAGAGTGATTATACGTATATTTGTGCATCATGAACAGAATCTGAAATCTAGCAGCAGTAACTATGGTGCTGCTACTGTCGCTGCTCCATTCACTGTCGCCTCTGAGTGCTCAAGCTTGTATTTTCTCATGGAGATCGTTTTTGTTCGCTCTGATATCCCCGGTGAGGCCTTGAGGTGAGGTGTGGAAAAAGGGGAATTGAGATTCATATCAGGACCACAAGGTGTTTTTTGTCTTGCCTCTCTGTGCAGCCTCGACCTGTCGATTACAGGGCCACTCCTAATAAAACAATAAAATAACATATTTGTTCTTAAATAAACAGCCTGGCTTATTCAATGCAGCATTAGTAGGTGCAGTGAAACATCCCATAAGCACAAGACTGACATATTATCACCATATAAAGTTGTTATGGTGAACATTTTAGCAAATAGTTTCCTACTTACACATTCAGCAGATACACAGCAATATTAACATTCATTTGGAGTCATGTTTCTGGCAACCCATTGATTGCAAGTCCAACATTCACTCTCCTTTTAGCTCTGTTTTGGTCTCCACCAACTCTTTAGCAGCTAAATGCTCCACTTTCTTCACCAGCTAGTCATTAACTTTGTCTTTATCAGAGCTTTTTTGCTGACAACAGCTGCCGACTGCTGATGAAAACAACTCCAATAAGAGCAGTGAGAGTGAACCTGAACGGTAAAGTTTCGGGTCGTAAAATCAAAACAATGAGCTAAAATGCTTCAAAGAGCTGCAGGGAACTGCAGCGTTTGGTGATAATTGTCCATTGTTAATATGTAAATATTGCAGCTTTAGATTTTTTTTATATCATTGGATGTGTTATAAATATGCACATTATTCATACTATAGAATAGTAGGCTACATAATAGGCAAAACTCGGGTTTCAACTAAACAAACCAAAAGGGCAGGAAACAGCTCAAGTATAGCCATAAAAATGACTGAAATATTTATCAATATAACACACCGCTTTTTTAACAGGTCAATAAAACCAGCAGAATATTAAAGAAGGGAGTTTATATGGTCGATGGCAGGATAACAATTTGACTGTCATCCTTGCTGCATCAGACCATTTAGCAAATAGTCCTACTTTAACAATGATGGTGCTCCCACCTTATTGACAATACATCAAGAATAACATTACAAAATGGCCTCTGCTCACATGAACAAAAAGGCCCTGTTTCAATGAGACAGAAGACCAGCGCGGTCAAGGCCAGATAGAGTTTCTCTTTCAGTTTGAATTCAGACTGTTGAGAGAAAAGTTCCAGATCTTGTGGAGTGGTTTGTCCTCATAGATTAAAACTGAGGAGCGGCTCAGCGTCATACACCGCCATGGTTTTCCAGCGGTGCACCATGTGTGTCTCTTTAGCTTGGCTCTATGCCCACGATGCTGAAAGACTGTGGAAGTGCAGCAGGGCTGTTCGCCACTCTTGTGACGCCACAGAGCATTTAGTGTATAAGCCACATGCAACCTCACACACATTCAGACACTCACATATCCTCATAAATACTTTTATCCATGTTCTTCTCCGGAGACGAAGTTGAACAGCAGCTCACAGCTTCAGTCTACATGAGGGCTGCAGCTGCAGACTGTTTGGAACGAGCTCAACTTGTGCAAGGACACCACTTAGTGGTCATAACATGTACTGCAAGCCACAACACTGCAAACAAAGATTTCTAGTTTATAAGGATATCATCTAAATGAATTTATTTTATCACATTTGTACATTTTTACCAAATGTTGGACTTTGCCCTCTCTGTAATTTGACAATAATTAGTAGATGTCTCCATCAGTGTCCTCAGACAGACAGACACTAGGTGGGGCTAAAGTATAAAGATGAAATGCAGTGAGTGGTGTCAGAGAAATTCACCATGGAGCAGACAACCAGTAATTCTGAATAAACATATTTCTTTATTAGTATTATTTGCAGACTTAATAATGACTACCGAAAGGTTCCACAAAATTCTATATTTATAATATCAAAAGAGATTTCAACGTCACAGTTTTTTGTGAACGAGTAGTAGGCTGAAAAATAATTCAGCAAAATTGTTCAAGTGAAATCATTGTTGTTACATTACACTAAGGTTATTGGTTTTCATTTGACTGCAGTGCTAAACAAGGTTAAGTCTTCCCATTACAAGTTTGGATAGAACAATTGGATTATAAAATACACTAAATCAGAAAAAAAGCTATAGTCTTAAATCAACCTGTGTTAAGGGATAGACAAGGCTAGAGTGTGTGCATAAGTGTGTTTAGTTCATGAATGGATTGTGTCCATGTGTTATCAGTAAACAGGCAGACCTGATGTCTGGCTGCTCGGCCGTCTTGGCCTGTTGTGATGTCTGCTGTGTGGAGAGATTGATAGGCCTGTACGTCAGCACCTGCTGTATATTTCTCACCTGTGATTCACACTGATTTGGTTTGGCTTCTGATGAGGGCCGCATGCAGCCAGTTACCACTCGTCTCACCAGCTACTCCCCAACTTATTTGAGCTTAATATGGAGCTCGCTCTCTCTCTATTTTAAAGCATCTCTTTTCTGAGGCACAACATTGATTTATATCAACTTATACAAATTAATAATAAAGTCAGATACATTTTATTGAGTCTGTTTTATTATTGCATCAGACAGTGTTATTTCCCCCCATGTAGCTTTTGTTAACACTGAATGGAACAGAAAAAATAAATGATTAAAAAATACAATTTAAGGATTTGATCCTTATTTTTACATGAGAAACACAATGTTCGCACATTTTGTATAGCAATGCAATTAATTAGGAGTAATAATCCTTCTTGTCCCTATGACATAAAAAGCACATCAGGCAGGTTATGGTAAAATCAAACAAAGTGAGTATAAATGAAATGTGAAAAAAAATGATATATTTTTTTATTTTATAAACGTGAGCTTTGTTGTTGTGTTAAAGATAATTTCCTCTTGGTGTGTCCATGTATAATGCTTGTGCAATGAGCAGAGTCAAACAGTCAGTCAGCAACGCCTCACTGTATACACACCATACAGCGTCACAAGAAATACACATTGACAGGCTGTGTGACATCACTCAGCTGTAAGTAATGATCCGACTGTGTGTTTGGTGGTTAAAAGGCTTACATTTGACCAGGACGCTGTTGGCTTCTCAGCTCAGAGGTCCGCACACGTGTTAAGCAGAGTGGTATCATATAGCACATAGGGAGGATGTTTGCCTTGCAGAGTGATGCTTTGATGCAGCGATGGAAGAAGTATTCAGATATTTTACTTAAGTAAAATTAGTAATACCACAGTTACAAGTACAAGTCTTGCATTTAAAATCTTAATTAAGCAAACGTACATAAGTAATAACATCACAGGATGCTTAAAGTACCAAAAGTAAAAGTACTCATTAAGCAGAATGGCTCAATTCAGAAAATAATATATATTACTCGATTATAATTAGTGATGAATATGTAAGTGTCAGTAATGTTGCAGCTAAAGGTAGGGTAATTGAAATTGTATTGACTGCTGCAGGAGTTTCATTTTTAACAATATAATATAATGTATTAGTTGTTAATATTCTGTATTAACAATCTGAATCTGCAAAGTAACTAGTAACTAAAGCTGTCAAATAAATGTAGTGGAGTTAAAAGTACAATATTTTCTGAAGTATAAAGTAGCATACATGTAAAATGGAAATAACCAAGTAAAGTACAAGTAGCTCAAAATTGCACTTAAGTATAGTACTATAGAGTAAATGTATTCAGTCACACTCTACCACTGGTTTGATTCATGTCTCCTGCTTGCGTCCTCACCTATAGGATGTGACTCCCGCTAGCAGAGCTACAGCTGCTGCTTCAACAGTGTCAGAGGCAAAAAAAAAAAAAACTACATCTGAATCATGTTTTAGCGCACATATTGACAAAAAACATCACACCAGCAGACCTGCGCTGGAAAGCGAAATGTCCCTGATGAAATAAAAAAACGGTATCATAAGCTAAAACAACATTCATGTTTTTACATTCAAGTTTAGTTTTAGGACAATATTTGCATCTGTCTGTGTGTTTTTTATACATGTGAGTGCTCAACACATACTCACACGTGCCCGCTCTCATGTGCACATCTGAGGAGACACATCTGACCTCCTGTTTTGCATGCAGCAGTTTTACAAGATTGCACAGTGAAGCGTTTCACATGGCGCAGTGACGTCAGCAAATGTTCACTGTTTTTTGTTTTTTTTACTTTACCCTCCACAGACCCCTGACCACATGCTCATCATAGTCACCGCTAGAATTACGGATGTGATAATCTAGGTCAGAAGTGGTGCCAACAGAAAACACTGCCCGCTAATCTAAATAACCAGGATTTGCATATGTGAGTCATGAATGAGCGCATGTTTGTATGTGTGTAAATACTATGTGTGTGTCAGAGGATTCTTTTTTAAATGTATGTTTTCATGAATTTATTTCTGAATTAAAGAAATAATGTTTGTTGGCTCAACACTGCACTGCAACGATAATTTAAAAAAGAAAAAAAATATATAATAAATAAATAAATCTTTAAATACACAGAGCCAATCCTCAGCAATACTACTTAATGTTATAATAATAATATAGTATAAATAGAACCTATAATATAATTCTTGGCCAGTTTATTAATTAGCGATGCATCCTTTGATACTGACGCAAGAAAGCCATTTGGTTCCTCTGTATTTACTTTGACATTGTCAGTTGCATCAGCTATATGCTGCATTTACTTAAATACATAAACATTTTGACGATTGATGGTGAACAGCTTTGTGTTAAAAATAAGGTGCAAAGATTAAGGTATGGAAAAACTATTGCTTTGTGAGAAAATGGATTTCTTCCAGAAATAAAGAAATGGTTGAGGAAATAAAAGACACGTCTGCTGGTGCGCTAATTTAAATATAATTGAATGGTGCTGTATATGTGTATAATGCACATAAATTACATATAACCATGCATGCATGCATGCGTGTGTGTGTGTGTGTGTGTGTGTGTGTGTGACAAATGTTCAGGCAGGCATAATTTGTGCCAGCTCTGTGACGTATAGAGGACATGAGGCTCAGGCGGGTGCTGTGAGTGGCAGTAACAGCATCTCCTGCTTGAGCCTGCCACATCTCTGACTTCATTGGCTCCAGCTCTGACGCAGATACACGCACCACCCCCCTGCCCCCCTGCACACTTTTTTCATCACGTTTTTTTTTTTTCACCCATTTAAATGTTGTTTTTTCTTTTTTTGATTCATGTGCTTTCTGCAGTTCCTTCCACTGCAGCGCTCCACATCACATATCTGCATCACCTGTCCGTTGTGCACTCTCATGAACAAGCTTTTTCTGTTTCATGCATTGATGTAAACCCTAACAGCATTTTTAAACCAAAACAAATTTCTTAGCATGTGGCACATGAGCAGAAGACAGCCTCCACTGTTTCAATCAACTGATGCATTTAAACTGTTGAAATGTGCAATGAAATATGTTCATCGTGGAGCATTACATTTTCTCCTCCAACTGCACAGTGTAGTTTTGTTAAGCACAATCAGGTAGTGAACAAATGCCTTTTTGCATTTGGCCAGAAATATATCCCTCTCAGTCTCATTTACAGTTTTTGTGTTGACAACTTCACTAATAAACCACAATAATTGAAATTTAAATAATTAAAAGCATGTAATCCAGTCTCAAAGGTGTAAGGTGTAATTTGGGAAGGGAAACTGAAAAACACATTACATTTTGTTTCAATCTCTCCCTGAACAAACCCCATAGCAGCAAATTAAAAGGTCATCTCAAGTGTGGGTCTACAAAACTGTATTTATATGTATATGTTTATTACTTTACAAGCTATTTAGTATGCTACCATTACGCCACAGTTGTCCACATTGTCTGTTAGCAGTGTGTCTGAGGCTCTGAATTTAGGCAGAGGAATTCTGGCAGTGTTCTGACTTTACAAACGCTTCATTTTGCAGAGTAAGCCCTGCTGCTCTGAGTGCCTCCTTACAAACCTACGTTGCTAATGTTTGGATGTTTTTTTTTTCTTTACTGCATAGAGCACATGTGTCAAACTCAAGGCCCGTGGGCCAAATCCGGCATGCAATAATACAGTCAAAGATATTTGACTTTTTCAATTAAATAAAAGCATATCAATAAACTAAACATGTCTGGCCATGTCTTCTTCTGGTTGCAGTGCTGCACTAGAATACACCTCAGCTTCCAGGGGTGCTACAGTTTACCCTGACTTTTGACTTCTATGTAGATAAATGGGGAAATTCTATGACTTTCCCTGCAGGGATTACATAATTAATCATTCAGAATAACATTTGATTCAATGTGTCACATGGAACTGGTGGTTACTGGTACAGCTAAAGGAAAACTGGTTTATTACATTACAATTTTTTTTTTTTGTAGCTTGGCTGTTGATTCTTTTGGTTATAACAACATTGTGCTCCACAAGTTAATCGCTGTGATCTGGGAAAAAGTCCCATTGAGCAACAAACATGAGAAGTCAGTTTAGCTAAACTTATATTGAAGAGAAACAGAGGCGAGCACACTAAAATGATCGGCCAAACTGTCAACTCATAACATTTTACAGGCTAATTTCCTCATTTAACTTTGACCTACTGTACTTGCTGTATTGCGTACACACATTTTTTCATTGTGACGAGAGCTTATTGCTGACATTTTTACGTGTGCTCACTTTGGTTTTGGTTAAGTGGTTTATATACTCTGGCTAGATTCCTGCTTTGTCTAAAACCTGCCCAATAGTCTAACTGCTCGTCTCTTGCAGACTTCGCTATAGCAATGTAGCCATCTTCCTAGGTCTTAGCAATTACTTGAACTTGAATTCTGAATTGATAGAATTGATGTTCCACTTCCGGGATTGTTCAGGTGCCGCCCGAAATTCCGCCAGATGTCCCTCTTTTTAAGCCAGATGTCCGTCACCTTCCGCTTTCTGTGTGTTGGCAATCTAAACTCCGGTGGATATATGAGGACTATTTTTAACTGCTCCTCAGATCTCTGCAGGGTAAATCGAGACAGCTAGCTAGACTGTTCTAGCTAGATCCGTTGAATCTGAGTTTTCTGTTGCATGACTAAAACAACTTTTGAACGTACACACGTTCCACAAAAAACAAGTTCCTTCCCGAGGCTATTTTTCAGAGGCACCGCCATTGTGTCCGGGGGTTAGCGCAGCCCAAGACATTTTTGAGTGGTTTAAAGAAATGACAATAAGCCAGAGGACATTTTTCTCCCATCCCGGAATGTTGTGTGGACTAGCCAGACCCTCCTCCGCACCGCTGTGGAGGAAGGTTTTGCCAATGCGATACTAATGGCCAGAAAACTGTACGGGTGCCAAGACCAACCAGTAAGATATTATATTGTCTACTAGACTTGTGCTAAAATACTTGCTTTATCAACAACATTATTTTAAATTGGGTTAAGTTAGATGTGGGCATGTGGTAATTTTGCAAGTGAAGTCTTATTGCTGATGTTTTTTAGTTAGACTTGACTGACTGAACCAATGTCGATTTTGGGGGTCTGTCTATGAATTGACCAGATAATTGTCAGACTTGACTTAACCACCATTACCCACCAGACTGCTAAAAAAAGTAGAAGGATCCTTTTAGTTTAGAATACAAATGTCACATTGTAGTATATCCTTTCAGAAAGATCAGTTTACCAAATTGTCTCTGGAAGGGAGACTAATGTAACGTCTAGCCTGAATTAGACTAAATTAGATTAGGTATATTACTATGGCCTGCACACAATTGGGTTGGATTAGGATTAGGATTGGGTCAGTCCAATAAGTCTGCATGCTGCCAACTGACCAGTTGTGCAGTTTCATCATTCTTTGTCATTAAACTCTGGAGCACCACTGGCAGATAGCGGTAGAGATGGAGGGTATCAAGCTCTGACATTTTGGGGACCCTGAATGACACTCTTAAGGCTCACATGTAGCCTGTGTTGTTAGGGCAACACGGCTTTTAGCAAAAGGCTTTTCATACTGGAGATGGATGTGCTTTTTTTGGGGAGCACGACTGTAATGTGTCTAAGATATCTGCAGAGGAAGCAGAGCAGACAGCAGAATTCTATATCACATAATGGAAAGAACAGGACTGTGTTTCAAATAAGATCAGTCATGTAATCAGCTCCACCCCAAGTGAAAGTTAGGCCCATCATCCTCCTCAGGTTCCCTGGACATGCTGAGGCTCTCAGTGAGTCCATAAAAGGCAACCTTCACCAGATCAGCCTGTTTCCTGTTGACAAGCCAGTGCTGCGCCTCTTCTGGAGGGACATACAGGCAGCTGAAGAGCCAACTTTTATTACAGGACACTTGCCTTTGGGCCTTTGGAGACACAATATGTAATCCCTGCTGTGTAATCTACACAGGACTTCCACTCACTGATGCGACAATGCTGGCAAAAAAAAATCATTCTGTCTTTTATGGTTACATTGAACCGGACTCTCATTTTGGAAGGAAGTCCTCCAAGATACAGCCGAGTCAGTACATGTGGCAGCTGTGCAGGCCACAAACTGGCCCGAATACGTATCCATTGACAAAATGCTCCAGTCTCAAACTCAGATGGCTTTATGGTCTTCATAGGGGCAGACTTTACCCTGGTAACCTCCCAATTTGCAGCTGGACAAACCAGCTACTACAGAATGGGTTATTTTTACCTATTTCTCATCAGGATTGGCTGCAGCAATTAAAAGAGGTGGAGCATCACCTATAAATGCCTGAGTATTTGACGTATATGTTTGGATCTCATTGAGAGATCCAGATTGAACTTTATTGCAACAGGGAGAAAACCATCAAAGCTTCTGAACCTGGCTGATGGAGCTTCCACATCATCATGGTCATGATTTTGATAATCAAACACCATCTGATTGGACTTTCTCACCAATTTCAACAGAAGTGGGTGTTTCACACAGTAATTCAAATGCACCCAGACAGGCTGAGTGGGGAATAATCTCAAGAGACATGTAATGCTGAGAAAAGCCTTCCCACCATTGCATTCATGCTTCCTCCTATTCTCCCTTTTGGTCTTGGTTGCCATTTTCTGTGAGAAACAACAGCAACAACTTTGATTCAGATTGATTCAGCTAACATGCTACAAGCTAATGAAAAAAATAGTACGCAGATAGATGTGACAGGTGTGAATAAGTGAGGTGAGACTCAAGCTGCTGTTTTTCTGCGTACCACTAACATTTCATGCACATGAATATAGTGTGTACTACATGTTTGGTATTTATGTTTGTTGACTATTATAGTTTGATATAATAAATATTCATGTCACAGCAATTCAATGACCATGCTGATTATTTTTAATCTAATTCAATTGGTTAGGTGTGGATTATCTCATGTGGAAAAGTTATTCACTTTGGAATACAATTCCAAATATAAAATCTACTACAAATTACGGTATGTTCAATAGACAACTTTAGTGATTTTTGCGACATTAACTAATTTATGTGCTTTTATTTATTACTCTATTAAAAATATAACAATGTTTATATGTATTATTATATACTGCTATTTTTTATCTTGCTTTTGTGATATCTAAACACACCTAAACATGCATGCTGATACTTCTTCCATGTAGTGATGCTCTACTGTGTCATTAACATAGCCTCAATCTACAGTATAGGGATTTCTACCCATATAGACCAATTTAGATACAATATTTTTTTATTTATTTGTGTAGATCATTTCTTTTTATAAGAACACAGCTAAGACCACAGCAACACATACTGTATGTGGTCACAGACAAACAAACAGGAACTATGTTACATAATGTCCCATAGACAGTCTCAGATATGGTGAGAGGAGGAGAATGAGAGAGAACAATGAGATTAATGGCTCTGATGTTCTAATGATGTCTTGGAAGACAAGGGGAAAAAAAGAGGTTCAGAACATTAAGCGGTAAACAAAGATGTCATCGTCTCTCCTAAGACCTGTGAGGACATCTGAGCGAGCAACAAACCCTTGTTCTGGGTCGGTCTAATATACTACAATCTGACAGCAGTGATTCAAAATGACAATTATTAAGACGACAGAGGGCAGGCAATGATGTGCTGTGATTTGTGTTTCCATTAACCTAAATTATGCACCTATCTCACATTTGTCCTAATGGATCCCAGTGCAATGACGTCCATTGACGTCATGTTTCAGACGATCCGC
Source organism: Sander vitreus (assembly GCF_031162955.1). NCBI lineage: Eukaryota > Metazoa > Chordata > Actinopteri > Perciformes > Percidae > Sander > Sander vitreus. The sequence goes on along the minus strand of NC_135871.1, from coordinate 12,700,539 downwards.
ATTGCAGTCGCATGCAAATTTGTGCATGCCAGTCTTTGTGTAAATGTGGAACTCCTTTTTTTTATTGCATTTTCCGACAAATAAGAGTAAACAGAGGCAGTAATATGCTCATTGGTTGTTGAACTAGTTGTGAGCCAAGCTGTGAAGATGTGCATAACTCCCTCAGCCCCCCAGGGACCCTGTATTTTCATGGGCCTGCCTCTGACGTCAATGCTCCGGCTGTCCTGTGGATTGTCAGAACAGACTATTCAGTTGGGGGGAGGGGACTGGAAGTCTCTGTGGTGTGTGTCTGCCGCATGTAATGTGTGTGTACTTACGTGGATGTAACTATGTTCATGTTTGCGTGTGCTTGCATGTGATCTGTAAATGTTTCACTTACATCTGGGGCGTGTGTGTGTGTGTGTGTGTGTGTGTGTGTGTGTGTGTGTGTGTGCAGAGTGTAAAAAGCTTGTACAGTGCCTTGAATCAGAAATGTGCATAAGTGGATGAGGTCTGTAATGTGGGGGTAGGGGGTAAGGCTGTGTGTGTGAATAAGCACACACACGTCTGAAGATGTGCAGCTCTTATGTTGGGAGACAGAGGCTGTAGTCATCAGGAGGATGTTTGCTAAAAACAGCAGAGAGGGGAGAACAGTTAAGCATGGCTGCTGACCACTTCACTCTTCAGTCAGCTGTTGATCCCCCAGTGGACGATATAGTAAAGCTGATCTTTCCCCAACAGCCACGTTAGGACCCTTCTGCATGTGACACACACATTAAGACACATGAGATTTCAGCCTCTTTCATCGTCACCTTTTTGATTTCCATAAATTTCTGTGTAACACACATGCTATCCATTCACCGATGGATATGAGATTTGGTGGCAGAATAATGTTGACAGAGAAAAGAGTGTGCACTCGCACTGCCTGTCCAAATTGATACAGATCAAGCCCGAGAGAGACCTGGCGGACATTTTGAGGTTTTCTTGGGTCTGTGGTGCTTCGTTTTTTCCAACTGTATCCATATACTGTAGATAAAAAGATACTGTAATGCAGATTTAGCCACACAATCTGTTGCCCGATCTGTCTGCCTATGATCTATCCTCTTCTGCAAATATATATTTTGTTACATTATCCTCATGCAACAAAATCAACAAGGACCAATGGTGGACTGTAATTGTAACAAAAAAGTATTATACATAAGTACAAATTGAAGGTACTTTACTTGAGTATTTTCAATTCTACATTATTCTTCTACTAGACTACACTTCAGAGGGAAATGTACTTTTTACTCCAACTATTTGACAATTATTAGTTACATTACAATTTAAGGTTTTACATACAAAACATGATGAGCCTTTAAAATATGATGCACTGTTAGAGATGCATCTTGGATGGAGAAAACGTGCTCTCATCGAGAAAATGAGCAAATTCATCTTTATTGAAAATAATCATTAGTTGCAGCCCTTTATGAAATAGCTGAAAAATTAGCTCCACCTCAAGCAACTGCAACGTCAAAATGCTACTCGCACATTAATGCATTAGTAATAATATAGTCTCGCTTTGCCAGACCCTCCTCCAGAGCGCGCTGAAGGAGGGTCTGGCTACTCCACATAGCATTCGGGGATGGGAAGAAAATGTGCTCTGGTTTATTGGCATTTCTTTAAACCAATCAGAATTGTCATGGGCGGCAATTAGCTCTGGAAAGAGCCGCTGCAAAATAGTTGTGCGCAAGAGAAAACTCAGATTGGACAGATAGTCTAGCTAGCTGTCTCCATTTACCCTGCAGAGATCTGAGGAGCAGTCAACAATAGTCCTCATAAATCCACCAAATTTAAAGTTCCAACACAAAGAAAGCGGAAGTAAACGGAAAATAAATGCATCCAGCGGAATTTCCTGCGGCAACGGAGCAATCCCAGAAATGGAACGTCAAGGATATAGACTAGTAATAATAAAACCTTTGATACTGTACGTACATTTTGATAATAACATACATTTTTATAGGTAGCAATGCAGAACTTTTAATGTCGGGAGAAACATACTACAGTCAGTTGTCTTACCATCAATGGAGAAGCTATACAACTGTGACTACATTATTACCACAATTTCAAATTACAATTAATTGGAAATGTATTGTTCAAAATCTTAAAATGTCAGGGTCACAGCGAGTTGATAAACTAGTCCTTTACCCGCTCGCCAGAGATGCCAGGCGGCTCCCTAGCAACCAACAATGTGTTCCTAACAAAATGCTGCGTACTTTGTGTTCTTAAAATAGTGCAGGAAACATGTGACAGCTCAAGATTCGCCGGGATCATTCTGTTGCTTATGTGTCGTTTTAGATATAAGACTACTGTGTCTCATATATAAATACACCCAAACACTATGTGCAAGGCCAAGAAATACAGCTTCTGCATAGATAAAACCATTACTTTAATACATTTTATGTTTATATTTCATACAAAGTGGACTAATTTAAACACAGTTGAAATATCAGTTTGATTGGACATATCAAGCTGGTCAGCTCACTTCCTGTTATGTAATAATTATTCAAACTTTAAAGCCACTTCGAAGAGCCGTGGATCAGAAGGGTTCACTGGTGGGTCACAGACAGAGTTGTCGCATCCTTTGGGATCTACCGCATTTCCCTATAAGTTGTTCACTCATTACTGTCTCACATATGCTCATAAACTTCCAGTCATGCACTTTGCTGTGAACGTTTGAAAGTATTTGTTTTCTATCTAAATTTCCGTGCATAAGCTGCTTGAAGTACAGGGAGGATGCACAGAGGTGAGCCCTGAAGGAGCTGACAGAGCTCTCTGAGCTTCTCCAACTTAGAGCTTTTTCTCATTTTTTTGTGTTACATTTGACAACAATTTTACAATTGTTACATTAGTTCCATAAGTCAGAAAAAATACCCAAATGTTTATAGGATTAAAGGCATGAAGTTTTTTTTATATATGAATTCTTCAGATGAAAATGGTATCTAAAGGATGTGTATCTATCCTCAAATAAAAGTCTAACAATGTGTTGCATGTTAGTTATATTTCACCTAAATAGCTGAATTTATTTGGCTTTCACTTTAGCATCACTGCTATTCGACCGACCAAATTCCTGGTTATCAGAAAATATTATTAGATTAGTATTTCAAACGAACAGATGTTTTATTACAATCCTACAGTAATACTATTACACTTATATAATAATCCAAAGGCAGCATCATACATGTGAGATAAACGGATGTGTCACTGTAAGATGCATTCCTCATTTAAGGGTTTTTCTCATTGTGGCTGAATATAAAGGGAAAAGCGACAGAGCGTGTCAGAGAGAATCCATATTATATTGTTATACGTGACCCCTGAATGGACCAGCTGCTCGAGAGTGTAGGAATGCCAGTGATTGATAGCATGCGTGCTTACGCAACCCGCCACAGCTCCCACACCTCTCTTTCTCTCTTTCTCTCTCTCTCTCTCTCTCTCTCCCGATATGATCAGTATGTAATGCTACGGCCGTGAGGGAGTCTGGAACACTGTATGCTGTATCACGTTGCCGACTCAGAGCTGTTGAGGTGCACTGTGAGCACTGATAACACGAGCACACATCTACAAAGGTTGCAGAGATAGGGAGCTCACTTCATTTGGAACTTGATGCTGGATCCTCATTTAAACTATTCACACAGAGAGAACAACAGATTTAAACAGGAATCATTTACATGCAGGTTGATATTGTTGACATGTTGTATATTTAATCTGATCAAAGATCCTTATGTGTGCTGTATAATAGTGTAGTTCTGCAATTTATGGCACAAACATAGTTCTGTGTCAGGATTGTTTTGCTCTACCAATGTCTTGTAAATGAATTATGAGTCTCTCTTCTACATGGATAGTATTAGTGGAAATATAAACATCAGTGTTGATGCATTCCTTGGCTAGCTTTACAGTTAACGGGAACTATAGCCTGAAAGACGTCAGCGACAGCTCAAGCTGATACAGGAAATGCTCTGACTGACACTTGAATCTGAAAATAACAAGAAGAAGAGAAAGAAAACTTGCTTTGGGGTAATTCAATTCTTAACTGTGCCGTTTTCTAATCTTAACCTTGTAGAAACCAAATGATTGTTCAGCATTGTGAATCTGTGTATTCAGCTTCCATTGGTTTTGTCTCCAGATTGTCTTCTCCAGTCAGCGCAGAATGTAAAATGTTCATCTGGTTGACCTGAATTTGAGGTTAATTAGGTTATTTTTATCATCATCATTATGGGATTGGATATTATTAGTAAGGATTATAATTTAAGTCTAATTATTTCAGTTGCATTGCAGATGTGCAGATTTTGCAGTAATTTGCAGAGTTAGGCTTTTGCTAAAGGAATGGACTACATTGATTTATTTTATTGTGCTAATTCCAGGCGATATTTACAATTATAATTTATGTAAATGTCCGCCTGGTGAAATAAATCAATTGAATACATTCCTTCAGTCTCTGCAGATATTTGAAGTCATGAGCTTAAATATTAACAGTGGTCCCGAAAAAGGCAGAAAGACAAATCGTATTTACTTCAGATAAAAGGACCTTATGTAAAATCTCAAAATAAATAAGACACAAATTAAATCTGGGTTTGATCATTGTTTAGAGTCTAGACTTCAGGACTGTCTCTCACACATACATATTGTTTGTCTTTTCTGTACATTAAATATGCTTTTCTTATGCTACACCATAATAAAGAATGTGTTCAAATGTTTGACATTTCTTTTTACAAGACAGATCTCTTTTACCTGGCTGTATATGTAAGGCTTTTCAGAATGAACGTGCTTGTTGGACACAAGCAAATTATAACATTTGGTTTGGTAGTAGGCTACCTAATCTAACTCTGCAGATTGAACCGTGTTTTCTCCTCTCTCTCTGCTGAGGAGGTCAGAGGTCAGGGTCAGCACCTGCAAGGAATTCAGTACCTTGCTAAATGGCACAGCAATATGCCACCGTGCTAGACCTTTTCAGTCATTTTATGTGAAAGTTGACGCTCCATTAATTTGTCCTGCCATGCCTTAAATTTGGAGGTTGTCGCCGTCTCCTCCTTGACCACTGAGCCGTGGATCAGGAAACAGCATCGTGTCTCTGGAGTGCTGGGCATTTGGCTCGGCCCCTTTTACGCTGCCAAATTCAGGAACAGGAACAGCAGTTCAGCAGCCTCAAGAAAGCTTATCAGATGCGTCAATTGCGCAAAAACACCGGAACAAAGGACTATTTGCCCTTCAAATTGAAATAAATGTGTTGGGTTGTGGAAAAAAAAAAAAACGTAAAGATAATTTTGTAGATGACACATCATCAAGCGCTGGTGTGTGATGTTTGGTGTCATTGCAGTAATATCTCACATTAATGTGCATAAAGGCCAATTAAGCCATGGCATCACAACTGTGCATCTGTTTAAAGGAAATTCCTGAAATAAATATTGTTTTATACTTGACAAAATATCCTTAGGTCAATTTATCGGTGTGATTAATTTCCTTACCACCCTTAAATCATGCAGCGGTTTGGCTTTTATTTTTAAAATTAGAGCGGAAGTTGTGCTATGGTTGTGGCTGACTTGACGTTGGCGCGCTCCTGTCTTTCCCTCTCTCCCATGGATGTATTGAGAACTCTCTTCTCGTGTGTGTGTGTGTGTGTGTGTGTGTGTGTGTGTGTGTGTGTGTGTGTGTTCGTGCGTGCTTGCGCGCGCGTGCTCCGTCTCTCTGTGTCTGTGCGTCGTCGTCTCCGCTGCCCCAGTCTGTTGCTGCACATCCACAGCGGAGCCACCACGCCGAGGAGGCGGGCCGACTGTAGCTACACCTCGGCCAGCGGTGCTGGGTCATAGCGCTGGTGGAAGGGGGGGGCAGCACACTGCTCTTCTTGCCCTTCCTAAACCGTGCACAGCCTGAAGCATTGAGGACACCATCACCTCAACGCGTACTGGAATAGTTTTGTTTTTTTGCCGAGACGCACCAAGTTGCAGCTGCAGAGGCGCACTTCTCTCCGTGGCTCTTCTCTCCTTTGGCGCTCACAATCCGACATGGAAGATGGCCCGTCTTCAACAAGCTGTTTCAGAAGGTTAACGGACTGTTTCCTGGGTGCAAGTAGGTCTTTTTGACTAACACTGTTAATCTGTGAAACAAAAATCAAACTGAAATTTACGCAAAAATATAAAAAGCTTTCATTTTCAGTAACACGGCAGTAAATTGCGAAAATACTGACATATTTTGGTCCTGCAGGCGTACGTTATTTACCCATGTGTCTACTCAACTTTATGAATGACAGATTGATTGCTGATCTAGGGGACTTCATTGAAGGCGGACCAGACAGGACTGCAATTCGGAAAATGTAGCCTGTCTCTAAAGTCCTTTTTAATAAAATATAGAGCCGGTTTATGAATCCCATGTTGGATATGATCTGGCCCGGTCTGTCATGGTGGGGGCAGTCAGTTAGACATGCCTTTTTAAAACGCGAAGCGAAGTCTGCAGCTTGGCCGGTGTGTGAATAAAAAATGTAAATGTAAAATGTAAAAATATTCCTGTAGAAATGTTAGTTCAGGGTTAATATTCCTATAGAAATTAGTTTATTATTATAATTGTCCTATACTAGCAAATATTTTTTCATATTGCAAGCTATTCATATAACACTTATAATATTTATGTTCTTATTCCATAGCTGTGATAAATGTTTAGTGTCCTACTAAGATGTATTATGGCTTTCACAGCTTATTTTTATTATATATTTTATCATTGTCAGAGGCAGGCATCCTCCACAGTTTAAATTGTTTTTTATTGAAATAAATGTATTAAATATATTTAAAAAATGGTGCTAGCATAAGAAAAAATATGCAGAAAGGTTAGTGAATGCATTTGTAATTTTCAGTTAATATTCACCTATAATATACTTATATTTCCTTAGCATGTCTGTGTTGCATATTTTGTCTGTACTTTATCCTTGTAATACTGCTGTGGGGACTTCGACTTTAGGAATTATTGTAATTTATAATTTCTGTGATTGTAACTTACACTGTCTGTGTGCCACACGAATAACTCCGTCAGTGGATCCAGTTGTTTTAAATGGCACCTCAAGTGACCTTTAGTGGCAACCCTGTAATAACAAGTTAGCAATTTGGGCCCTTGAATACTTAGTGATGCCAAAATACACACATAGCAGTAAACTGCAGTCATGGAATGTATTATTGAGGTACAGTATGTAGGTATCCTGCCCTCATACTGACCAAAAAAGGACAAGAATTTGAGATTTTCACAAAGCTTCCACTCTTTTTGAATTTATAAAACATAGATGCAGGTTGCTGCGGCTGGTTGAATATTCACTCTTATAAAAGTTCATCATTGACTGCCTGCTTCCGCTTTTGCTATAAATGTCATTATGTGTGAGTATCATAGCTCACATGTATGCTGTAAGGTTATACTGTACAGCTGTCAATTAATCTAGGTTAAATGTAGGATTAATTTGACACACTGTTTGCCTTCTCACTGCATGTTTCCCTGTGACTGGTTGGGGATCAGGGAATAATTTAATTATACTTTATCCTAGGCTTTTCTTAAACACATGAATACATTAATATATAGGGTTTATGTTTTCTCTCGTTTAGCTGCTTTCTACAAATATTAGATATGTGATAGATAACCTTATCTAACACCCAGTAGTGTTATTTTGTATTCTGGCAACTGTGGCATGTTTATCCTCCTATCATTGTTTGTCCTTTCTGAAATGAGACTGGTTGCTGGACTGTCGCAACAGACTCCAGTTTGAAAAGATAACGTGTTGGCTCATTCACTTTAATTGCTCATGTAATTCAAAGCAGTGAGTTAGACTTTGGATATTATTAATAGCTGTTTGTAGCCTCACGTTGCAGGAAAATATATATGTGTGTGCATGTTTTTGTGAATTGTTTGTGGATAGTTGTCAGTTTCGGAGGTCAGTCTGGGTCAGCTCTAATGTTATCTCTCAGGCATTTTCAAACCCAATTGGTTGTCGACGAATTGCTTTACTCAGTGAAGAAGGCTGCATTGTCAGGCAGGAAGTGCTCACGCTGGACATTTCCTGCCCCACCGCATGCCTTCTCTCTCACAGTGAGGACTACTCTTAGCACAGTCACTGAATATATAAATACATACATAGTGCTTGATATGATTTAATATGAAAATTAAAACTTAATTGGAATTTGAATGGCTAAATAATTCCAGACTGGGCTGCCACATGGTCTCTCTCTGTGATTTGTCTTCAGTGTTTATTTAAACTTTCAGGAAATTCAAGCCATCAATTGATATCAAGATTTGTGCAGGACTGGGTCAGTGCCAGGGCACAGTGCACAATCTAAGCGGCGAAACAGATGACATTCTCCTCAAGGCGTCCGTTGACCTCTCGTCAGCTTGTTGTGGGTTGGTATCTGAGGGGATGGGAAAAGGCCACATGCATGTAGATTTCTTTACAACTTGTCCTCGTGTCAAGGCTCATAAAAGAACAGGGCGCTGGAGAAGACGCACAAATCTGCAGTTCTCATTACCGGGTCCCCACTGGCCTCTCTGCAGAGCGGCTGCAGATTTCAGCATCAGTCCAGATGTGTAGCGGGGAACATGACCCCTGATCACTGATGTTGCTCTGGGCGGGAGTGGGGGGGGGACACAGAGGCACTGCTGCATCAAACCAGAGATGTTAAGTCCAAGGCAGAAAGCCAGCTTTAAGGCTCACTGTTGTAAGCTGTGTGATCCACCACCCCTGGCTGTCGTTCTTTCATAAGAAAGTTTTGAGTTTAGAACTTGAGTTGAACGTGAAGGTCGACCTGCTATCTTTCTACAGGTGCATTAAGAGTGTTGCTGCTTGCCGGTGTGTGGATCAAGGGACATGCTTTATCTACAACTCAGTTTGCCATTTATTACTTACCCTTTACATCTAACGACCTGAACCATTGAAGTGGTAATAATGCAAATGACATTTCCATGGAAATTCCCCCCCCCTCTCTCTCTCTCTCTCTCTCTCTCTCTCTCTCTCTCTCTCTCTCTTTCTGTGAGGTGTGAGCTTGCATGTTTGTGCAGTGGTGTTTGTTTTTACCATGTGGGGGCGTGTCTCTGGAAGTGATCGGACTGCAGTAAAAGTCCAGGGTGAAACGGCGTTTTCTTAATTTGACACCTTTTCACTGACTGCACATTGACTTAGCCACACCGGTCACCTCACCCTTGACTGCTGTGGAATGTGGGGTGCGTGTATGTTCACCTGCATATTTACCATACAGTCTATGATATCTACACATACATACCCAGGTTCACCGGCACAGGCTCAATGAATAAATGAGGTGAACAGTGGGAGAGGAGTCAAAGCGTTTTCATCTTCAGTGTTTTTTCCTCATTGCCGCTCACTGAATGTCAGTGTTAGACGCTGCACTCCAGCCTTCCCAGAGATAAGATAAGAACCACATGCTCTTCCCACCTCCTGGCAAGGGAGTCCCAGGCGGACCTGCTGACGCACGCACCCCCCTCCTCCCCTCCCCTCCTCTCCCCTTTCCTGCCTCAGCCTCATGTCAGGAAAGTGAAAAGTAGTACCTTGGCAGCTTGCCCTTGACTCTCTGCCAGAAGGAGTGCGCTTCAAGAGAAGTGGTCTTTTCCCTTTTTCTCTCATGTGCATTTTTCATCTATGTGTTGCAGAGGAGGAACATCTTGCTCACTAAACATCAGCACCGCCGGGGTCGGCCTCTGCTGTTGACATTGCCGCTCGGCATCGTTTGACAGGAGCGCTGAAGACACACGTTCACTTCTGTTCAGGCACTGGCACACAGATGGCTGGCTGCTTCATGGGAAATAGAGATGAGTGATGGAGATAGGGTGGAGCTGGCTGTTTTTTTTAGCAGCTCTTAAAACCTTCTTTTATCTGCATATGGGAGTTTATTGTTTCAATTGAAGCAATACTTTCCTTTGGCAGCCCCTCCAGGAATTTGCAACCTCACATTGCACTTTTGTCTAATTCTTGCATTATATCAGCAAAACAAAAATAAAGAAAACAAATCCTGCAAATGAATCCATGTATACCCCTTTTCTGCATTAAATCCTTGTAACCCAAATAACAACTCAGGTCAAAGAAAGTCACACTTTCCCTTACACCTCAAACTAACCATCTTATTGATGGAACTTGTTGGGAAACAGCTTTGTCTGACAGTAGAATACAATTTTGATCATTTATTACCATAATTGTTTAGAATATGATCGTAAGAGTAACTCAACACCAGGGCTGCATTCATCCCTGACAAAAACGTAGCAACACGTTTATTTAAACTGAAACAGTGGTGCGTTGAACACCCTGTTATGTGCTCAAGAGCTCTGCCTTTTTATTAGCACGAGTTTACATACACGTCTTTGTTGATTGGGTATCCCCTGTGACACAGCCCCTAAACGAGAGACACACCCACCAAACGAGAGAAAACAAACCTCAAAGTCTGTCGCACAACGTTTCACACCGTTCTGAGGAAACATGTCGTTCAATGCGGACACCCTATAGCAAAACGATGCACACCGTTTTGAGATGGAACATGCCCTAGGCATCACTGGTGGCCGTGTTCAGAAGTGTTGCACCTGTAACCACACCCAACAGTGATGTCACGGTGTCCTACACCTATGCATCACTGCCACATGGAGATTTAAAATCGTCCACTATTTTCTGCCATTTCATATACTAAACGATTATTTTCAGTGAATCAAATAAATAATTGAATGGATTAATTGATGATAAAAAAATCATCCTTTTACCTAAATAATAGGGGGGTTGAAATTAATCATTGCATTGATGCACTGCAATGCAGACCTAGAGGATTCTGTATAGATGCAGTGACAGACCATAATCGATTATTGCCTACTGATGTTACGGTCGCTGCTTTTTTTGCCTTTTGTCTGTTGTGTTCAGACTCCGCTACATTCAGGAAGTGTCTTTTTTAGTAGCAGATACAATAAAACGTGTATACCGGACTGCTTGAATTTGTTGATGAAAACCATGTGTAGCAATATATAATAATATTGAGGAGGTAATGCATCGGGATATCGAATCGACTCGAATCGTTGACAGGATAATCGTTATCGAATCGTGAGACCAGTGAAGATTCACACCCTTACTAAATAACAGTGAAATCATTATGGGATTTACAAAGCATCAGCAAAGACACTTACAGTGAGAAATTCACATTTTAAAATAGAATTAAGTTAAAAAGAAGTAAATGAGGGAGTTGAGCCTTAGTTAAAGACTCTCTGAAGATCTCTGTTCTTCCGCTCTCAGATGAAGACTGCAGTAATGACATAAAGTGGGCGTTGCATTTAAAACAGTGACAGAGATACATACGTTGTGGAGGCTTAAATCAAACAAAATGTAAAATAAGGACAAACTTGTGGCTACAGAGAGAGAAATGAGGCCTCTTCTCTTTTTCTATTCTCTGAAGGAGCTTCCCATAAAGACAACAGAAAAACAGTACTTTGAGGCTTCCCTTCTTGTGTGTCATTGATAAATGTTGATCTGCAAAGTGTCTTATTGTGACTCATATATGATATCTTACCACAACTGACTCGGCATCAGGTTTCAATGCTGATGCGTTTCTCAATACGTTAAAGTTACTATATTAAAACAAAGCATGAAAGATTAAATTTATGAAAGGACGTTTTCTTATATGGAGTGAATTACTTACAGTTTACAGCATCACTACAAGCTATTTATTTTTCCATATAAAATCAGACCATGCTTGATGCATGAAATAGCATATGAATACCAAAAACTGGTGCAGACACAAAATAGATACCCAGCCCAGGCAGTCTGTAAATGCCTTCCCCATTCATCAGGAGCGTGTTGCCGTGTTCATACTGAAACTTGGATGTGAAAGTGCAGAGACCCAGACAGACTGTGACTGGTTTGGCCTTCCTTTCCCAGTCCCAGGGTGTGGTGTTCTGTAGTCAAGATAAGTGTTATGCAACCATACCTCACTGAACATGAACTCAGGCTTCAGTTTTTACACAGGAAGCCCAAGTCTGAGTCAGGCACCAAAAGACCTGCCAACTGGGCAGTAAGTACAAGTTTAAGGTACTTCTGCTTTACATTTCAATTTTATGCTATACTTCTACTCCACTACATTACAGAGGGAGATATCGTACTGTTTACTCCACTACATTTATCTTGCAACAAAAAGAAGATTGTATATAAAAAAAAACGTTAAAATACAACCCTTAACCAAATGTAGTGTCTCAGATCGTTTAATTTAAATAACACTTCAAGGCCTGATTTACTTTTAACTGAGTATTTTTACATTAAGGTACTGATACTTTTACTTAAGTAAAGGATCTGAATAGTTATTCCACCACTGTTTGAGAATAGTCAGTCATTTTAATTAAATGGAGATTATCCCCTACCGCAGTCTTTGCACAGCCTGTATTATACTGTACAGACAATTTAATATTGTGAACATGTGAAGACCCAACTGCTCTGGTAAAAAGTTAAAATGTGACTAATCTAAAAAACAAATCTAGATGATGAGAATTTAGACTTTATGTTCGGCGGGCCAGACATTGTGTTATCGTATCTCGATGACGCCATTGTCTTCAGCGGCGTTAGCCACTGTGGGAAGGAAAATTTGACTGAGGTAAAAAACAACAGACTGGTCAAACCAGTGACCAAGCGTTTGCTTCTGCGACAGCAGCCTTTCGCTTCTGATTGAGTGAGCACATGTGGTTCCCAGTGGGGTTAACCATCCTGGACCACAGCATGTGGGACAAATCTGGCTGCACCTTTGATTAGCTGTCGTAGTCACAGGCCCAGGACACTGACGTATATCCCACTGCTCTGAGTGTCACTGCGGTCACATTAGGTTGAGCTGTGGCTCGAAGGACTTCAGAAGGAAAGTCTGTGAGGTCGTCAGAAAGTAGCAGGAATGTTTAGGAAAAAAAGTGCCATCAATCACCGTAATGCTGCAATATAGTGGCTGTTGGGTCAAACCAGTTATTTTTTGACTTTTTCAAATAACCAGTGCTGTCTTCTACTAAACTGATACAGATAAGAAGGGAGTTTTTCCTCGCCACTGTCGCACTAAATGCTTGCTCTTGGGGGAGTTACTGGAATTGTTGGGTCTTACTCTATCTGTAAAGTAGTACCAGTACTATAAATATAATTGAATTGAATAGACAAATATTTAGTGAGTCTGTGATGCTAAGAGCAGATGCAGACACTGCTTCATTTTTAAACTGTCTGCACTCACCAAAAGAACTGTTTAAATAATTTCAAGAAATTGTTGAAAATACATTTAACATTTTCAAACATCTTTGCTCTTGAATTTGCTCAAGAGGAAGTCAACACTTGAAGGCTTTCATGTCATGTACTACCTTCCGTTAATGCGTCATGATATTGTATTACATTAAATCATAACATAGTTTAATCGGATATGTCTGGTCAATATTTTTACATTGTCAAAAAATACAATGAAAAGACCAAAACCAACCAATCGTCTTGTTGCCTGAAATAATAATAAGAGCACCAAATATGTATTAATCCGCAGATAAAAATAAGTCCCAAAAATACAGTATTTACTCATGTTTGAATAATGTTTGATAAAAACTACGATGCCCACCTCTTTTAGGAAATTATTTAGCCTTTTTTATGAAAGCATATACAGTATTTGTAACCTGTTTTGAAATGTATGTCTTATAGGAACAAATGGGCTTGGAGGGTCGCAGAAGTGTTGGGAGAAGTCGGAATGTATGGGGAGGCGGTCTAACACTTGGTTTTATCCTTTAAGCAATTATTGGCCATACTGATTAAATGACAGATATATTGTGGTCCCTACTCTTATAATGCTAGTAAAAACTAAATATGCTTTCATTCCACATTCTTGTACTTTTTAGAAGTCCATCAGCCCAAGCCAAAGTTACAGGTTGAGTTAGGGTCAGAAATAAACAGTGGCTGTTTGAGAGAGCCATTTTTTTTTTTTTTTTTTTTTTGACAATAGGGTTTTACAAACTCCACTTGTATTATTCCACATTAACCAGTGTTGGCTAGTCATTTTAAGCACAGGGATGTACCCAGAACACCATTTTAGCAACCTTTTATATGCCCACTGTAAAATTCTTAGCACGGCAGTTTGTTTTTTGCCCCATGGAAATAGGACATTTGACTATTTTTGTTCATGTGCACACATATGATAGCTAAATAATTTTCGACACAAAACCTGTATTCATAAATTGACACAGCCTCTTTGTTTTTTCATTTTAGTGTCACAAATCACAGTGCCTTCTTTGTGTTTCAAATAGGACAAAGTCGTAAGGGTATTTTGCAGTGCTCCCATTTTACTCCTGTCTGTGTGTCTTTCTGTCCCCTGCAGCTCCATCCAACCCCCCCTTAACTTTCTCTGATTTATTAAGCCGTATTCTGCCGATGTGCGTCAGAGCTGGCCAGGAGGCTCGTGAGGCGTTCCGCTCCTGAAGATCTGTGTCTCGTGTCTGGACAGCGTCAGACCGCAGGCCCCCCCCCCCAAAAAAAAACAAAAAAAAAACGTATCTCCACCTCTGTTTGCCTTATTTGCCTGCAACCACAAACCTGCTCGACCTACACACCCATCCACTCACACACTGAGCAGATGATCCATCGTAACTGAAGATGAAATTATTTGTTCTGAGGGAATAGATCAAAGGTCGTAGCTAGCTGCTCAGACTGTTTACTGGAATCAGCAGCACTTTGATTCCAAAATGAAATTTAAAGTAAAATGCAAGTTTTTAAAGCTTTGTTATAAACATACAAGAGTTACCTGCAGCTGAAGTGGATGCTCCTAACTCCTGCATTTGATTTTATTTTATCATCTCGCACAACAGTCAGGGCTGTACCACCCTCCATGTACAGTTCTATTGTCTATAAGTCTATAGCCATTCACTACCCTGATATACAGCATATTAGACAGACATAACTTAGTAATATTTTCATGCCGTGTGTGTTTATGTTTGTATGTTTGAGGGCAGAACACCTGTCTTTCAGCTGCATGTCCTCCTGTGATTCAAACTTGAAGGGAGCCTACACAGATACTGCTGATAACCAGACATTTCGTGAGAAAGAGAAATAAAAATAAAAACGATCAGGGCTATCTGAATACAACGGCCTGTTTTCAACTCTTATCTGATAACAAATATGTTTACTGTGTGCCACACCATAACATGTAAATTTAGCACAGCATTAGTTGGCCATAGGATTTTTCCTTTACAGGAATTATAACTTTCGGTTGCATTTCATGTCAGCGTTGAGTTTGTGGTCTCATGATGCGATGACGTCTCATGGCTGAATTTAGACAGCTACAAGTCTTTGTTGTAGACATACACTCCATTTGCGTGAGTGACCTAAACGTGATGGTTTTCTAGTGCATCATGACGGCCACTCAGACGCCAGCGGGTGTATTAAAAACAACTTTCCCTCAACGATGGTCTGGCAAATGGCTTTTTTCCCTGACAACAAAGACAGTAAACAGCAGCACTTAGCAAGCTCTCAAGAACCTAATTGCCTATTAAGCACAATCGAGTCCGCCTTTATCCTGCTGCCTCTGTTGGGGGCTCCTATCCTTGGAGACACAGCTTTACAGTAAACATAAGCGAGCTAGCCCGGTTATTTGACAGCTTTAGCTAGGACATAGGCACTGCTGCTGCCGCTCTTACCTCACAGCAAATAGAGAGATGACCTTCGGCTGTTTCTAGCCTGTGCATTTGTTTGGGTGACTGTTGGGAACACTGTGGGCCTTTGGCTGCGTGTCATATGACGTTGTTTCCATCCTCTTATGTCTTATGTTTCTCTCCTCCATACTTTTTTAGCATTTCCAAGATTTTGTGCAACATCTCCCAGTGTTATTTTTTGTTTTTTTACACTTCGCTTAGTCATAAATAAAGCTGTTTAGTGCGAGGGCTAAAAGACGTTTTATTTCTGTGCTCTTCAGGCTTGACAGATGAGAAAGTGAAGGCCTACCTCTCGCTGCACCCGCAGATGCTGGACGACTTTGTGTTGGAGAGTGTGAGCGCAGAGACGTTGGACAGATGGCTGAAGAGGAAGACCAGCAGCAGGCCTGCAGGTACATGTATACACACACACACACACACACACACACACACACACACATATGCTGTAGCTCTCCAGATCACTGTGACATAGTGATTGGATCAGCAGATTCCAGGATATTGATGCAGAGTTGTAATTTCTGTGTTATTTTGCTTTGGTTAAATGTTTGTATGTTTTAGCTCACATAATCCCATATGAGTTCCTGACTAGTCAACCACAAATACAGGCTGCAGCCACGTCAGTCATTTGCTTTTATTGCACTGAAAATCTAAAACCTTTTTGCTTAAACACCAAGAAATAACCAGAGTGTGCCTCTGCGGGTTGTATTTGTTATCCCGGCCATTTGCAGTACAAATCACTCATATTTACATGTCTACTTTAATTGCCAGTGTGTGTGTGATAGACAGAAGAAAGGGAGAGGGAACGGGCCTGTTGGGTGTTTACAGGTCATTAGATGTGTTAGAGCGGGCCGAGTTGAGTCTGTTCTGTGCGCTTCACACACAGCGGACTGTTTCTCAGACCAACCGCATCCATCAAGGGCCCACAGGGCTGGCACTCTGCCTAGTCGAGCTGCTGACGTCAGAGGCGACCTCCAGAGACATGCAGCCGGCTGAAGGGGGCCCGGGGGAGGGGTAGGGATGGTGGTGGGGGATTGCGCTGGCTCAGGGTGTGGGTGTGTTGAAGTGAAAGGGGAAACTGGCGGAGGATGGATTTGTCACATTTTGGAGCTGCTTTCTACTTGAGGTCTACAGACAGTAGTGTTCATTGCTGCCATGCAGAGACGCCTGAGCCTGCATTTGGAACAGTTTCCTCCTGTATACTGTGTGTGTGTGTGTGTGTGTGTGTGTGTGTGTGTAGGTTGACGGGAACAAAATAGACGCCCTCATGTTAGTCCTTCTTGCGCCAACTAAGAACTAATTTCACCCATGTAGTTCAGGTCAAAGCAGATGAAGCCCATGCAAAGCTGATTCACAAAGATTTTTGGCTTAATTTTCTGAGTTTTCAGATATCATGCGAGTCATAAAAATGAATTCCCTCAGTGCAAAGGTCAAGTCTTTTCAGTTCTTAATTAATAACTCTACTTTTCGAAGACAACAATTTAAGGAACCATACAAACTGCTTTGTTTACTACAAATTACATGCACTTAACATGACAGCTGACTGTTTTTCAAAGCGTGTTTCAGCATTTCAGTACAATAGGAAAATCAACAAAGCCAAAGTTATCAGTGCGCAGAAACTCACAAGTGCTGATTGATTTGAAAAGTCTGCACTGCATTACCACACAACCATAACATGTTTTTTTTTAAAGATTATAATTTTTTGGGCATTTTAGGCCTTTATTTATAAGGACAGCTGAAGACAGGAAAGGGAAGAGAGAAGGGGAACGACACGCAGCAAGGGCCGCAGGTTCGATTCCGACCTGCGGCCCTTGCTGCGGTAAGGACTGAGCCTTAGTACATGGGGTGCATGCACAACAAGGTGATCCACCAGGGCGCCCCTAACCATAACATGTTTCTGACAAAAAACAAAAGCAGACCTGACATTCATTATGATGGATTGCATGTTTCAAGCACGTTTCAAATTTCAAAGTAGATTCTCATGTTGTCCGGAAACGCATGCTAACCGCTGACTGCCTGGAAGGTAGAAAAAAAAACTCTCTAGAGTGCAATGAAATGCGAAAGTGGTGAACAGTAATGCAAACTATAATACTGGTCTCCTAATAAGTGTAAAGCTTCTAGTAAAGTGGTAACCCACATCAGTTTGTTGGATGAGGACACAGTTTTAGCCATAACAGTATTTTTTATGCAGTGACAGAGAGAATATCAGGGACGTACTGCAGCTTTTGCCATGTTGACATAAACAGCTATACCACTTGTACCTCTAGTTGTAAACAAATATGACCAACTGTATACCTCTAGTTCTCATTAAGTACCAATACTTTATGATGGTCATAAGTTCAATATGCTGCTCTGCTACAAGCATCTAGACTTTTGGTCTCAAAGAATCCCTGTCAGTGAATGGCTAATGGAACCCATATTAATGTCAAACAACTTGACCTACAGTTGATATTTCTTGGATATTTTTTAAAGCTTTTCTTGTTTTAATTACATTTTGTCATGGCATGCATTTATTGGATAGTAGACAGTAGAGAGATGACCGGAAATGCGGGGGGGAGAGAGAGAGAGAGAGAGAGAGAGAGAGAGAGAGAGAGAGGGGACCACCAGGGTGCCCCTATTTCTTGGATTTAAATCTTGTTAGATTAGTTTTTTTCTTTCTCTCTATCATCTAAGTAGGCTAATAACTTTCCTAACTTTTATTTGGAAATTGATTTTGAAATCCACATTGTTAAAAAAATGCTAAAGAAGCTGTTTTGGTGAAAAGTTGTTTTACACTCAGCTAGTTATCAAGTAGATTACAAAGCCACACAGTATGCAGCTTCAGTGTCAGTTTTTTTTAATGCAGTGTTCAGTGCCAACCTAAAGTAGAACACTGATATTACTGCATTTGTGAAGAAAGTCTTTTGTGTCCCCGACGAAGCTGTGTGAAGTCTGATAAATTGCCTCAAATGATGTCACTTGAGTCAGTGTCAGTTGGGTCTTCAAACCTTACATTGGAAAAGCCTGGGCACGTGGAGTTGAAAAGAAGGGAGCTTACCAGACCTCTGTTACCCACTCCTCATCAGGTTGAGGCCACATTAACCTAGTCGCCAGTTAAAGCTATAGTGCGTAGTTTCTGTCGCCCCCATGAGGAATTCTAAGGAATGACAACAACACTGTCGGCGCGTCCACATGATACAAGCCTTGTGACCATGCACAGCCCCCACCCATCCTCCACGCAGTTGCTAGTAGCCAAGGAGGACACGGAGGATTGAAAAAAACATGGACTCTTCAGAAGAGGTAATTCTCTTCACTTGAGTTTCTGCGTGCGAAAGTCATAGAGAAACATAGCCATATTGAGAAATACACAGAGTTATATGGAGCTGATAGTCTTAATTAGCTTTGTAGTAACTCATTTGGCAATGGCTTTTATGTAACAGACATTCATTAATATCAAAAAGTTACGCACTAAAGCTTTAATTTGCATTGTGGGTAATGTAGGCACCAGGTTTTGGCTACTAAGAAGAATGCATGCAAAAAAAGGTGATATCTGTGGTTCTGCTGCACTGATTTTTATCTTATCTTGTTATTCATTCTATTATTTTTTTTATATATATATATATATATATATATATATAATTCATATCCTTGAGGTCTAACAAACATGTCAAATGCATTTCCTTCTTAAACCGTATATTGACTTGGTGTTAGTTTATAGGTGTATTGACCTACAGTCACCGTATTTTTACCATGCCGTTTTGACCATCATGTGAAATATTGTTAAAAAACGACTTTGTATATTTATTCTGTCCCACACTCACACTGGGGTTGCTGAGTTGGACCTAGGGTTAGGGTACTACTCAACAAAATGCAGGAACAATATTCAGCCACTAGCCCCGTGCAGTTGGGCTCTTGAGCTGTGCGAGAGGAGTGAAAACAGTAACATCAGTAATCAGCCTGACAGCTCTCTCGTTATGTTGCTTGTCTCTCTCTGGGTTGATCTTTACATCACATCAGTAATATCCCTCCACAAGTCCACTTCCTCTGTTAGACCACTGTTAGCGGGCAGCCGGACACCTAGGCAGTTCTCTGAAGCCTCTCAGTGGCTATATCCACTCAAATGACAAGCACTGGTTCAGGCTGCAAATAACAATTATTTTTATTGTCGAGTAATCTGTCGATTATTTTCGCAGTTAATTGATTAGTTGTTCAATCAGTGTTTCCCAATGCCCAAGATGACGTCCTCAAATGTCTTATTTTGTCCACAACTCCTATTCAGTCATAGAGGAGTAAAGACACTAGAAACTGTGTTGGGATTATGGCTGGAACCTGGCTCGTAGATTTGACACATTTCTCTGCTTGTTTTAAAGAAGCTGGACCTCTCCTGTATATATTTGTACTGATACAAGTAGCTCATGTATTCTAAAGATGCATTTCTGTGTCTATTTTTGCAGTGACACTTTTTAGAGATCAGATAATATTCTTTATGAGTGCAGCAGTAGCAGGACCTGTCATCATGTGATCGTCACTGAGATAACCACTGCTTCCTGGAAGCAGTCCCTGCAGCCAGTCCCGTTCTCACTTATCATGTGATGGGCTACATTGGATTACATAAACCAGTTTGTGTATACTCATACATGCAAGTGTGTGATTGTGCAAAGGTTGTGTTACAATCTCTAATTCTAGATAAAGCCTTCACATTTGCACACTTGCGTTGAATCTGCTGTGTGGTAATATAACAAATGGGCCTTGTCATAATAACAAAATTACAATTTTCTTCTATAGTTCTCTTGTTTTTGTCTTATTGTTTATGACTTTATTGCTTCATACAGTTATGTATCAAGATGTTGGTGTGTCATCATAACAGTGTTACAGAGCAGATCGCTCTTACAGCAGCCGGTTACTGCAACACAACGAGCAGAACACGATTTTCCAGAATCCCCACCGTCATTTGACCATCACACCTCTTTTGACCAATGTCCCACTGGCAATGTTTACTTCACACCACACACTGTCATGGGGTAATTAATAAATCCCAAACCCTCTGCTGCTCTCATGCAGAGGCCCCTCCTTACTCATCAGTGCCTTCTGCGATGTGCGCGCGCACACACACACACACACATGCACGCACGCGCGCACACACACACACACACACACGCGCACACACACACAACCACACAATGTGTCTGTTAGTCAGACTGTGCAAGGCTTTCTAGCTCTAAAATTTCTGCTCATACAAAGTTGTGAATGAAGGCTGGATAAAGTCTGTAGAGGTGTGCAAAAAAATCGATTCACATTCAAATCACGATTCAAGCTCTGCCGATTCAAAATCGATTCATAGAATTCCAAAAATCGATTCATATATTTTTATTTTTTTAAATTGTATGTCTACTGCAATCACATGGGAAAAGTAACTACATTTACATACTGTGAATCGTTTTTTGAATCGAGAATCGTTTTTGAATCGAATCTTGAGCCTAAAAATCAATATTGAATCGAATCGTGACATTTTCTGAATCGTGCACCCCTAAAAGTCTGCAGTGTGTTGCAGCGTGTGCTATGATTGTTGCTATAATTTTAACAATGCTACATTTTGTTCTCCCTTTGTGGATGTACAGTCTTTTAATTTTTCATTCATATTCTCATCAGATGTCCTCATTCCCTAAAATGGAGGAGAAGTTCAGATGCAGTATCAGAATTAGATATATCTGAACTAAGACTGCAACTAACAGTTATTTTCATTGCTGATTTATCTGTTTATATTGTTTTGATTAATGATTTAATTAATTAAATGTCAGAAAATAGTGACAAATAACCATTTCATGTTTCCAGAGCTTAGATCACAGCTTTAGATGGCTTTAGAACAGCCCAAATCCTTAAGGTATTCAATTCAACTCTTTTTTTTAACAAAAAGTAGCACACACTCACATTTGAGAGGCTGCAAACAGAAATTATTTGGATTTTTTGGTTGATAAATCGACTAATCAGTTCTGCACCAATCTGAACTAAATCTGTCAGTATTCATGATGAGAACATCATTCAAAAGCTGAATATCCCTGACAGGTCGGACTGCCTGTCTGATTATTAGTGGAGAACTTTGTGGAAGAGGTATGAGTGAGTCTTTCTGGCCCGGGCACCAGAGGGCAAAAGTTGGGTCGAGCTGTTAAGCAGCTGATGATGTTTCTCAGATGTGTTTGGGTGGAAGTCGCAAGCAGACAAAGATGTGCTTGTGTAGCAGAAACTCACACTCTGCCACTGTGATAAGAGAGCCGTCTCACCTGCAGGGCGTTTTTACATCAGGAGGGAGGAGGGGGCCCCCTACGCAGCGCTCCTTGAATGCTGTTTAAAATACTGAAGGAAATGCATTTTAGATGTGCTAGCGTTGTTTGAAATGCAACTAAAATGATATGCCAAACAAAAGGTTTTCTCAACCAAAGGTATCTTGAGAAGGTCAAAAAATATATTTTTGTCAAAGTTGTTAAAAATTGTCCTAATCTATAACAACTAACTTGTTTAAACAGAAAGTATCTGAGATCTCTGTTTAAGGAGACCTGTGTCGAAAAAAACAAACAGTAAAAAAAAAAAAGCAAGTAGTGCACAAATGTGCAGGTAAACAGGGAGCATGGCATAGAAGAAGAAGCCTGCTGCTTTTGGCAGCTGCACGTCCTCCATAGAGCAGGTTTATGCAGGACAGCCACTAGGTCGACACACATTGACCGCTGAGTCACTGCTAGCTGACCGTCCTGTGGGAACCTGTGTATCTGTGGCGGCAGATCAATAAAGCGCCCATCAAGTATCATGCACATTAGACCCAGCTGACTGAGGGATTTTTTTCCCCAATGAAAGGCCTCAGCCTCGAGCTGCTGATATATTGTGGGTGCTTCTCCAAATCATTTCTCACCGTGTCTCATCAAACAGTTTACCAGAGACCCTTGTGCTGATGTGAACTGCAGGCTTTGTGTTGGCATGTACAGTATGTACTTGGATAAAAGTACAGAGTTAAGTCAAACTTCTCTCTTCTTTTAAATGTGGTTTCAAGAAATCATAAGAAAGACGTCATGATTATGGCACACATTTTTAATTAATCAGATTAATCATTATTTGTCCAAATTGCAGTATTCAGTAATGCAATTGTTACCTTTTAAAATATTTCAAATTGCCCTAAGCTTTTTCTGTGCAGTATTTATGAAATTCATTCATGAAATCACTTTAGGAATGTATCAAATCATCAAAGTAACAGCAGTAGATCTTGGTTTCTGTCTTACAACCTTATCACACTACTGTGATGTAGCACATAATACTTCATCTACATACTACAGCTAATCTTTTGAATCTTAAATTGTCAGTATACTGTAACCCAAGTTGCGTTTTAATAAATACTAACTATAGACCTACAGTCTGTGTATGCTATGATTAGTTTACATCAGGAAATTAAAGAAAATTCCTTGTGACAGTTTGAATCTGTTTTTTTCCCTGGATAGATAAACAGTCTGCTTGACTCCTTGTTGCAGACTGTGACGACTATCTGCTGATTTTATTGGTTGAACCGTCACAGAAATCTGCAACAACTAATGGGAGTGCTGTGTTTGTTTTTGTCTGCTGCACAAATGTCCCACACTGATGCAAAAGCTTTCATTACACACCATAAAATCAATATGTGCAAATTATTTCAGAACAACTAATGCCACAAAAGGACTTGGAAATATAATACACTTAATATTAAGAAAAAAAACCTTTCACAAAAACATAAAGCTATTATATGTATGATTAACTACAATAACCAAGCAGCCCCTCTCATGCTGTTAACAAAATATGTTAAACTTGTTATTCTTAACATTTTATGTAGGATTGTAGGCTATTAACAGAATCAGTACGTGCAATACAGTACTATTCACCCTATCAATAAAGTCTTTAAAGGAGCCTTACCCACTAAACCCTGGTTTACAATCTGATACATAACATGTCAACTTAAAGCTGGAAATCCCAGGGCTGCACAGCTGACAAACATTTAGACTGAGGTTGTTCTGGTTCAGGAAAAGTTTGAATGGAGCGATGAATTTACTAGATGGGGTCTGTTCAGCCTCTGCTGCTTTCAGGAGTTGCTAGACAGTTGTGTTTAGTGTTCACTGCTTAGTGAGCTGGCACTATATTTTCTAAGAACATATTAGCCCTCTCCTCCTGTGTTTACCAAAAAAAACCCCAAAAAAAAAAACAGCAGGTCCCCGAAAATATGGGATGGCATTGGAAACTCATAAAGTCTCTGTCCTTGTGCTGTTGACTGACCACATCATAAGGTGATAAAACAGACATGCGCACAAAGCTGTACAAATACCTTCTCCCTTGGCCACAGGGGTAGCTGTATCATTAGGGTAAAATCCCCCAGACACACACCTGATGAAACAACAATGTTTTTGTTGCAAAACGGGTGTATAGTATATTCAAGCTATTTTCTGGTTTCAATGAAACCCAGGAATAGGAGAGCAATGCTGGACCTGCACCTGCTGAATGTGGGCATCGCTCTGCATTCTTTCTTTAAAGAAACAGCTGGAACTGCTCCAACCAGGCAACTGGTTCAGCACAACAGACGTAAAGGGCACTTGCTTTGATATCTCTGTGGTTCCCAGGCACAGGAAGATTCTTTATTTTACCTTACAGGGTATATAGCTTGCAAGTACAACTGTTTACTGTTTCTTTTTGGCTCCTTGGACATTTTCAGTGTGGACACAGTGCTCAGTGCTCACCCTGTGGTTCCACTGGGACTGCTATACATGAGATGCCGGCAGAGATGGTTTGCCAGACTGTAATTGGACCTGCAACACCACAAACAGGGGCTGGTGATTCATTACTCCAGGAGGTACTTTGATTATTGGGGCAAACCCACACACACTGGCAGGGAGGGAATGAATGTTGCATTTGAAAGGGGAGGCTAAGAAAATACACACTGGTGCGTGTTTTTTGTTCTAAAAAGCCTTTTAAAATGTGAATGACGCCATACACATCATACGGCCAGAGATACTGCTTTACGGAAAGCTCTGAGTCACTTCCTTTTTTCTCTCGAGGCATCGACAACACAGCTAACAGGTTAGGCTCTCCCTGTCAATACACGTGCTAGAAAGAGGTTTGCTAATGTTTTAAAGACTACACCGACATATTCACTCTGCCATTCTGGTTCCGCTTCGGATGCCGTCAAGCGGGATCTCTGGTCGTAGTCAGTCCTTCACTGACCAATCAGCATTCATTAGCAGAATGTTAGCGTGTTATGGGCAACACATTCTCAACCTGTAAGAAATCGAAAGGACATAAGTACAAGTTCATTCAACTTTTGACCTATAATCCATGTTGAACTTGCAAAAACTACAATCAAATCTGAGATTTCTCAACGACAATCAGGCGAAAGAGACAAATTTAGCCGTCTAGCTCCATAGAGTCCCATTCATTTAGCACTGGACCGTGATCACCCCCAGTGGAACTCTGGTGGAACTGCAACCAAATTCAGTACAATGGGGATTAATAGGGAGTGAACAGGCTCTCCGTAGACCACCCACCACCTCTTTCCGCATTTTCGGATTAGCCGTTGTCAGGCACTGCCAAGATGGCACAGCTTAATTTTGGCTCTTAAAAAAACCAATGGGTGACGTCACAAAGACTATGTCCGTATTTTGTACAGTCTATGGTTCTACCTTTGACCATGCTACACCCTTCCTTCCATAATCCTGATGACAGACAAACAAACAGACAAACCGAGCCGTAAACAAATTGCAATAAATGTGTCCCACTCCTTGTTATGTATTAGATCAGACTCTTTTTTATGTGCAGAACACTAACCTAAGTGACTGATTTTGTGGCATTATGTGAACATATCATTACCCTACCAGTTTACTGGGATGATGTACCGTATCAGTGTTGCTGGAGTCATTGGCACTGCAACACCTTACAATAATGTTAAGTGACAATGATGTGTTGGTGAGAATCAACAACCGCGTTATGGCAGCCGACATCAATCTGCCCACACTTTACAACGTACAACGGTCAACATAAACCCTAACAAGGACTGCACCTCTTTTATTTAAAATGCATTCATCGTGTGTAACTCTATAGTAACAGCATGCTATATGGTTGCAGTTTATGCAGCTGTGTGTGTTTTTGTCTGCTTTGCATTTGGTTTTGAACTATCAGTCCTGACAGGGTTCAGGGTATGATTAGGTTGTTTTCTTTCATTTTTTTAAACATTTTTCAATTTCAATGACTGTCATAGTGTTAAATTGGGTGGTGTTAAGCCGCAGTCTGGTAGTATAAAAAATGTAGACTACTCTCTAACAGGTAATAGGCCTACTGTATTTGTATTGTATTTGTGTTCTTCAAAGGGGTTAATGTATGAATATTCTTGGCCTCAACAAGTCATTATATACTGTAGAAAGATTCTCTCTGTATTTCAAATGAGTTTGAAGTCTTATAAGTGCAGCTCTCTGTCCTCTGATTGACGTCATGCCCGGCCAGGGGTTCACTCTAAAATAGCTCTCATGGCTAAGTTAGGAAACTCATAGCATAGTGGAGGAATGTTAAAAACAACAAACAGTGTAGCTGGCTGTAATTTCTTTCTTCTCATGTACAAATGGGTTTGTTTCTAAAGAGGACCATCCTCGAGTCAGCACTTCAGTAGATGTTTCTTAGCTTTTTGCATGGTTTGATCACATGAAATGTTACCAAAGAGATCTGAGCAGTTACTGTTCTCATGTGCTGGTGACCCCATGTGTAATGAAGAACCGATTGTAGCTGTGTGAATTGTTTTATTTTCATCCCAAGTAGCGCTCCCAGACTATAAGGGAAGAAACTGTTATGATTGGCTGAGGCTTTCATTATTATCGCATACGTCTACGTCCAAACATAATAGTCATATGTCTACTGTCTCTCCAACAGCCTGAAATCACACCAGGAATTTGCACTCCAGGCCGCAAAATATTGCACTTGTCAAGTTAGATTCATATCTCTCCTAATTCTGTTTATAAAGGACCATAATTATAGCAAATGTCTCAATGCATCAAAAGTAGATTAATTAATTCATGATTTATACATGTAAATTAAGGCTTTAAATACTGCATATTTCTTTGCATTTGCCATTTACCATTCACATGACTGCTGTTGTGAGGACAACATATGGTTTTGCTTACTTGCTGCTTTTGGTGTTGTGCCTTTATTATCCATCAGTGCACGAATCCACTGCAGTATCTATCCAACCTCCAAACAGCTGGGCCAGATTTCTATGTGGCTTGTCAGTTTTTAATGCAGACAGTTGATTGTGCATGTATGCTCTTTTTTTTTTAGCAATGACTGCCTTTACCTTTGCATAGTTACACAGACTTGGCATCCACCATTTAACCATTTGATGAAGTATTTTGCTGAGTGGCACATTGGCAGGGGCTGTGAGAACTGAGAGTTTTCACGGACAGTCGCATCAACTTCCTTCCTTCTCTAATTGCTACACCACAACTTATTATAAACAACACTTACTGTATATAAAATCTGAATAACTAATTCATATTTATTAAAGTAACTACAGTGTGTAGAGTCCTCAAGTCTACAAATGTCCTCAGTTTGGCTGCAATGTCTATCTAAAGAATACTAACATTAGCCAACATAAACTACTACTCATACCAGACCAAGTAAGCTCCAGGCAAAAAAAGTATATTGAATATTGCAGGGATGCATTTTATTGCTTATATATTATATAAGTTTTTCATCTGTAGAAAGAAAACTGTTTATTTTGTCTTTCAAACGTTATTTTGTCTTGCTTTAAGCTAATGTATTGTTAAAACCTGAAGAGCTAGCTTACTAGCTAGCTACACACAGGCACAGCGAAAAGTCTAAGTTTATACACAACCTGATTCTTCATGTTTTGTCCACCTGTTCATTATTTCAGATCTGATCCTAAAATAGAACCTAATTTGTTTCAAGTCATGTTTTAACATTGTGTTTTTTTCTTTACAGATGACACATCAGCTAAAAACGTCAGCAGGGTAGGTTTTTGCTTCTTTTTATCTGTACATATTTATGTGACAAGGCACACAAAGCTTCTCTTTATAGCTTCACACACTGTAGATATGTTATTACTTTATTACCTTGCCCCTTAATTCCCAAAGCTAACCTTAGAGACTTGAATTGATTTCTTACTCAACAATGGACACTATGGCTGAACTAATTCAAACACAGAACAGAACTCAATACTGTCCTTCACGAATTGCACAAATTAATTAAGATGCAGATTAACTATGCTCTTTGACAGTTTGTTTTGTCCTTGTGCTAACTTTGAGTGCCATTGTGACTTTGTCTCATATAAAAAGCTTGAAACAGTTTACAAATTCATACCTGGGCATTCTTTGGTATGATGCAGCACAGTAGGGATGCTTGGGATGTTAACATTGGAGTTAAGGCTCCTGTCAGCATCAAATAGATGATTATTAACAAGAATAATAAGAAACAACATGAATGTTTTGGGCTGCATTGTACACTCGCCAGGTCAGGTGTGAGACAGTTGGTGGCAAGTTATGGAAAAGAGTAGCTCCCCTGTGCTCCCCATACGTATATTCACACATTTGTCATCTTGACACTATCATGCCCCTAGTAGGCCAGTGCCAGCACCCACAGCAGGGCCCTGGAGCTGATTAGAAGGGACTTCACAGAGAAAAACAAGGGCCACTCGACCCTTCGGTGCGTCATCCATACGTCTGTGCAAACAGGATGTGGAAGGATAGAAGGCTTCCCGTGGGGGAGGCTTTCTAGTGCGCCACTCTCCCGCCGTCCTTCCCTCACCCTCTCTGCAGGCGCAGAAATAGACGGCTCTCTGGCCCCGTACAAGGCAGGAGGTCTGCCTCTTACATAACCACACTTTTAAGCTGAGGCTGAGCAGCAGAGTTTGCCAGGGCTCTAATCAGAGCTGTGGGGCTCGGGTGGCCTCCTCTTGGGACTGCGGGGGGATCCCTGGGCTTGAATGCAGCAGTAAAGGGGAGTGTAAGGGTGGGGTGGAGGGTAATGTTGTGATGAATGGCTCTGTCTTAGTGAATGGCAGGAAGATAATCCTTTTTCATAAAAAAAAAAAAATCTTCCCATTTGAGTTAGTTATTTTAGCAGCTAGCTGCTTAACATTAGACTGGGTGCAGTACAGATTGCTGGTTGTTGTCACTTTTTGTCATAGCTCTTGCTAAGTTTTGAAATTCAATCTCTGTGTTTATGCAAAGCAGTGGAGTTGCAATTTCTGTGTCTTGTGTCCAGCAGTACCAGGACACAAATATGCAGGGTGTGGTGTACGAACTCAACAGCTACATGGAGCAGCGCCTGGACACTGGAGGAGACAACAAACTCCTGCTCTATGAGTTGTGCAACATCATCAAAACAGGTAGAAGTAGACATGATCCAGCGTATTGATCCTCTCATCTTTAGTTCACATCACACTGTTGCCGTCAAACATCTTCTGATGAGACTAGGATCGAAATAGCCCAAGTAGAAAGTTTTGTCAATGTAAATCCAATTTAGTGTACTTCTCAGACATTGAATGTACTTTTATGACCAACTGAATTGCCCACTGTGGTGAACTCCACCTGTATTCTGCTTCATTGAAAATAATAAATACATAAAATATGCAGAAATTATTTGTAAATTAATAGTCCCAGTTTTTCTCCCCATTCATCTTGGCAAACCAAAATCAAATTAGTGAAAAAAATGGTCTAAAAAACTAGAAAATGTAATTATATGATCAAACAATCTGTATCATGTTCCACAATAAATGCAATTACAGTTTCTAGCATTTTAGTTTAAAATTTGGAATGTCGTTTTGACAAAGTCTGATATGTTGCATTTTATAAATACAGTGTTGTCAGTGAATCAAACCAAATTATGATTGACAGCCAGACCACACCACTCATTATCGTCTTGATCATCTGCATATTCACTGATGCTTCACCAGTGTCCCTGTTGTCACATTGTACGATAATGTGACCTAAATATATGAGTGTGAAATGGGACTGGAAAAGAGGACTGGGAAGGAGATGAACTGGATGGCAGTCAAAGCCCTCGGTCAGAGCGCCCTTGTCGTTATGTGGGACATTGTTAATAGATTGTTATTAGATTGTAACTGTTATATCCTATTACACTTCTCCTCACAGGTATACCTGCCATTTATTGTTGGA
Source organism: Sander vitreus (assembly GCF_031162955.1). Lineage (NCBI taxonomy): Eukaryota > Metazoa > Chordata > Actinopteri > Perciformes > Percidae > Sander > Sander vitreus. The sequence continues at coordinate 12,670,717 of NC_135871.1, read as the reverse complement.
CAAATCTATATAAGAGAATGTAACACAGGCATACACCGACAGCTAATGTCATGTTGTTACTGGACACTCGTACTACACACATGTGAACTGTGTGTCTCTTATTTCTACAGCAACAAAAGCAGATGGATTCGCACTTTACTTCTTGGGAGAATGCAACAATGTAAGTGCAGAGGACATTGGCTGAATACATTTTATATGCTAATGCAGTTGTGTGCGTGTTTTTGATTATTTTTTCCCCCGCCATTTCTCTTTCTCTTCTTATCATGCTTCTTAATAGAGTTTATGTATGTTCACTCCAACGGGTGCCAAGGATGGCCCTCCAAGCCTCATCCCCTCCGGCCCCATCGCATTTGGGACGACCATTGCCGCTCATGTTGCCAAGACTCACAAAACACTGCTAGTAGAGGACATCATGGGGGTGAGGCTGTTTTCTTGCAACCAGTACACATTTTCCCATCATAGGAATTCACTGCGTAGCTGTGATGTTTGTTGATAACAGATCTCTTAATGCTCTCCATTTATGTTTAATTAAATTAACCTGGTTAGATGCACTCAGCATCTTCAAGCTAAAAAAAAAAAGAAACGTAAAACAGTATGCTTTGAATTTTAAACGTTTTAATTTTCTGCTGAGGGGCAACTGTACCAGCTACACTGGCCTCCTTTGTTAAGCTCCTGTGCACGTCAGGCAATAATGTCCTTCACTGATCTGTGTGTTGAAGGACGAACGCTTCCCCGACGGCACAGGGCAGGACTCAGGGATCCATGTTCACTCTGTCCTGTGCCTCCCCATCATCACTGCCATCGGGGACCTCATTGCCATCCTGGAGCTGCAACGGCAGTGGGGCAAGGAGCCCTTCAACCTCAGCCACCAGGAGGTCAGTCTGACCCAGACAAAACACACCAAGAGTGGGAGGCTGGAGCAAGGCTCACAGAACTACAGTTAGCCTGGTATTCATCTTAATCTAGCTCTGTTAAAGATCCCTTTTAGATTTGTGGGGTTCAGTTGATTGTGGAAAATACTTAATAATGCTGTATTTTTTGTCTCCAAGCACTTTCTACCAGTTGCTGATGATTCAGTAAAACAGCAGTGCAATGAGCTAGAAAATGACTTAACATACCCATGGCTCAAGCAAGTATAGTCACAGTGAATAAGCTTTAAAGATTCACATTTGAAATTCAAAACTTTCAAAAAAAACATCTCTTGACAGCATATTTAATAAAAATACATAATTATTCCCCAATTTGTACTTAAAAAAACTCCATCTCATTTTTTTTATTATTATTTTTGTAAATGAATTAAATATTAGGAAGCAGAATACAGTAGGTTTAAGTGACTTGAGAATTATGTGTGACATTTTGTCTAATTTTATTCAAACATGCATCAGTTGATTGTTTTATTGTTGTATTTGCGATAGCAAATATACTGTACACATCATAGCAGATGCAGAGCAAGCATTTGAAGTTGTAATTTATTTTCTATGATGATTTTTTTCATATACCACCATACAGGTGCATAGCTGACACAATTGTTGTAATTGTTCGCCACGAAGATGCTATTACCCCTATTAACTGCATACCCTTCTTACTAACGCTTATAACTTTAAAAAAATGTATTACCCATAACAAACTCTCTTTAACAGGGCAAAACACCTTGCCACACAACAAGTTGTAACACTTAGAATTGTACATTTAAAAATTACACCTTTTTACGGCATGTTTTTATATTCAGTGTACTCCTGACATTAGCATAAGCTGCTATAAACCTTTACTACAGCCCAGTCATGCAACAACAACAAAATACCATGATATAGCATGACACTGCCAGAATCTTAAATAATATTGTGAAACTTTTGGTCATACTGCCCAGCACTACTATTACTGCAGCTTCAATTTTAAAGCGATAGTGCATAGTTTCTGTCGCCCCCATGAGGAATTCTAAGTAATGACAACAAAACTGTCGGCACATCCACATGATACAAGCCTTCCGTGATCACGCACCGCCCCCACCCCTCCTCGACGCAGTTGCTAGTAGCTAAGGAGGACAAGAAGAATTAAAAAAAACATGATGGACTCTTCAGAAGAGGTCATTATCTTCACTCAAGTTTCTGCGCACAGAGGTCGCCGGACGACATCAGTTTCTGAACATAGCCATACTGAGAAATAAAGAGAGAGTTATATGGAGCTGATCGTCTTAATTAGCGTTGTATCAACTCATTTGGCAATGGCTTGAATTTAACAGACGTTCATTAATATCAAAAACTTACGCACTAAAGCTTTAATCCACAGTACTGAACAACACAGCAACACGGCAGTGTTACAGGTATGAGGTGTGAGTGTCCCTAGAGTGGCTCTAAATCTGTAGACCAGCTGGCTCTTCTATGATTATGAGACAGCCTGATGTGCAGAACAGATAATTATGTTGAAATATACAAATCAGAAATTTGATAAGAACTGATTAAGCGTTGTAAATGTGTTAGTTGTGATATATTTTTTCTGCAGTTCTCTGGAGCTAATCTTCACTTTATTTTCCAGGTTGCAACAGCTAATTTAGCGTGGGCATCAGTTGCCATTCATCAAGTACAGGTGAGCAAACTATACTGTAACATTTCATTAAAGACTTAAAGACTGCCAGTCCCACTTATTATGATCTTTGATGCTATAGTGTTTTTAATGGGGAAATCCACTGTGTACACAAACTGGTTGTCACTGGGCCCAGTCCAATCAACTGAGCCATAGATTCAACTAATAGCTCCCCGGAGACGTCATTACACCCGAGTGTTGTTTTTTATATGAACAGATAGCACAACACCTCAGAGAAGCAGCATCCCACTGCAGCACTGGCCACAGTGGACCTCTGAGCCTCAGCCACAGCACTGCGGCACACTGTGCTCCTGGGTTAGCTACTTGCAGAAAAACACTGTTGTTACTGAAACTCATGAAGTTGGCCCACAGACAAGTGTGTAGACAGCAAGTTGGCTTGTTTACAGTACACGCACGATGTTGTATGTGTTCTGTGAGAAATGTGTGATACGTCTGGTTGCCGGGTCATGGCCCATCTTTCTTTCTTTCTAGGTGTGCAGAGGCCTCGCCAAACAGACTGAGCTCAATGACTTTCTACTAGATGTGTCAAAGTAAGAGCTGTTGTTGGGACAGTTTACCTAACACTAAACGAATGCTAATGAAAACATGTTAAAAGTGTATTTACACCATGTTCTTATTTTAGTCTATGTATAACAAAATTAAGATTTGGGCTCTAAAGTGAGTTAGTATCTTTTTCTCATGTTAGGTCAAACATAAATTACACGTTTTTGCTCACACAATAGAAAAAAATGACTGCATTTTAGGCAAGTTAGCTTTCATGTCTTGAATGTGAACGTCATCAGAGCTTCCCATTTGTCAACATCTCAATGCGCCATTTCTTCTTTTCGCACAGAACATACTTTGATAACATTGTGGCAATAGATTCTCTACTTGAACATATTATGGTGAGTGTGATTTCTGCAAGTATGTGTTCATTCACACTGTCTTCAAGGCTACACATCCTGGGAGTGTGTTAGGTTATGTTTGTTAAAAAGAGTAATAATGCTGCTGTGATACAGATCCACACAGGCTATCATAATACCTGAGGGACACTGCTAATGTTTCTGACAATACGTTTGTTGGCATTAATAATACAAGATAATAATTTGTTAAAATAGATACATAGACATACTAAATACATAATACTAAATACAGCTTGCCATATTTTAAAACAAATATGATCTGGGTGAAACATGATTTCCCTGTTTTTCTACTAAAATCTGCCTCTTTGTTTGTATGTATGTTGTTGCCTTGTGACTTGTGTTGTCATCTCAGGTCATTCAAGTCATATGGTTCAAACACTCAAATGAACTGGAATGACTTGTAGTTATACTGTGTGTTTTTTAATTCTCTACATTTAACTGTCCCATCCAAAAAAAAAAATTAATACTGATTAAATTCAGTTGGAGATGCTAGATGTTATTTTCCATGTTTTTTTCCAGTTCTTTTAAACCCTCAGTGTTGCTAATAAGATTCTGTCCCTGGTGTTGTTTTGCAGATATATGCAAAAAATCTGGTGAATGCGGACAGGTGCGCACTCTTTCAGGTAGATCACAACAACAAAGAACTGTACTCTGACCTGTTCGATATTGGGGAAGAGAAAGAAGGCAAACCTGTCTTTAGGAAAACCAAAGAAATTAGGTGCGTAAGATTTACCCTTTTCTCTAACAGTATGCTAAACTGTATACTCATTTGATTTTGATAGCGTCTGTTCTTTTTTATATACACAAGTCTCAGTTTTCCATTTATGCAAAACAATGAAAAATACTAGTTTATTTTGAAGGAGTAGAACAGTTGGAACTCATTTTCAAATGTTTTTTTTGTCTCCACACTTTCAAAAGTGTGTCCTGCCCCTAGAAGACATTGTTTACCATAGTGTACAGTGAATAAGGTCCTCTTGTAACACAGACAGCTCAGAAAAAAATGCTTCCACTAATAGAAAGTCAATAGAAAAGCAGCAAAACATCAAATGACCTGCTGATTTTGTTCTATTCCAATGGAACATCATCCTTTTTACCCTCTTAATGAAAATAGTAAATCTACCCATTCACCCAGCACCGACAGACTGAGAAGACTGGAAGGGCAGTCCACAGAGCTAACTCTTGTCCTCTTCTCTCCTTTTTCCCTGTAGGTTTTCTATAGAGAAGGGAATAGCTGGCCAAGTGGCTCAGACAGGGGAAGTCTTAAATATCCCAGATGCCTATGCAGACCCCCGGTTCAACCGGTAAACTCCAACTCCACTCCAACTCTGCAACAAGCCGTTTTTATTTATCTTTTTCATTTATCAATTTATATGATCATCCACAATCTAACTAACTGTCTTGAAGTTATGCTATGATTTGTCCTGGACAATTCTTCTTCAGTTGACTTATTCTTCTATATTTGGGATAAAAAACACTGTAGTCATACTACTACTCATTATAGAGGCCTTCGGTGTACACCTTGAGTTACACTGTATGGTTCACATTCTAATCTCGCTTATGTGATGAATGTCATATCATATTTTTGTATGTCTTCCTTAACAGAGAGGTGGACCTCAAAACTGGCTACACCACGCGGAACATCCTGTGCATGCCCATCGTGAGCAGGGGGACCGTTATAGGTGTGGTACAGATGGTGAACAAGCTAAGCGGAAGTGCCTTCACTAAAACAGATGAGAACAACTTTAAGATGTTTGCTGTCTTTTGTGCTCTGGCCTTACACTGTGCAAATGTGAGTAAACTGAATTAGTCCTAAAATATTTAATTGACTAACTGATTTTCTCCAAAAGCAAAAACATGATCCATTCTCTTAATATCTGTCTGCACACACCTGCTCTTTATCTTTTACAGTGTATGTAGATTATATAATGCTTCATGGCCATGAATACTTAATTCTTATTTTCAGAGAACTGCACCTTTGACGTATCGCCCTAAATTCATACTGAAGCTGGAAGGCTTGTTTTAGCTGTTACTAGGCTGCGGGTTTCCCTCTTTGTCAGAGAAGTAATTTTATTTTTCTCCAAGGTTGACAGAGACAGTGCCAGCTTCTATTTAAAATGTGCATTGCCCCAAAATATGAATAAAACCTTATTTTTTGACAGTGATGATTATTCCTTAAATGAAATACCAGCCGTTTCATGAATAAACTGGAAACCTGCGTTGTGTGGTCTGTCTGTCAAAGCCTCTCCTCTCCATGGGGGCCTGACTCACCATCATCTCGTGCGACAAACTTACGCAGGCGCAGCGTCACAAAGTTGGTTTTAAAATTGATGAGGTGTGTTAATATTTTAAGACAAGCAGTCTGCATCCGTCCACAGACAGGATTTATGTTTAGCTGTAATTTATGCCTTGCGTCTCTAGGAACCTTGGGCCGGCTCCTGATTTATGCTGATTTATGGTGGAAGGTGTGAGGCTTGGCACCTGTACCTGCCTGTCTGTCTGGGAACGGGGACAGGGATACAAACCAGATGTGGAGACACTTTTTGGAGACCGATAAAAATATGATACAGGACTGTTGCGGACAACCTAACTTTGTCCGACCCTTTTGGAAATTCCAACAGTGATACTTAAAGAATTCAACAAAGATATAAGATATTTTTCCAGGTATTTATAGCGCTGGAGTGTTCAGTTTCCTCTCTCGACATTTTAAAGACTAATTCCTGTTCTGTGTGTCTCTGCAGATGTACCACAGGATCCGGCACTCTGAATGCATTTACAGAGTGACGATGGAAAAGCTGTCTTATCACAGCATCTGCACATCAGAAGAATGGAAGACCCTCACCCAGCTCAACCTCCCTACACCCATTTATAAAGAGATCGAAATGTGAGTGCCCTTTCAGGTTCAGGTTGTGGTTATTATCTCTGCTCTGCTGTGAGTGTGGTTGGTCTACAGCCATGTGTCTGTGAAAGTGACAATGACAATGCTCTGTGGGGGGGCAGTGCAGAAAGTGGTGGGTCTTCTGGAGGACAGCCTGTCAGTTTAACACACCCGGACTTCAGAAGTCCCCTTATCTGTCTCTCTGTACATGCTAATTTAAGACTCTTCTCCCATCTCTTTCTCCCTCCTCTAGGTTTCACTTTGACATCAGCCCCTTTGAGGAGATCTGGCCTGCTGTCTTTATCTACATGGTTCATAACTCCTGTGGAAAGACCAGGTGAGGTGTAACTAGGCCATGACAATGTCAGCGTCACCTCTTCATCAAAGCTCAGGTTGATTAATTGTTGTGTTGTTGTTGTTGTTGTTGTTGTGTGTAGCTTTGAGCTGGAGAAGCTGTGTCGGTTCACCATGTCTGTACGGAAGAACTACCGGCGTGTGCCCTACCACAACTGGAAGCATGCAGTGACGGTGGCCCACTGTATGTACGTCATCCTACAGAAAACCTCTGGGATGTTCACAGAGCTAGAGGTTTGCTTCTTATTGAGTCTGGGTTTTACTGTTTCAAGACAAAAAAATAAATAAAAACAAGATCAGCAGCATCAGGGGCTCCTGATTTTAAGGTTTGTGTTTCCCGTCTTTACACTCTGGTCTACAGAAGAAAGGTCTGTTGATCGCCTGCCTGTGCCATGACCTGGACCATCGGGGGTATAGCAACTCATACCTGCAGAAGTTTGACCATCCGCTGGCTGCTCTGTACTCCACCTCCACCATGGAGCAACACCACTTCTCTCAGACTGTCTCCATCCTACAGGTAGAGCTCCACTATGCAGAACTTAATGTACAATGTATGTTATACATATATGCGATATGTCTGGAACACCTTGAGGGAATTTCTTTAAATTTGGCACAAACATCCACTTGGACTTAAAGATGAACTCATTAGAATTTGGGGGTCAAAGGTCAAGTTCACTGTGACCTCAATTAACACATTCATGGCCATAAATCAATAATGAATATGCTAATTATGACAACATTTCAAGTAGTGACATTTTATATCCCAAAGTTCAAAGGTCAACTTCACTGTGACATCATAATGTTCTGCAAAAAACACTTTTCTGGCCATTTTTCAACGCTGTAACTCAGGAACAGAAGGGGAGACATTTGGTCAGATACTGAATTGGTGACACTAATCTGTGATAATAAAACTGTTTTTCTGTGCTGCTGGGTCGAAGATGTCTCTGAAGCATCCACGTTTAGAATTTGTAGCTTCTTTGCAGGAACATCTATATTTGAAGCGTTGTCTTCTGTCATGGCCACTAGTGGTTTTTGGCACGGGCGAACCGGGGGGGCATATTTTCATGACACATGGGGGGTGGCACAAGAACTTAAAAAAATATATATCCTCTGCGCCGCGAAGCAGTTTTCTATTATCGATCATTTCACTGTGTGGGGAATTGGTAAATTGGCGCCCCCTGCAGCTGCAGGCGCCCTCCTTGCTGAGAGAGGAGCATCTCGCTGCAGCCCGCGGGAAGGCGGATGTCAAACCCCGCCTTCCCGCGGGCAGCATGCGAGACGTAGCCTACTTGTGCACAGAAGCCGTGTGAGAAAGGAAAAGGGGAGAGGGGCGCAGGGGACCGTTCACCTCTGGGTCTCGCAAATGGAACGGTCAGGACAAGGGGGGGGAACGGGGGACCACAAGTCTCCTTGAACTCATCACTTTTATCAGCTTTATTGGCCAAGCATGTGAACACATAAAAGAAATTTCTTTTCTTTTCTTTTCTTTTTTTCTCTCAATGAACTTACACACTAATATGACATACAGCAGAACAAGAACAACAAGGCTTAACAAAGTCAAGTCAAATCAATTTTATTTATATATCCCTATATCACAAATCAAAACTTTTCCTCAAGAGGCTTCACAATCTGTACATCCAACAACATCCTCTATCCTTAGACCCTCGTCTCAGATGAAGAACAACCCCAAGGTGCTTGCGTGAGTCCATTGTCTTAACTTTCTCTCCCTTGATGGCAACCAGGACAGGGAGACTCCTGTTCCTCTGGTAGTCCACCACAAACTCATCACTTTTGCTGATATTGAGCTTCAGGTGATTGTTGTTGCAGCATGTGAGGAAGCTCTCTATCAGTCCTCTGTACTCCTCTGTAAAAATAGTCTCTGAGTAAAGACGGCATGTTTCTCACTGGAAATTATTCTCTGGAATACATGTCAATATAGTGATAACTTCCATTTCGCCAAAAAAATACACTTTTATGGAATTCCTTCAATGTCTTCAATACATATATTACATGCTTCCAGACAGACATGGATGTAAACTGCAACTTGACTGGTTGGCAGTTGCTTCACATTTATAAGTACATTTTTACTTTCTTCTAATACTTTAATTACCACATAATTTCTAGAAATCTAGTGCTTACACACACACACACACACACACACACACACACACACTGTCAATTACAGATCTATTTATAGGATCATATGACTTCTTCTGTAACTTCTGAGTGCCCTCTTCTGTAATGTCCAGGATCTGCATGAACCTGCGATGGCCTGAGATGAACGTGGATTACAACCTGTTGTAATCTAGCTGAGCCGAACGCCTCATAAGTGGAGCTTTTGCTTTTTTATTGATCTCTTTGTTTCTCATAGCTGGAAGGGCACAATATTTTCTCCAACCTGAATTCCAGCGAGTACGAGCAGGTGTTGGAGATCATCCGGAAGGCCATCATCGCCACAGACCTCGCCCTGTACTTCAACAACCACCAGCAGCTGACGGAGCTGCTGACCTCGAGTGTGCTGGACTTGAACAACCACTCACACAGGTCAGGTCACGACACGCACCGGTGCACAGGTCAGGTCAGGTTCACACCAGGTCTCGTTGCATCACACGCAGACCTGGTGCACATACACGGCACATTGAGTTTCTCCTCATGGCGATAACGAGGCTTTGCTCCCCTCCAGGGACCGTGTGATTGGTCTGATGATGACAGCATGTGACCTGTGTTCTGTTACCAAGCAATGGCAAATCACACGACTCACAGCCAACGACATCTATGCTGAGTTCTGGGCTGAGGTACAGTGGGATACTGCTGGAATTTAAACAGTTTTATTTTTAGTTTCATGTAGAGCCGCTAGTATGACAGTAAGACCTCTGTTTTTAATTGGTAATGCTGCTACACCTAGCTGTCATACAATTTGTAAAGTGCAAAATAGTGTTGTCTAGTGGTCAAAAGGTTTGCCACAGTGTGCAAAAATAAAAGGAAATTTCTCTCTTTATTTTGTTCCTCCACAGGGAGATGAGATGAAGAAGATTGGGTTGCAGCCGATCCCTATGTTGGACAGAGACAAGAAGGACGAGGTTCCCCAGGGCCAAGTAAGACCAGCACTTTTACTCATGTGTCTCTAACTGGGCTCACTCTCTAACTTACACACACACACTCCAAAAAATTAGAAATGTCTCTCAAGTAGGATTACTAGGAGTTGACTTGAAGTCTAAATAATTACTTACAATAACCAGGATCACTTTATATCCTGATAACAATGTAACAAGTTTTAGCAAAGTTTTACCATTCCTTTAGAAATAACATGCAATTTAAGAAGCCTCTACAGAATGCTATGGTTATATGTAGTGTAATAAACTTTGCATATTAATAAATAATAAGGGTTACACTATGTTTGGCCCCATATACAGCACATTTGAACAAAGCCTGCCAGGAAATCAGATCAGTTAATTACTACAGTAAATTATCAAAACATCCCAGACAACAGAAAAAATGAAAATCATGTGCTGCATTTCTGAGTATTCCTTAATGTCATGACAGTCACTTATTTTACGTTTGTGAACATGTTAATGTAAACTTGCTTCTATTGCCTTAAGCATTTTTGTTTTGTTTGTTTTTTAAGGTGGGATTCTACAATGCTGTTGCAGTTCCATGTTACACGACACTAGCGGAGCTTTTCCCTCCATCCAGTCCTCTTCTAAGAGCCTGCAAGTAAGTCTTCGAAGCTGCAGTTTTAAAGTAGAAGGGAAAGTCTCATCCTTGGCTGTGTGCTTTGACACAAAGTCAAGCAGGATTTTGAGGTGATGGGGAATGTATCTAGCATATGTGTTTAGCAATAAAAGATTAAATAACTGTATGTAGGTGTTTTCATTTACACTTTTTGTTGGTCGTGCATTTTGTCGTGCTGATTTCACATCTGATTATGGCCAATAAATGCACTGACTACTTCTTGAAGTGCAACAAGTAACGTGTGTGATGACCAGCAGCAGTTGGCAAGACAAATAAAATTTGAGGGTGTAAGGAGTACTCGTGTGTATAGACGTGCATTCCACTTTCAACTGAAAATACAAAAACAAAACACGTGCTACTGCAATGCTGTTGGATTAAACAAACCTGTGCTAGAACTTTATGAAAAGCATATTCAGTAAGACACATTTCAATATAGAAGGCAGTATACTAACAGGAAATGGTTGCTCTTCTATGGTGCACCAGTGTGTCTGCATGTAACCTGCTGGTCTTTAAAAAGTTGTGACCTTGATCTGCAGGGAATGCAAACAAAGTGAGCAGTGTAATATATAAGCCCGGGGTGTACGTCAGTACCTGAGCCCTGGGTGGGCAACGAGCCTAGACCCTGCGGAGCCCGGCTGCTTGTTGTGGGATCTGCCACAGACGTGTAAACTGCATCAGCTAGGCTAAGTGAAGGGAAGGGCACCACTTTCTGCACTCGTGTGTCAGGCTTATAGATTATAGTGGGGTCGGGGGGGGTGACAACACGACCTGATGGGACAGCTACTGATACAGATGATTAATGAGTTACACTGTTACTGTGGAGACACATGTTTGACCATTGGTCATTTTAGCATCATTCTTGATATTTCTCTTTTGAATAAATTGCTGGTACAAATTCATTATACAGTATTTAGTTGTTTAATACCATTGGGTTTGGTTTATTGCAGATTTAGTTTTGTTGTTGCAGTGTGTGAACATATGGATATTAATATGGATATCTTCAGTACCATAATTTGCTATTCTGATTATGTTCTGATATGTCTTAATAGCATTACTACAGTTATAAAATAGAGGCATCATTTTATCTATCTTGTTTCAATAGTTCTGTCTCTAACAATATTATGTCCAATTTTTCACATCAGATGCACACCCTTGTGGCAGCAAAGTGTTATACTGCTGCTATAGTGTGCTAACTAGCTTGCCCCATCAGTAGCTACAGTAGTATATTTCATTTTCTCTCAAACAAGACAAATTTCAAATACCAGCTGTTTATCAGTAACAAATATACATCTGAAAATAACTTGATCAAAAGCCATTTTTACCCTAATATAATTAGCATTTAAAGTAAAATAACATTAGACAATTTCATTCAGTGTGTTTTGTTTGAAATAACTGTCATACATTATAATTTTGTCCTGTTGTTGAAGTTTTCAATGTTTTTGATTCATGCTGACGTGATTTTATCCTCTGATTTCAGATGCTATGCCATGTCTTTGTGCAGTAAGAAATGAAATGTCTGCGTTAGTGGCACAGACCTGATTGTAAACCCATGACATGCAGAGTCTGAATCTGATAGAGGATGTTTTGTGTGTGCAGGGAAAACCTGTGTCAGTGGGAGAAGATATCGCGGGGAGAAGTGCAGGACGTAGTGCCCAGCCGACCTTGTGATTCAGGTCCTGTCAAGGTGGACAACTGACTACCAAAGGGGTTGCTGGCCCACCAAAGGAATACAACTAGAATCCTGCCACGGACCTGGAACTTTGTCAAGGGGAAGAAGAACCCACATCCTGTGTTAGCAGGAGACGGATCAGCTAAAGGCGACTTGACTTTGAAAACACACAGTTACCTCATTGGGTGACAGAGGTGTAAACACTGACGGTTTCACCCAGAGACTGACAGACAGCTGATGGGGAGGGACTTCAACCCGTCACTCTACATCCACTCAGCTTGGGAACTCATTTGGTAGAATGGACTTGTGCCGTTTTTGTTGTTTTATTTTGGCTGTTATGTTATTTTTTCTTTTTTTATATGAGCTGATTCTTTTACGGTCTTGTATTTGCAGAGGCCTTACTCTGAACCTTTCACAGACTAGACATATGTGAAATCTTGTTGTTGGTTCAGGCTTTTTTTCTTCTTCTTTTTTTTTAAATGGTACTGTTTGCCTTCTGTGGTAGGTTTATCGTACACGCACTACTCAGCAAGGTATTTCCAGAGACAGAAGGAATGTGTAGAGCAGATGTATGGTTTAATGCCACCTTATTGAGAAGGTGGACGTCGGAATGTTATTTTTTATTACTTTTTCAGCAAAAATCCTTTGCAGTACTTGAATAAAGACATACAGCCTATTCTACGTGGAGAAATCGCCCCGTCAGCATATTCTACAAAACGTAGATGAACTGTGACGAGAGGAGTTTTAGTTAATGTCTGCACTTGTGAACGCAGTCACAAGAGAGTCACAATGTTTCTCCCTGAAGTGGACCCTACAGCACTGCCCCTCCTGGTATTTTGGAACCTGCTGCATAGTACATCTACTTTTTTTTTTTGGATTATTAGGATCTGACCCCAGGCCAGCACTAATAATAATGTGTGTAGGACAGAGTTCACAAGATAAAGACGATGCACAAATAGCATCAGTTTTAGTAAGCCTGCGTTCTATTGAATTTTCACTGTCATAACATTGTTGACGCCACTATCACATCATGAATTATTTTACACAACAATCTGGTTTCTCCTCATTAATCAGTAATCATTTCTAGAACCATTAATAAAACAGTAAAGAGGAAAGTAAAAAAGAAAAGAGGATACTGCTCAAGTTGGTTAAGTGTCCCAGCGGATTTTAAAGATTTCTTTGTTTGACGTGACACAACAAACTTTTTACATGTTGACTAGTTTATTACTCTAGCACCCTGATTTATAACACCTGGTTAAGACGTGCTGAATTATTTAGGTATAAATTAAATCAATAGTAAAGGGCGGGATTAGTCGTCAACTATACAGTCTGTTTTTGACGTAGACGGGTGTCCTTGCAGGTTCAAAGCCGTAGCGTGAAACGTTCATGACACTGAACACGTTTTGCTGTTGATGCAGGTACAGCAGCTCAACAGGAGTCTCAAAAAATCGTCAGCTTCATATTTTCCCACAATGTCAAACCTGTTAAGTGCATCATATGTCTAGCTCTGGGATTCAAGAATGCTTGCTTGACTTTCTGCAGGTGTGTGACAGAAGTTCCCCTCATATCCACGGCCTGTCGAAGGAAACAAATCCTCCTCCTTTACGCTTACTCTCCAACGTCGTGCAATGGGGCACATTTGGACTCTTTCAAAATGAGTTTCCAAGATCTTCCAAAAGACAATTTTTGTTGTCTGAAACTGTCATTCCAGTGGACATTGTCCCTCCAAGACTGAAATTACCGCTCAAATAATTTGTTTTGCAACTGGTACTGTGGCCCCCGCATGGTGTGAATGTACATTTTGATGAATGTTTTGTTGGTTGCAGATCCTTGGTGGTGGCATGTGGGTCAGTGCGCCATCCGTTTCCATGATGTGCTCTGTCTTTACTTTTCAGAATTGCTTCCAGTAAGCTTCAACCAAGAGGAGCAAAAATTAGCATGCACCTGAACGGAGGTTTTTATATAATTTTGCATATACGGTAATGGGTGTATACTGAGTGCAATCTAAGAATTTTGCATACAGACTGAGATGTATGCTCTGATGGCGCTAAACTGAATGGCGGTTGTGCACTTTCAGACTGTGTGTGTGTGTGTGTGTCTGTGTGTGTCTGAGTGTGTCTGTGTGAGCGAGAGAGAGAAAGCTTTTGACTGTCTCTTTACCCACTCCAACCCCACCTGAGAACATGGTTAAGTCCATAACACTGCACTTCTACTTTTCAGCACCAGTTATACACCATTGTCTGCACTATGTTTAGCTTATGATCTTTATCATTATTATTATTATTATTGATGATTCTTATTATTATTGCTATTATTACTATTGTTATTTTCTTAATTAGAGTTAAATTTAAATTAACTTATATTTTTTATACAAAGAAAAATAATGTTGGCCTTTTTGTTTTGTACAAAGTAAACATTCAAATAAACAAAACGGTCTAGACATGTTACTGTTACCCAGAATAATTGCGGAATGTCTCAACTGTAAATGTAAGAGCAGTAGCCCAAATGACTTTTATTAAATACCTGAAAAATGCATTAATGTGCCAGATCATTTTCTATTTCCTGTTTGCATTTATTTGACTGTTAATGCCTACTATTTTATTGATACTGTAGAGCTGCAGAGACAGTGTTGGAGCGACAATGCATCACTCCTGATTGGTCAGCAACATGTTATTGCACTTAATCAAGTCCATTTGTTTAATTATCACAGAGATGAAGGTCAATTCTTTACACATTTTTGTGAAAGTCAAAATATAAATAAGAATTGGGATCTTCAAAAATGACTGGCAAGGGTGAAGAAATCCTGTTGGACGAACTGAGATGAGTGCAGCCTGCTGTACATACTGTAACGTCTCTGTTGTATGTTGTGCATGCAGAATAGTTGAGGAAAATCAGCATCACCCCATTTTAAAACTATACAATCATTTCAAATCATCTAAGAAATTTATAACATGACTTTTTAACCTGTGTAATACAGTCATACATTTTAACCTTAAATCAGAGTTTCTGGTAGGTTAACCCTTTATATTTATCTATTCGTTACTGCAGGAAATACAGTAATACTGCTGTCATCCCAAACTATGATCAATACAGTGAAAAGATTTTCTTAGAAATCCCGCTGCACTGTACATACTGTATGTCTGAGTTTCAAATGTTCATCTGATGGCATGCTTGGATCTGTTGTGTGAGGGGTCCATGGAAGGTGTGTTCATGAAACTAAAATTGTTTACCAGTGTAGGCCTATATGGTAGATGTCATTGTCTTTGAATATACAGTAGGATATCATGGATGAATACATTTGCAACACATTGTCAGTGCCAATTGTTGTCAGTTGATCTTCCTCAGTTATCTCTCAGACCAACAATGGAGGTTTCATTTCCACAAGATGGCTGCCTACCACTACAGATCCACCAGCTGCCAACCGCGGTTGGTGACAGATGACTCATCACAACAAGTTCCTTTGGTCCATTGCAGTGCTCAATATTTAGATTTTTTCGTAACCCCATTATCCATTTTATACTATATGGTGCTATTAAATACAAATTCCCAAATAGCAGCTCTTCAAAAAACCTACTTGATGCGAGTAAACAATTTTTACCTGATGGCATTCGAGCCACAGAGGTTTTTGTATTTACATTCTATTACTTATGGAAATTCCTAAATTACCAATGGACATTAAATACTAAAATGCAATCTTTTTTGGCTAAGTAAGCAATAACATCATAACCACTGACCCTCTATACTACAAAGTAATTTGTGTAATATACACTTGGAAATGAACCTTGGTATTTCATATTCTTAGTAAATTCTCTTTCATCATCAAATGCATCCTCAACTTCAGGCAAGTAAACGTCCGGGAGCCTCTTTATCCTCTACTACTGCATTATTTTGTTTAACATCATTACATCAAAAGTTAATGGAGCACACAAGAATGCAAATGAATGCAAACTCCATTATATAGCCCTATTTGTTTCAATGAAGCATAACATGTTACACTGTCTCTTCCCTTATGCTCAGCTTTGCCATCTGGGTGCTTTCCTATTCTGGCCGTTCCAGCCCCAAGGCCCCGGCTCTCCTCCTCCCTCTCTTTTGCTCTGTAGGCTGCACTCACTGCTGTGTGTTTACTTGTACACAATAACCCAATTATTGTAAATAACCCGATTACGATAATAGTTTGATTAAAGCATTTACAGGAGTTTTGTTGTAACTGGATTTCCCCAATAACTATACACAATATGTAATTGTGTCACTGTGTGCAAGGATTTGTGGCAGTCCACAGGAAACATTTTAAAACAAATAAGAAAACCTGAGGAAATATGGGGAATTTGTTGGAGAATTTCTAGTTCTGTTATTTGCAGTGTTATAAACCACAAGTCATTTAGTATTGTTTCGGGCTCATGACCGATCAATTTGACAACTCGTGCCAGCATTAGTCCAATGACAAAAATCTAGTGTGTTTGTGTTCATTGTCAAACATGAAAATTCCGGTTTTATTTTTGGTCAGTACACATCCTTTTAATTCCTTCGGTTTCAATAGAGCCTTCCCCGAGTACCCATGCATGCACACACACACACCTTTCTCATGTGATGCATAATCCTTAACTTCAAGGTAATGGACAGGGCAGCAAAATAAAGCAGAATATGGTTATGGAAAGGATGGGCTCCCATGAGTTGGGATTTGGAATTCAGTTAAACTCTTGCTTGCCTTTCCTCATGGTCAAATATTCCAATCTGCCCCTGCTTTGCAATGTGGTCAGCTGCCTGAACTTCACACATATCTCTGCCCTGATGTGTAATACAAACTTATTTCTTTTTCATGTTTATTTTCTTTGTTTTATGTTTATTGACAGTTTTCAAGAAAAAAAAACTAGCAGTTGGTGATAGCCTAGGCTTACTTGAAAACTAACTTCACCTTATCTGATTGGTTGAATTCTTTCATCTTTGTAATCAATTACAAGAACTGAAATCTTTTTTTTTTAAATATCCTAACCACTCGAGGTCAATGCCTAACCCCAACCAATCGAGCTGCTTCGTAGGGCTGGATTTGCCTAGAAGTTACGTGGGATCCATAATAACCTAACGCGTAAATGAGACCTAGAACCTTAAAGCTCATGGGTACGATTATTATCGAGACATTGAATGCAACGCTGGCATTACGCGCTTCGGTCTCCTTGGCAACCGAGTAAAGAACAGACTGTTGGCCATGAAGAAAGTCTGTTTTTTGCATGTTTTTTTTGTCGTGACTGTACGAAATTAGCAGGTGAGGATATTATTGAGCGTTTCTGTATGTCTGCTTTGTTCACAAGCTTCAACTGCTTATTAGCAATATTTTAAAGTAATGTAAAAGCACTAATGACTCTTTGCTAGGTGCCTCTGGATTGTGGAAAACCAATTTGATTATGGATTTACAAAAGTCATCGTAGCTAGTGTTAAATAAAAGTTTAATGTTACTTTAATTCAGTTTGTTTTCACAGATTTGTGTTTTTAGGACAGACAATTCATTTACAGACACAACATTGAGTTAGTTGTTTTTCACCTATTTCATGCCATTTACTGTAATTGTGAAGCCCCTTCGGATAAAACTAACTAACGTTATATAAGTAAATGCATTTTATAGAAATTCAAACTCATTTTGGTTTACATTTATTTAATGTGAACATATGCAGTTCTGTTGCATTATATAGGAAATGTACTGTCACATTGTGTGTCTTTCAACAGACCTAACAATAATGTTGTTCTGTGCCTTTAGCCATGTCCAGCAGCTGTAAGCCAAAGCCCGGGTGCTTTAGGAGCGACATCCAAAGACTGCTGCTGGCTGCTGAAGCTGGTCAGAAGGCTGATATCCTGACCTACTCCTCAGGTCATCTGGGACCACGCTGCCTGAACCAGAGTCAGCCTCACAGGGACACAAAGCAGTCTTTCTGGAGGATGTCTCAGAGCCTAGAAGAAACCCCAAACCCTCTGACACCCCAGCTGACACGGACAAAGGCTTCGCTCTATGTAAAGAAGAAAGAAATGAAAGAGTGTCCCCCTGAGTTCTCCACTGGCACTGCTTTAGTAGAGTCTGAAGTCTTAAGGTCGAGACAAGATCAGGCTACTCATTGCACATCACATGCAGACAAAAGAGAAGATGTGAGTCTGCCTAAGTTAGTTTACTGTTCCTCAAACCCTCTGCCAGTCCAGCCTAGAGCCTTCTCCCAGAAAAAGTCTAACTTTTTATCTGATCCTGAGGGGAAACAGCATTTTGCCCAGGAAGGCCTGAATAATGACGGCCAGCTAAAGACGAAACAACGATTTGGCAGGAAAGTCATAGCCAAGCAGGACCTCTGGGCTGGAATACATGTTACTGAAATGCATGAGAGGAAACTACAAAAAGTGAGAATGGTCACACAAACCATGACATCACACAACTAGTTTAGTTCACATATTTCTAATGTGTCAATTTCACATGAGATGGCAATTCTGAAATGCCTGCTCAAACTCTTGCAGAAAGTGCATGAATAAAGACAAGCACAGCCTCTCACACGTGTGTGTGTGTGTGTGTGTGTGTGTGTGTGTGTGTGTGTGTGTGTGTGTGTGTGTGTATGTGTGTGTGTGTGCATGCGTGCATGTGTGTGTTCCTGTCATACCCAGGAGCTGAGTAGGTTGTCAGTGCACAGCTGGCCCAGCCGAGACCGCCTTGCGGTGTTCAGTGACGTCTTTGATGATGTATGTGAAAGCTCGCCAGTATATGGACGCATCCTGAGGGAAATTAAGGTTTTTCCATTTCCTCTGTACCCACTAGCACATTTTTAGCATGTGTCGTCAGATGTATTAGAGCCAAGAGAGAGTGAGTCCCTGGTGTAGCAAGCGGAAGTAGAGCAACCACTGAAACCTGGTCACGATGAGTCTGGGAGCAGGTCATCACCGGGCAACGGTTGCATTACTGCTCATTCATAAGAAATGTTTTGCAAGTTTCTTTTTTGCACACAATGGCTTTTCTCACACTGTCAGTAAAACTGCTTTGCATGTTTATAATTTTGCATTGCACATTAGTGTTTGTGAAACAAAATAAACTGATCATTGCTTGACATTCATTTGTTGTAGGCTAATGAGTAGACAGTGAGGTGGTCCAGCAGCCGAAATCAAAAGAACATATATATATATATAGGCTATATATTATAATCTTATTCTACAGCGTAAAACTACAGGAAGACTACTTTTGATTATCCTTTATGAGGACACAAAGTAAACAGCTAAACTGTTACAGTAACCTGCTGATGTGTATTATTTGTTAACACACCAGTAGCTGGCTATTTCATGATCTGTAGCCGGCAGTTGTGTCCATGGTAAATGTTTCCACCATCACCTGTAATGCAAAGCTGTAAAGCTTGTGCTGATTAAAACAATGTAACAAACCTATGAGCAGTACATTGAAATATATTATTAATTCCACAATTCCAGTAAAGTTTTGATTTCATCTACAAAGACACATAATAAAAACAATCCACAAAATACATAGAGTGAAATAATGTTTTCTTTCTTCTTCCAGACAGATTATGATTTGTATGTCAACCACTTGATGACTTCCCAGTCATCACTACATGACACGGTAAAGCACAATACTCATAATGTATTCAAATAAATACGTAAGACATATAAGAAGAAGACCTGAGACATGGTTGAGACTTTCTGGCCTTATTTCCTGTCAAAAAATTGAGTCCCTTCTGTGGGTGTCTGATTGACAGCAAGCATAACATACAGTAATGGCTTCATGTTTACTGTGATGGATTATCAAGCTCAGGCACTTTCAACGTCTAGAAATTGCTTTTCATACTGTGTGAGAATGTGTCCATCTTCTAGAAGGAGTAACATTAGCACTAAGTTGAATACAAAGTCCTTGTAGGTCTTTGGTGTTTTTTGCCCCCAACGTCTCCTCCCAGGCAGCGCGGCAATGGTTACCATTGAGCGTCCTTGTAATGTAACAAAACTGCACCTATAGTTCAAAGGGTCAAAGTTAACTCTGTCATTCGTTTTCATGGTAATTTGTCAATTAGGAACCCGAACAGGGTTGCTGGCAATGGGGTCTTTTTATTCAGTGAAAAGATTTTTTTTGACATAGCAGAATATGTTAATGGGGTTGGAGAGTTGTACATTACAGATTTTGTAATGTCTTGGAGCCTCAAATCATTTTGCAATAGTCACAGAACAAGCATGTCTCTCAAGCATCTTTTGCGCTTGTCGCAAACAATACAAGTGTTAATATGTTTTTGTTGTTCTGTTACAGTCGCTGGATACTTCACTCAAAGATCTTGGCAATGGCAAAGTAAGGCAAATGGAGTTGGAAGACGCTGAAAAAGAGGTTTGCAGGCTGGAGCAGGTGGCCAGAAGAGCTCTAGAGGAGAATAAACGGTACTGCAAGGATCTGTCTACTAAAAAAAGTATATATAATTACATACTGTGTCATTATTTTAAGCACGTTTGTTCTTTTTTTAACCTCAGAGTCCAAAATGAATCGCAGAATGTTCCAGCTATCATAGGCCCAGAGGACAGTAATATGAAGAGTAAGTCTCAAGACTGCATTGGTAGATCTAATCATTAGTAAACCACTTCTAAGCACTTGCCGTATATTAGCCTGCAGGCAGCAGCACATGCGAACTTTTCAATGTCCTGTGTTCAACGTGTCTTTGATGTGGACTGACTGAACAAATAATGACTTTGTCTTGCCAACAACAGGCATAAAGAGAGTTTTGTAGTTTCAGTGAGTCAGCTGTGACTTTATAATCCCTGCAGGGGTGTGTATGTACTAGTACACATGTAGCACACAGTGCATTCATGCTAGCTCTTCTGTGTTTGGACAGATACATATCTGTCAGGGCTGCAGGACAGCTGCACCAACAATCTCCAATCCAAGAGGCTTCAGGTGTTGAACACGTGGAGGGAGATCCAACAGCTGGAGGAGGAGATTAAGGAGAAGCTGGTGTCCTCTGTCACAACCACTGCTACTGAAGGACGCATCAAAGACCTAAAGGTGCTGCTGGGAAATAAACTGTCTGCTTATACTCATATATTCTGCCCTGTTTCTCACAAGTTTATGAACAGCACAGCTAGACTGTTGCATCGCATTGTGCATCAATTTTGTCTTTGTGTTTGTTCAGAAATAAAATTAAAGCAGGAAGAGCAATTGGTGATTGCTAAAAATGCATATGGCTGCAGTTTTTATTTAAAATGTATTTTTCTGTTGGCTTCCAGAAAGAGATAATGAGACTGATCGCCTCAAATGACTGTCTGAAGACCACAAACAAGGCAAGGGAGTTTGATCTTTTTCCTACCATATCATAATTTTTTAAAGCATTATAGATTTGAAATGCTGTCTTACTCTGTAAAAATTGGGCCATGTTTTTTACTGTACTTTTCTCTCAAGGATCTGGAAAACAACATCAACATGGTGCTGGACAGAGAGAAAGCAAGCAAGGCGTTAAGAAGGTACATGTTATATTGCACATACTGTACTGTGAGACTCAGGGACTGGTGACTCTTTCTAACCTGCTGCTGCTTTTCTATGTTTTTCCACCAGGATGTTATGGGACGAAATGCATTGTGATCTACAAACAGAGAGTAAATAGCTTCATCAGGTAACTGGTTTACTTCAGCAAGTAAACCAGAGGATCATTTCTTGATATCAATATCCAAAGTGCAATAAAACGAAGTAATATGTATTAAATAGAGTCACATATTTGATTAGCAAGCAACTTAAGTATATTAGCTTATAGCCCTTGAGTTTAGTACATATAAAAATGTTTTTGTCCAGAAATAACACTGTAGACCATAGCTTAAAACTACCACCAGTATCAGCAAGCAAGCAATGACACAATGTACAAATACTCCGTTACAAGTTCTGCATTCAAAAGTACATAAATATTAGCAGTAAAATGTACATAAGATTCAAAAATACTCATTAAGCAGATTGGCCCATTTAAGAGTGTTATTCATGAATATAAATGTTTACTATTTTATTCTTACTCATGCAATGTTTTAGAAGTATTTAGATGTTATGGTGGGTTGAGGCGACGCTAATATGAGCTACTTTATATACTGTTAGTTAAATCTATAATAAAGTACCCTATTTTAAAAGATGATCATGTGTTTTGTGTGTTGTTGAAGGAGATGAACATATTGTGAAATTGTGAAAAAAAGAAGCTCTAGAGAGAGGGACACTGTCTCCCAAAAAGCCTACTGAATGAAAGTAGAGCTTACTGAAAAAAAAAAAAAAAAGAAAAAGATATTTTTTTAAGAAAACATAAGCAAACCGACAGTCTGGTGTGTGCTAAGTGACCTGGTTTACAGTCATATTACACACAAACAGTACATTGTATGAAACCTTATAAGTAAGTTAAGCAATCACCCCTTATTTCTTACTATTTCACAGTATTTTGTGTTTATGATCTGCTCAAAAGTATGCTTGTTTGCTGACTGCTTTCAAATATATAGCCGATGGCTTTAGTATTACACTCTTAAAGAATTTTGATTTTTGTAAGCCTTTTATTTAGCTTTCATAGCATTGGCAGAATAACACTCTCAAAGTTTTTTTGTTTTTTAATTTTGTAAGCCTTTTGCATTTATTAAGCCTTTATAGCTTTTGCGGAATACACTCTTAAAGTGGGCTTCGAACTTGTTAAAGTTCGAAGACCTCTCTCTACATTCCAACAATTGAACTGTAGTCAGGCCCGGATTAAGAATTCAGAGGTCCCTGGGCACAATGTCTTGTAGGGCCCCCCACCCCACCCACACAATCAAGCTTTTGAATTTGTGATTACTATTTGCTGGTAACACCTCTAGTGAGCAACTAGCTGGCATATGCAAGCACATAGTGCCTCACCTTTACCAATCCAGTTCTATGAATCAAATTCTTCCATAATTCACACATAAACACATACACACACCCATTAATGTTCCTTCCTGTCTGTCTACATGGTGTCATTATCTGAAATGTAAAGAAAATTCTTCCCCTCGCTTGTGCCCCAAGTGCGCATGGGCCCCTGGGCCCGTGCCCATAATGCCCATTGGGTAATCTGGTAAAACTTAGCAAGGCGGGTTGTGACTCTCTCTCTCTCTCTCTCTCTCTCTCTCTCTCTCTCTCTCTCTCTCTCTCTCTCTGACGAAAGGCTGCGCAAGGCATCCCGTTCAGCATTGTAAAATCTAGTATTATACTAATATTATTCTACCAGTAGCCTACCAGGGACGTCGTTACGCCTGTTTTAGGGGTGCTGAAGCTACACTAAAATGTCCCTAAGCCCCCCCAAATAATAAGAACAACAATAATAATTCGATTTTTTTTTTTTTACAGTGCACTCTGTATCACTAACTACGGTGAATCAATCTTCCTTCACCATTCATCTGTGTGTGTCGGTGTGTAGTGTGTATGTTTTAAGATGATGATGCACCCTCTCGCTGCATTGGTGTGAACTGGCAGCTTTCAGAGCGTTGCAGACCGGAGCATTGCAAGTAACTGGAGGATTTATCTCGTCTTGTCGCTACTCTTTGGTCTGAACTCGCTACTGCACACACACACACACACACACACACACACACACACACACACACACACACACACCGATACACACGCAGATGAATGGTAAAGGAAGATTGATTACACTTAGTGAGTGATACAGAGTGAAATTGTAAGTTGTTTTTAACGACCTTACCTAGCTATGTTTTCTTGAGGTAAAGGAAAGGGGGTATTTGGTTTGCTATGGAAAACAATAGTCTAGCTAGAGTGAACAAGCGAAATACAAGAAATAGTTAACCTAGCAAGCTATCCACAGCTCTTTATTCATTGCCAATGATATAGCCTATCTCTATAGTATTCTAAAACAAAATCAGTCCCCATAGAATGTTGTTGTCACTGAAAACTAAATGTCATAGGGTCCCTGTTAATGCTATTGTACCGGTGTATCCTTCAATTCATTGAGCAGATGGATTTTCGAAGATATTTTAGCAGAGAGAAAGAGAAGCAGGAGATTGGCAGGGCAGTTGATTCTGAGGGAGCCAGCATGATTGAGGTCAGTAGTGGTCTACAGGTCTAAGGAAATGTAGGGTGTTTTGGTTTCTTCTAACAATAAGCATTTGTTGGCAGGTCTGGGAACTAAGGCATAGCCTAAACAAAATTATTTCATTATATTTATTATATATGCTAGCTATATTCTGAATTTCTGACCAACTTAACTTTCTGCATTAATTGGCTGTGATACATTAAATAAATATGTAGATGTTGCCTAAATGTAGGCTAGGCTAAACATGACTATATGCCCACAGATACACATGTGAAAATAAACATACAGTATATACAGTAATCATTACTCCAAATCTTTTATTCCTTCCACCATCAGGTTATTATATTCAGACAGTAGCCACTTTAAATAGGATCCTTATCAAGAGCTTACATGATAAAGCATGCAGCGATGCCTATATATTTTTTTTCTTGTACTGCTATTTGTCATATTTGTTTAACTTACAAACTTATTAGCTGTCCGACCTCTTGTTTGTCTGTTTTTGGACATTTTGGATGTTGTTTCATGTGACCAATTTGCATTTCGAAGTCATGAAATTAGCATCAGGGTTTTGTTTTATCTTAAAAGATCACACAGAAGGAGAGGCTGAGGAGGAAAAGGGTCAAAAGTCAAGCTGCTTGAGGCAGGGAGAGCAAGCGTGTCCAGAGACAGAGGAGCTTGAGCAAATGGAAATAGAGAGAGTGGGAGACCAAACTGATCCAGGGAGAGAGGAAGAGCAAACAGACCTAGAGAAGGAAAATGACGAAGCAACTGCAGCAACTCCTTCCAGTAATGTGCATGATTTAGGTGACAAAGACACAGGGCCCCGACAGGTGAAGCTGAAGAGCTACCCACAAGATAGTTTTGGTACACAGAAGAGGACATTTCACCACAACTGGTTGGAATATTCAATCAACCGTAATGCAGCTTTCTGCTTCCCATGTTGAGTGTTTGGCAAAAACATCAAACGTGATGCTTTTGTCAGTAGTGGTTCCAAGAACTGGAGGAAAGCCTTGTTTATATTTGGCAACCATGAGATGGCACACACATATAAGGATAGTGTTGTTGCATGGAAAAGCTACCAGGCAACTAGCCGACAGGGAGACATTGCACAGATGATAGCATCTGCAAATGTAAGTGAGATAGCGGAGAGAAGAGAGTATCTAAGGCGAATTGTTGCAGTCACTTCCATGTTAGGGAGACAGGGAATCCCCTTTTCGTGGCAATAATGAAGGCGAAGATGATCCAAACAGAAGCAACCTACTTGTTTTCATGGAGCTTTTAAAGGAGTTTGATCATTTCCTTAAAAAATATAAACCTCCATCAAATGCTACCTATATCTTGCCAACATCTCAGAACGAGATTGATTGTTGTGCTCAAGAAGTGACCAATGTTATTGTATCTGAGATGATAAAATCCAAAATCTATGCCATTATGGCAGATGAGGCAAGAGATGCATGGTCAGAGCATGGTTTGTGTTAAGTACGTGTCAGAGGGGGAAGTGAAGGAACGTTTCCTAGCACTTCTTACAGAGATGAAGTCATTGGATGCCCAGTCCATTGCCAACGAGCTGCAGCAGCAGATCCAGAACAATGGTGTAACAGAACTTAAGTGTGTAGCACCAACATGTGATGGCGCAGCTGTTATGAGTGGGTCCACTGGAGGTGTGCAAGCATATTTTAGAAGGTTCCATCCTGAGGCTATCTATGAGCATTGTTATGCTCATGAGCTAAACCTAGTGTTGTGCCATACTTGCAGGCCTGTTTCAGAGGCTGTGGAGCTTTCCACACTCGCTGGGCTCGCTGGGCATGCCAGCTGCAATCCATTAATGCCGTTCTTGAGGCATTACCTACCATTTGTGAGTGTCTCTCTGTCAAGCCATAGCTGTTGGTCTTAGAGCAAAGCTCTACAACCTCTCAACAGTCTATGCACTACTGATGTTTCAGGCACTTCTGTCTGTAACTCAAGGACTCCACAACCTCCTAGAGAAGAAGACTTTAGACCTGGCAGAAGCTTTTATGGGCAAAGAAGCTGTCTGTGACACACTGAGGGGCAAACACACAGATGCATTTGCCACAGACCTGTATGAGAGAACCAAGGCCATGTGCCACACACACACACACACACAGTATCCCAGAACCACATGCTAAGAAAAGGCATAAACAGAAGAAAATGGAGGATTTTGTGTTGGAGACAACCATGGGTTCAGGCACTGAGTTGATCAGCTCATAGACCTTGAAAACCAATTTGCTTTTCCCCTGTGTGGACAGGATGGTTAGTGAGCTCGAACTAAGATTTTCTAGTGTACATTCAGGGCTCCTAAAAGGCATCCAGGCATGCGGCCCTAAATCTGAGAACTTATTTAGTGAATCCTACTTGGATGAGCTTGCCAGGAACTACAGCATTGACTTGAAATCAGAGGAGGTTCTCGTAACAAAAAACTTTCTTACCTGCAAAACAGAGGCTGGATGTCCACCCCAAGACATGTTAGCTGTGCACAACCTCCTAGACCCAGACATGTCTCCCTCTCTGAGGGCAACCATCCAAGTTGCTCTTACAGTACCTGTGAGCAGCTGCTCTTGTGAAAGGCTCTTTAGTGCATTGCGTCAGCTTCACTCCTGGCTGTGTCAAACAATGGGGCAGAAATGGCTTCACAATCTTGCAGCCATGTCGATTGAAAATGACATACTGAAGCACCTAAGTCACAACAGAGTGATAGATTTGCCACCCTTAAAAACAGAAGGCATTCTTTGATGCGTCCACCCACGTAGACAATAAACACAATATAGCTGTTGACTGTGGTTTTGAACATTATTTTATTCTCAATTTTACTTTATTTGAATACTGCCTTGTCATTGTTGCTTTATATCATACATTGTATACATCATTTGGCAGAATAAATCATCTCAAACTCTCAAACTTGTGTTTGTTCAAATTTCACTATGACCTTGAAATTCGGGTTCTTGGGTTATGCTGTATATAGCATTCTTTGGACAACTTAACTTATAGAGAGAGGAATTAGATATAGTATGCTATTACTTTATCACACATTTACATGAGCAGACAGATAGCATTTAAGTAATTGCCTACAGAAGAACTCATCAGGAACACAGTGTGGTCTAAGTAAATGCAGCTTTGATGTGTCTGAAGCTACATTACAGTAACTTTTGTTGAACAGAGTAGACATGGAAGAAGATATGTCTGTCACTTTTTACTTGTTAACATCTTGGTTTCTTGACTGGTTGTTGACATAAGTGTAGTTCTAATACAGTAACAAAAGATGTGAGTGCAAAGATTTTGCAAACACAAGTTACAAATACCCTGGGGGCTAAGCACCCCCTGTCTTTAAATCCCAGTGATGTCCCTGACCAGTACTATATCTGTCAAATGAATGTAGTGGAGTAAAAGTAGTAGTTTTGCCTCTGAAATGTGGTTAAATAGAAGTAAAAAGTGGCATAAAATGAAAACACTCAAGAACAACTAGCTCAAGTGTTCAAAATTGTGTTCACACACAGCTTTAAGTAATTGTATTAAGTAAGAGGACGTCAGGTTTCACAGTTTCCAGTCATCCATCAGTTAAAGAACAGCAGTGAATTTGACACTTAACATATGTTGTTTTAGTGGCCCAGTGAAAAGTGAAAGAGCAGTGCTTGTCCCTCCTTTATTACCACCACTGAGGTGCCCTTGAGCAAGGCCCTTAATTCCAACTGCTCCAGAAACTGCTCAGTGTAGAATGTGTAGCAGTATGAATGTGACAGGTCATCGTTGCAAATGACAATTTGTTCTTAATCGACTTACCTGGATAAATAAATGTTAAATAAATGTTAATGGATTATAAATAGAACTATTTCTAATCATAATAAAAAGGCCTGGATGTTGTCACAGCCATCTTTTTCTGATTTTTTCTGTATGGAGCTGTGCAAGAACAAGATACCATGGAGGATTAGGAGGATACAAGTCCTCTCATTTCTAGCTACAGGAGACACATTTGTACTGACTGAATAAGGCATTCGGGGGTACCTGAAACCCCATAATAACATACTTTACAACTTGTATCCTTAAAACAGACCTCTGTTGTTGGACAGGGACATTAAATAGGAAGACAACAAAAAATCAATATCCACAGCATCAGGAGCAAATTACTCTTCAAACACCAGATGGCAGCAGAGACATGCCAAATGAATAAAATAACTTTCTGTTTGTCTCTGTACTTATTCAGTGCTAAGTGTCATTTAGTCTGTGACACAGTGAAGATCTTTTGATGTCTTGATAGAGGTCACAGGCTGAAATACCACTATTAGATGTGCTGAGTTCAAAAGAAAATACGAAGAGGGTTTTTCCTCTGTCCATGTGACATTTTGAGTCATAAAAATCCAGTTATAGCTTTTGTGGATGAAACTGATGGAATTACTCATTAGATGTGTTCAAGAATCACAGAGAATGAGCGGATTACAGAACTTATACAAGCTTTCTTTGGATTGATATGGGGTGACCTTTGCCCCCAATGGGAGAGAGTGCCTTGCTGTCTGCATGAACCTAATCATAGGTCAAAGTCTGCTCTCTGGCTGGCAGAGCCAGTAGGAGCACAGTGTGTGTATGTCCCTCACTGTCTAAACTCTTCTCACACTGTTAACAACACCTTCACCTTGTGCAGAGCTTCCTCTGCTCGGATTGTCACCAGTTTAACACCATGCTGCTTCGGACTGCGGTTCTGCTGCTCCTCGGCGTGTGCACGGGCATGTGTGCCACTTTAGGCCACTACCAGACTCAAGCAAAGGAAGAGGAGGAGGTCCCTGCTGTGCACTCAGCTGCTGTTACTGACGGTGTTTTAGCAACTGCCTCTGTAGATGCAGATGAAGAAGCTGGAGCTCCTGCAGATACCCAAGTAGATGATGTGCCTGCAGTTGAGGAACCTGCAGCTAATTCCATTTTTGGTGACAATCTATTGGCTAAAATACTTGCAGTGGATAATCCAGCTGCTGACAAACCAGCAGTGGATGTCCAAGTAGCAGAAGTTGCAACAGCCGAAGAGCCAGAGACAGACAGTGATAGGCCTGCTGGAGACGCCTCTGTTGTGGAAGCTCTTATTGGTGAAACTGTCACCCAGGAGCAACCTTCTTCTGAGGCGGAGGAGAATGACATTAGACCAGTCGAAACAAACCAGTCCCTGAACGAGCCCTTGGCTCATAAAGACGACAACAGCTGGAGCATCAACTCAATTAGAAATAGTTTCCAGAGTGTGCACGGATACTTTGACTCCCTGGTGGAGCTGGTGGGGGGACACAATGGTGTGTGTCAGTACCGCTGCAGATATGGTAAGATCTAATCTTTTGAATTTACTTTTTTTTACTGTTATGTTACTGAGAACCACAAGTATTTTAGTGGCCTGGAGGGGGGGAGTTGTTGCTGTTTTCAAAAGAGCCAAAACATTTTCAGTCTACCTGGTTCACAGTAGATTTTCAAATGCTAATTATATTGTGTTCACACCCCATATTCCTCCTTCTTTCATATGTGTTTTCTTAGCACACTTTGAGTGTCAAATTGGTGTCTCTGCTGTCAGTTTATCTACCCTCAGGCTGCTGATAATGAAACCTGAAAACATTCTGGTTATCAGTCTAGGAGGTAGATGTACAGTTACACAATCAATACATATGTTCTTAAACAGAAGTTACATCTTATCTTTGAAACAACACACACCTAAGAACAGAGATATCCTGTAGACCCAAGGAGTATATTATGACATCAGTGTGTTAATGGGCCTTCACTTTAGTTTGAGAATTAAATGGAACATCTCTGTTTTCGTAGGTAAACCTCCTCAACCTCGTCCCGGCTACCAGCTCCCAGAGCCCAACGGCTGCAGCTCCTCTCTGGTGGGATTCCAGGTGAATACCGCTGTAGGTGGCCCACATAGCACCAACAGCCCAGAACTACATCATTAAGCCCATAATAATGGAGCTTACCACAACCACAATGGTTTAAAATGCTAGGTTCTTGGTAAACTGCACTGACAATACAGTTTTTTTATTTTGACAGCTTGACCTGGGGATCCCTGCTATGACTGAGTGCTGTAACCAGCTTGATATGTGCTATGACACTTGTGGCACAACCAAGTACGACTGTGACTCAGAGTTTCGCTTGTGTCTGCATGGCATTTGCTCTGACCTTAAGAAGAGTCTGGGCTTTGTGTCGAAGGTACAAGGTGAGATATTTGCAGATATTTATATATAAAGGTGTATATGAATGAAACCACCAGGGTATGTAGGCAGTTGGGTTGGGAACCGGAGGGTCGCTGGTTCAAGTCTCCATACGGGACAAAAGTATGGCGGTGGACTGGTAGCTGGAGAGGTGCCAGTTCACCTCCTGGGCACTGCCAAGGTGCTCTTGAGCAAGGCACCGAACCCCCAACTGCTTGGGGCACCTGTCCATTGACAGCTGTAGCCCCCTCACTCTGACATCTCTCCATTAGCGCATGTATAGGTACTGAGCATGTGTGTGTATTTTAGGCCTGTGTGTAATGTGTATTATAACAACAGAGTGAAAACATTTTAATTTCCCTTGCGGGATTAATAAAGTATAAATTATTATTATTATTATTATTATTATTATTATTATTATTATTATTAACATCTCACATGCATTGTGAGTAGGGCTGGGCAATATGGAGAAAATCAGATATCACGATATTATTGATCAAATACCTCAATGTCGATATTGCGACGATATTATAGGGTTGACAATTAGTGCTTTTACAAAATATTTTTACAATTAGATTTTAGATAAATCATCATCAATAATGTGCATATAATGACTAAGTGGTTAAAGGCAAATAATAGAACAACTAGAATAGCCTGGTGAGTTCAGACAATGGCATCCCTTTACTGTAATGCAGCCTTTAAAAACAGGAAAAGACAACACTTACCATATACTGATATTCCGATATCTGAAATCTAAGACGATATTTAATCTCATTTTACGATACCAATATATTATTGATATATTGCCCAGCCGTAATTGTGAGTGATCAAAAAAATCATACTAAACTCTGCCTCCCTCCTCTCTCTATTTTTCTCTGTCTTTTCTTCTTAGCCTGTGATTCGATGGCGGACGCTCTCCACAGCACAGTGGGGACTCTTGGTTGCAGGCCTTACATGAACAGCCAGAGGGCAGCATGTGTCTGTGAGGGAGAAGAGAGGGATGAACTGTGACACAGAAAGACTATGGACAAACTCCTGCATGCTTTCACAGACAAATAACAGAGTCATAAGTATTTCCACAGATTATACTTTATATTTATAGGCTTTTTGTCAAGGAAATACTTCACAAGAGCCCTCTCAAGATTCACAGCTTGGGAGTTTAAAAAAAAGACATAAATGGGGAATGCAGATGAACAGTTTCTTAGGTTTTATTCATAGGCAGTACTAACACATATTAGGTATCTGAATATGACTTTCAGGTTTCTAATTAACTGCCCTATGCATGTTTTACTCTCCATACTCCATTTCATTTTAGGCCATTTTTAGGCCTCTGTGACTCCATTACCATAAATTACTATGATAACTCCAGACAAATTGCCTGATGGGAAGGATATTGTTGGATTAATTTCCTCTAGATAGAAAGACACAATTTAATTCCTCTGCTGCACATGGTTTGTTGTGTTCTGTTATTTATCAAAATAGTCTGCTCAAACCTTAAGTCAGTGTCATGTAAATGTGATGCCTATTACAGCTACTGTACTACGTTAATGTTTGATGTAAGTTATTTGCCAGTTATTTGTTATGAATGAATAAATGACTAATTGCAGTTTAACTGATTAATTCTAGATTAATTGTCAGTGAAGAAGCGCATTAATCATTTTCAGGCAGGGCACACTAATATCTCTTCTCTAACACACTGGGATGTGTGACATGATCCCCCAGCCATCTGAGCAAACGAGTCAGAATACATCTATGGGTGTTCCACATGTATTTGTCAAGTCAGTGATAGTGTGAAGGATAAACCACTTCTATAAATCCACAAAATCTTTAAGCTGTAATCAAGCCTGATAAATGCCAGAAAGTTTGACCTAGAAAAACATCCTTCATGCTGTAGTTGTTACAAATGAACTGTGCCCCCTCAGAATGATTTCTAATAGAAATGTCACTCACTTTATTGCCAGTAAATTGTGCTGCCGGGCAAAGTGGCAATGACACACACAAACTTGGATGTATTAAGCAGAATTTAAGTGATCTACAGCACTGTGACTGACACAGTAACTTACATAGGAATAAAAAAGAGTATATATATACTACACATCATGTATATGTGCATAAGAGAGACTTTTAATATCTAAATAAACTGAAATGGCAAGTCTCCTTTAATCTAAATGTTACTAATTTTGCTGCTGCTGTTGGCTCTCATGGTGTTTTTCTGCCTGTTTGAGTTAATGGCTCTATGTTAGCATCATGGCTCAGGCAGGATGAAGATGGGGCCTCCACTCAGTGTGTGCTGCTCCTGAGGTTCACCGGACCGAACCTCTCGGCGGACACGTCTTTGACAACGCTGGGCACAGTGGGAGTCTCCTGCCCCGCATACTAACACCTGGCAGTGGAGGAACACTTGCTGTAATCAGAGGAGACAAGCTTGTTTTGAGTACAGATAGAGAAGAACACCACCACAGTGTAAGGACACTGGCTGCTTCAGTCCATGCAATATAGTGCTACACAGAAATAACCCCACACACACTGGCCAGCTGGCTCCCAGCATGCTTTTCTTTACTCACTTGGTTGTCCTTGCCAATGAACTTGAAGACAGGGACCTGGTAGTGCTTAGAGAGCTGGTCCTTTGATGAGTACTGTGTCACTGTTTCATCAGAGATACACCTGAATTAGAAGAAGAGGGAAAATAGAGTCATACATGTGTTTGATATCCTTACAAAGTATTCAGTGATCCAGATATGTTTCTAACAAGCCACATCATCAAGGTTAGCTGCCCAAAGGCCATCAAACACTGTTTTTTTAATAGGAAAATCAAGAAAATAGATCACTGCCCTGCTCTGTGTTCATAGAGTAGAGGTAGAGATTTGGTGGAGAAATGGTTTGCCAAAAGAAAGTGTTCCCCAGATAGTAAGGATTTATACTCAAAATATTCTTGTTTTCTTTCCACATAAATCAGAGTACGAGGCTAGTGGCATTTTTCATTTGACATTTCCTTGAAGGAGTGGAGATTTCCTTTCCTGTTCCTATAACCATGAAGCAGCTGATGCTAAGGCTTTGTGGAAACACAGCAGCTGGGTCTGATTCTGTTGACATGTATTACATATCTTGTATTAGTGAGACAATATTAAAAAGACAGAATTCTGCAGTTTTCATTGTGGGCATGAGCAAGACACTTTAAAGGGTCAGTTCACCCAAATTGCAAAATATGGTCATTGCTATACCACTTTATTACTATCACAGCTTTTCTTTGGCTTTCCTGTTAATATAGTGTATAGTATCTATAAATACAGTTTTTTTTTCTTTTTAGCCAGCCACAGTTTACTTAATATAAAGCTATCAGGTGTCAGGGTTAGGAAGACATATGCACATATAAAAGTGATCATGAACTTGAGCTTGAATCCTTTATTATATATTTTAGCATTATAAGGTAGCAAAACAAACCTATTCATTTATATACTCTTCCAGCAGTGCTATTTTGTAGTTCATAAGGCACTTGTAATAAGTGTGCTATGTCATGCAGCGCAAGATGTGGCATTAGAACTGATAAAACCATCCACAGTATTCACCCGTCTTTGATGAGGTAATACTTGAGGGCCTGGTCAGCTTTAGGTCCTGGTGTGGCGAAGCAGCTCTCCACCAGTGCAGAGAGGCCCTCCACCCTCTCCTTTGGCTCCACCCCGAAGAACAGGGAGTCGTGCAGGCGGAGCTGGGGCGGAGTGCGATACGGCTCCGAGAACTCTGCGCTCTTAAAGAGCTCTAGAAAGAAGGGGAAGACTCCCTCACTGTGGCCTGCCAGTTCGAGGGCTGAGCTGCGCTGACTTGCCTGGTATCCGTCCGACACTTGGTACTCCCTGGGGAACTCACAGGTGACTGGGAGCACTAACTTGCTGGTGCGGACTATCAGGTCCCTGCTGCTGCCTGGGCTGCTCCTAGGGAGGCCTGTCACCAGGTTGGTCCCCACAATCTTATCATCTGTCACCTAGGGGTCGACATTCAGTTGACAGCGTTTTAATAGCTTTATCAGCCGTGACAACCTCAAACAACACACATTTAAGGCACTACCCTTTATATATTGTTGTAATCAAATATGTCTCCTAGCCCTAACTGCAGAGACTAAATCCTGAGCACATTCTGTCTAAAAACTTTGAACCCAATGCCTCTGACCTCTACCACTGTGCCACAGGTCTTGAGGCTGAAGCTGAGGTTGATGTGTGTGCCATTGGAAACACCTCGACAAGACGAGTTGGACAGAGAGAGCTCCAGTCCTCCTACAAGGTCCTTAGGAACTGACACAATAATAGAGCTGGAATCACACTGGACTGGCACTGCAGGAAAGGGAGACAAAGATATGACATATTATTATGGTCCCATAACATGGCACAAATCGTGCAAAAAATGCAAAAGAGGAGAAAACAAACCACACAATCTATTTGTTGGCTAAGTACATAAAGAGAGATAGATTATGAAGAAAGTAATCAACATTTATTAATTGATAATAACCATAAATGATGGATACAATCCTAAATATCTTTGGGTTTTGGAAAGAATATGTGAATAGAGGATGACACCTTGGACTATTCCAATATCTAGCTTTCTTATACACAAACACTGATACACACCCTGACATATGTGTTTATCCTCTCCCAGCTCCAGCCCTCTGGGACAGTGGCATTGATAGGAGTCCAGCAGCGAGGAGCAGCCATGGCTGCAGCCTCCATTGTTAACATGACAGCCTGCTATCTCTGCATGAGGTGACAAAGAGACATGAAAAAGATGAAGCACACCGCGTGGTTTCCTGGTTTAACTATCTCGGTACAACATTGACTGATGTGTCATACAGTATGCACATCACAACACAGGTGTACCTCTGCAGTTGCTTCCATCCTCGTCCAGCACACGGCCCGGCCCACACTCACAGCGTCTGGAGCCTTTGGTGTTCACACACACCTCTACACAGCCGCCATTGCCCTTCTCACATTCATTTATATCTGATCATAGGACACACACCACAGCTGGGTCAGGTATTATTATCAGATGAGTCCTTTTTCAATCGACTGAGTACCAGATGGGTGGAGTTTATCACCTCACTTAGTGTTCCGGGAAGAAGATGATGAATCGACTTTGAAGGACTTTAAAACTGCGTTGATAATACTGAGAGGACTGGTAAAGAAATAATGATGGGTGAAATAAAAGGAGGGACTAAAGTGAGAGTGCAAGGGAGTGAGGGAAGAGAGTAAGCGAGGATGGAGAAATGAGACAAAGAAAGGCAGATTTTGTTGATGGGTGAATAATGAGATAATGGGACTTTTCAGGCCGGCTAGTTTCCCACTGCATGCCTTTCACCCATCACTGTGCAACATTCGATGTACCACACACACACACACACACACACACACACACACACACACACACACACACACACATACCTGGAGTCAGCAAACTGTAAACCCAGAATTAGTTGTAGGCTAATTAAACTTTGTAGTGGTCAGTCACTACTTATTCTTTTATGTTTTGTTAAAAAACATATTCATTACTAAATCACATTAGTTGTTTGTAATAATCAGCTTAAGTATACAGTGCACACATCATATTATAAGCAGAACTAAGGATGGGAGGGGCGGGGTCATTTGAACCCTCGATGGTGTTTTTTGCCCCCAACTGCTCCTTCCAGGCAGCGCTGTGACCGCTGCCTCCAAGGCACCTAACCATAACCATAACCATAACCATTGCCTAATCCTAGTGCCTTCCAGGCAGCGCTGCCTGGAAGGAGCCGTTGGGAGCAAAAAACACCGATAAACCATTTGAACTGTTCTGCGCTGAAGCGATGCAAAGGCTCATGGGATAAAAAAGATATGTTCTGAACGGTTTCTGTCCTAGTTAAAGTGTGTTTTAATAATGTTCTGTTAATGTTCTGGGTGTGCATTTATGTTATCTGGGTTTAAGCTTTGTATGGTTGAATTGGTGTCAGTGTTTATCTACGTTTATTGTTGCACCATGACCGAGACCCAGGTGGGGACTGATGGCTTCTGGGCACTGACAATATTCAACAACATACACAGTTGGAAAGTGGTAATTCTGTGATCTCAATTAAACTTACCATGTAGAACATTGCAATAACGTGTAACAAGACTGAATGTGTATTAATAAAACATTTTCTGGACTTTGTTTTGAATGCTTAGTTCTACAAATTGGGCTGTCATTAAGGAAAACAAATATTAATTATCTGAAAAAATTATTTATTTAGTCTTGATAACTACCCTAAATGTTTGTATTTGTTTCTTTGCTTATTTAACCAAACATGCATAATTTAGACAACATAAAAATGTTTACTAATGATTTTTTAGTAATGACTACTAATGTAAACTTGATTTGTCTTCTGCATCAACTTACTGCTCTGTGTTAATACAGCTTGACTTGTTAAGTTTCACCTTTTGTAAAAACTTAGATGGTTTAAGGCAATGGGTTTCCACGCAAATTTCTAGTAAAGTCAACTAATTCGGGATAACAGTGTACAAAAGACAATATTTCAATCTTTCTGTCTATATCGCTGCTCCCTTCATCAGGTTTTGCACTAATCTTTCCTATTTTATGACCTACTGTATCGTATTATTTAGAAACTAGAAATAACTCTATTGGTATGGAATTGGGATATTTCAACACATCCTACAGTTACTCAGGTCATAGAGACTAGAGAAAATGGCTGGAACAGTCGTCACAGAGTCGTGAACCACGGGTACTTGAACCTCAGGGGGTACGTGGAAAGATTGTGGAGTAGCCTGGCTTATTTGATAAAACAGAATTTACTTTTTGATTTAAAAAGATATATCTACATATTGAGTCAGCTAACATCTAAGCAATGTTGTGATTAAGAGTGTGTGATAGCTGGTTAGTAAGTGAGCAGAGATGTTAAAACAGCTAGCTAAAAGTAATAGATAAATGTTGAAATTAATAGCGAGTATGGATAGATAGTTGAAAAAA
Source organism: Sander vitreus (assembly GCF_031162955.1). Classification (NCBI taxonomy): domain Eukaryota; kingdom Metazoa; phylum Chordata; class Actinopteri; order Perciformes; family Percidae; genus Sander; species Sander vitreus. The sequence continues at coordinate 12,633,383 of NC_135871.1, read as the reverse complement.
AAAATAACATAAATGAATAAGTTGTTGAAACAGTTAACTAAAAGTAACAGATCAACATTTGAAAGTGTTAGAAAAACAATGGTTAAAACAATTATGTAAACATACTGCAAAGCCAATCTGATTGATTTTGCTTGTTATTCATTTTCAGAAACCATTTCCAGCCTATCTGTCTTCCATATCTGTTAAACAACTTTTTTGTTCCCTCTCTTCCTCGCTCTCTCCGTCTGTCTCACCCAGGCATGTTTGTCTGTCTGGTCCCATGGCAGTTCCAGGTGCACAGCGACAGTCAGACTTGGGACATCTGGGACCTGCACACTCCACCTCATCACAGATATCATAGAAATCTGTGCAACACACACACACACACACACACACACACACACACACACACACACACACACACACACACACACACACACACACACACACACACACACACACACACACACACACACACACACACACACACACACACACACACACACAACAATAGCCAGTAAAATGAAAAGTAACTCATTTATTGGATAAAAAAATGATTTTTATATACACATCGGACATGTTCACTCACGGCCACAGTAAACATGGAAGCAGACTGAGGGTTTGGGCAGGCGATAGACAAAGTATCCTCCAGTACAGGCCTTTACATCGGCACTGGCGTTCCACTGGCAGCAGTTGTCATTGAAGCTGGCACAGACAGGCAGGGTGACGACACCCTCGTGGGGTTGAGGGTGGCTTCCGTTGAGCCAGATGGGAGCATGGGTGCCACAGTGATTCTCAGAGATGCAAAAGGTGGGCATGGCATCCCCTGCCATACCAGTGAAGCGGTACCATTCTCCAGACACGTGGCTGTCACACAGGGGCACACCGGATGACTGGTTGACGTGGTAGTCTGTGTTCCTCCAGGGTTCATTCAGGCTGATATAGGCAGAGCATGGGTCCAGGGCTGTGGTAGCAAAGATGAACAAAAAAAAGAACATGATGTAAATGTGTGTTTTACTGTAAGATAAGGAGAATGAGCCAGAGAAGTTGGTTGGGCAATGTATAGAGTCTGAAAGGGCAGTGGTGGAAAGTAACTGTTTACTTAAGTACTGTAAGTAGTTTACTTAAGTATTTTCATTTTGAGCTATTTTATATTTCTAGTCCACTAGAGAGACTATGTGAGAGCCATATATTGTGTGATCTTACTTTGCTACTGTACATATATTTCAAAGCTCTAATCACTGGTTATTTTTCAGTTCAGGACTGTCCATAAAAACATATGATAGGTTTACAAAATATTAAAAATGTAAGAGTTAAATTACCCAACAGTATATGGAGTTGTTAAAATTAGCGGCTTACACATTATTGTGACAATGATGCATCAATAATAATATACACATATACAGTATATAGGCTCTATACTGTATAGTACTGTAGCTACTTCTACTTTTGATACTGTAAGCATATTTTGCTAATGATACTTATGTAATCTACTTTCACCTAAGTGAAATTTTGAATGCAATACTTAATTACTTCTATACAGAGCATCATTGTATACTGTGGCATTGCTACTTTTACCTAACTTTAGTTAGTTCTAAATACTTCCGCCATCACTGTTAAAGGACCAGTTCACCCAATTATCTATCTATCTATTTTTTATTTTGAAAAGAAAACATATTTGCTCACTATATTCTTGTACAGCCAATGCAAGTAGTTTTCTTTTTATCATACCAGGGTTTGAGATTTCTGACTCCACATCAATATAATGGAGGTAAAATAATAATAATATTTAACAATCTTTAAAAAGACATTCAAAACAGGGGCACTCTAGGGATTTAAGGTGTCAACCATGAACCACAACACCCCCGGTTTGAATTCAGTCGGGGACCTTTGTTGTAAGTCCTTCACCATATCTCTCCCCCTCATTTCCTCTTAAGTCAGCTCTGTAAGAAAGGCATAAAATGCCCACTAAAACTATTTCAAAACAGGGTCCTGGCCCTATTACTCATAATAATCACAGACCTCATTGCCAATACTTTTCAGTAGAAAAGTATTGGCAACTACCTGCATGGATAGATACCAATAAATGTGAGAAAATATGTTTTATTATTTTGGTGGAAGTAACCATTTAGAAAGGTTCACATTTCTGTCCAGTCCGAGCACTATATCTCATGTTTTGTACACTTAACCTATACAGGTCACTTGAGCAAACGTGTTACCATGAAGCAGACCTTTGAACCGCCAAGATAAACTGTAACACATAGTCAATTTTCATTGAACTAAAAGCCAACCACAAAGAACTCTTTATCCAGTCCTGTCAGTGGTGACTCTTTTCACTACAGCCAGCTTTGCAGAATCAGGAGAACACCTGAATGAGCAGAGCAAACAAAGTGCAGCAAAAACAATCAATAGTCTCTCCCTCACTTCATGCCCTCTCAACAGTGTAATTAAGAGGTAGACATAAAACAAAAGGAAAGAACAATACATGAGGCAAAGTGGGCAAGAGTTAGTGTTAATCACTAAGAATTAGCAGAGATGAAGAAACAGCTGGAGGCTGATCAAACCGGCAGTAAAGCATCTTCAGTGACAGGCCAGGAGTCAGGAAACATGACAGCTTTACTGGAGCAGTAACCAGTCATGTAACCAAACTCAATTTAGTTGGATTGATCTGTATAAAGTATCCATGTTTACGCTTTCCTGTACCTGTAATGAAAAGTGCTTTCCGTGTGACATCTAATGGAGGCCAAGGTTGACCAGAGGTTTACAGTAACAGTTCCTTTTACAATAAAAATGAAAACACATCCGAACTATGGTAAGAAAAATTGACTGACATCTTAGTTCCTGGAACTACGAAGAAATATACAGTATGTATAAGATGGGACTCATTTTGTGACCATAAATGATGTCACCACACACGTTGTTTTTTACCCTCCATCCACTAATGGGCAGTCCATCTTGTTGCTACCTGCTGCTCCAACAAAAGCAGAGGGATCAATCCACGGCCCACTGACAGCAGAAACGACCAGTTTTGGAGACATACGACTGACCAAGTGTTTCTGCTCGGGCAGAGGACATAGCTGACTCATGCGGGTGTATGCTAATGGTGGCGTTAAATCTTCCAGTTGGGGCTTGAATAACTTAATATGGCTATTAAGGGAACTTGGAGCCAAGCCTGACCTGAGTCAGAATCCAACCTCTTATTTGCACAGATGAAGATGAAGACCCAGAGTAAACAGTGCCCAACCCTATTGTTCTTATTTATAAATATTTTTTGTTAAATGATGAAGCTTGGTGCCCGGATAGCTCAGTTGGTAGAGTGTGTGCCCACATATAGAGGTTTACTCCTCAACACAGTGGGCCTGGGTTCAACTCCGACCTGCAGCCCTTTGCTGCATGTCATTCCCCCCTCTCTCTCCCCTTTCATGTCTTCAGCTGTCCTATCAAAGTAAAGGCTGAAAATGCCCAAAAAATGATCTTTAAAAAAGAAAAGGATGAAGCTGATGATATTCTATTATTTCTCCTACTGTCTAAACATCCCATGAAAAGACAAAACCTCATCAATTAGAATTAATGCGGTAACACTGAATGTCCTGCCTAGATTTCTCTATTGTTTCAATGTTTTGTTTTTGCCCAAACATTTCTTCAAATCTATAGACCAAATCATTACCAGGTTTTTACATGGTGGGAAAGCAGCCAGGGTGAGGAAATCATTATGGCAAACATTTCAATTCAGTGGCGGACCTACCCTACCTAATTTTCTGTTTTACTATTGGTCAGCACATATACTCACATTGACTTACTGGCTTCAATCACTACGGTCATTAAGTGTAGGTTGGAGGTTCAATCATCAATCATGTTCCTCATCTTCCCCAATGGCTCTACTCCCCTCCTCCCTACTAATGAATCCTTCCAGATTTACAAACAGCCCTGTGATGCTGTCTCCCCTTAAAATTTTAATTCAGACGTAATTATTTTTAAGTTTATTGCAACCTCCACCCTGATGCCTCTAGTGAAGAATCTTCTATTTCTCCCATCACTCATTGATACTACTGTGTTGAGACCTCTACAGAGATGGCACTGTTTGTAGCTTTTCAGTATCCTCAGATTGCTTCCACAACAATCCCATTTGTTTTGTTACTTTCAAGTTAGACGCTGTGCCTCATCTCTTTTTCCATGCTATCCTTCCCTCCCCACTATTGTAACCAACCATAGGATGACCTTCTAACCCTAAAACACCACCAGAAATCACTCATATCCAAGACATATGAGTAACTCATGGCTTTTGACATTCATTCTGTTGCCAAAACTTACTAGAATTGCTTGGGAGCAGGAACTGTGGGTGGATTTTACAGATCAGTGGTGGGATAAAGCTGTGCATACGATCAAGCACACCTTGTGCCAGGCTGGAACGTATACAAGATATTCAAGATGTGACAGACATAAATCTGAGAGATGTCACGCTTCCACTTGTAACCTGATATAGGTAGTGATAGGTAGGCTCGTGGCCTAGTAATGCCACCATCTAGCTCCTCACCCTCAGGGTGAGTAACAAGCATACACCTGGTTATAAGAGGTTATACTGTATACAGTGGGGCTCGAAAGTTTGGGCACCCCAGGTAAAATTTTTTATTAATGTGCATAAAGAAGCCAAGAAAAGATGGAAAAATCTCCAAAAGGCATCAAATGACAGATTAGACATTCTTATAATATGTCAAAAAAAGTTAGATTTTATTTCCATCATTTACACTTTCAAAATAACAGAAAACAAAAAATGGCGTCTGGAAAAGTTTGGGCACCCTGCAGAGGCAAGTATCACAGCTTGTAAACGCTTTTTGTAGCCAGCCAAGAGTCTTTCAATTCTTGTTGGAGGTATCTTCGCCCATTCTTCCTTACAAAAGTCTTCCAGTTCTTTGAGATTTCTGGGCTGTCTGTCACGCACTGCTCTTTTAAGGTCTATCCATAGATTTTCAATTATGTTGAGGTCAGGAGACTGAAGGCCAAGGCAAAACCTTCAGTTTACGCCTCTTGATGTAATCCACCGTGGATTTTGAGGTGCGTTTAGGATCATTATCCATTTGTAGAAGCCATCCTCTCTTTAACTTCAGCTTTTTCACAAATGGCATCAAGTTAGCGTCCAAAATTTGATGAAATTTTATTGAATCCATTTTTCCTTCTACTCGTGAAATGTTCCCTGTGCAAAAGTTTGGGCACCCTGCAGAGTTTATAGCATGCGCCGCCCCCTTTGGAAAGCTGAGACCTGACAGTGTCATGGATTGTTCTCAATCATCGTCTGGAAAGACCAGGTGATGTCAATCTCAAAGGTTTTAAATGCCCAGACTCATCTGACCTTGCCCCAACAATCAGCACCATGGGTTCTTCTAAGCAGTTGTCTAGAAAACTGAAACTGAAAATAGTTGCAATCACAAAGCAGGAGAAGCCTATAAGAAGACAGCAAAGCGTTTTCAGATGCCAATATTCTCTGTTCGGAATGTAATTAAGAAATGGCAGTCATCAGGAACAGTGGAAGTTAAAGCAAGATCTGGAAGACCAAGAAACATATCAGACAGAACAGCTCACAGGATTGTGAGAAAAGCAAGTCAAAACCCACGTTTGACTGCACAATCCATCCAGAAAGATCTGGCAGACACTGGAGTTGTGGTACACCATTCCACTATAAAGAGATACTTGAAAAAATATGGTCTTCATGGAAGAGTCATCAGAAGAAAACCTCTTCTACGTCCTCACCACAAAAATCAGCGTTTGAAGTTTGCAAATGAACACATAGACAAGCCTGATGCATTGTGGAAACAAGTTCTGTGGACCGATGAGGTTAAAATAGAACTTTCTGGCTGGAATGTGCAAAGGCACGTTTGGAGAAGAACGGGCACAGAATTTAATGAAAAGAACCTCTGTCCAACTGTTAAGCATGGGGGTGGATCAATCATGCTTTGGGGTTGTATTGCAGCCAGTGGCACAGGGAACAGTTCACAAGTAGAAGGAAAAATGGATTCAATAAAATTTCAGCAAATTTTGGACGCTAACTTGATGCCATCTGTGAAAAAGCTGAAGTTAAAGAGAGGATGGCTTCTACAAATGGATAATGATCCTAAACGCACCTCAAAATCCACGGTGGATTACATCAAGAGGCGTAAACTGAAGGTTTTGCCATGGCCTTCACAGTCTCCTGACCTCAACATAATTGAAAATCTATGGATAGACCTTAAAAGAGCAGTGCGTGACAGACAGCCCAGAAATCTCAAAGAACTGGAAGACTTTTGTAAGGAAGAATGGGCGAAGATACCTCCAACAAGAATTGAAAGACTCTTGGCTGGCTACAAAAAGCGTTTGCAAGCTGTGATACTTGCCAAAGGGGGCAGTACAAGGTATTAACTCTGCAGGGTGCCCAAACTTTTTCAGACGCCATTTTTTGTTTTCTGTTATTTTGAAAGTGTAAATGATGGAAATAAAATCTAACTTTTTTTGACATATTATAAGAATGTCTAATCTGTCATTTGATGCCTTTTGGAGATTTTTCCATCTTTTCTTGGCTTCTTTATGCACATTAATACAAATTTTTACCTGGGGTGCCCAAACTTTCGAGCCCCACTGTATAGGGCGCACTCAGGACCTCTTCATGTATTGTGGTCCAGTGTGGATAGAAAACAGGTTGTTCTCCTGGAAGGTATGTGTTAAGGCTGACTTTTTAAATTGACTTTTGATTGATCGGTTTTACTGTTTTTACAGGCATTTTAAGCCACCTGTTTGGTTCACTAGAGCTCACTACAGAGATGGCATTTGAAGTGATATCCTGAGGTAAAAACTGCAATCTAGTTCAGCTATGCAATCCTACCTGTAGTGAACCACAGTGAGGTGTTGTGAAGCAACTCCAGTAGTCTAGCAAAACTCCTCCCTTAGCTCCTCCCCCTGCCCAGGTGCAGTATAAAAGCCCTCAGCTGGCTCACTTTTGCCTTTTGCTGGTCTCTGGTGAAGGTGGTGAGTAGGGTCCCTATTTTTAGTCTCTCATGGTGATTTAATGTTGTCCCCTCAACTAACATGTGCCTTTTTGTGTTTTAGGTTCACCTGTTGCTGTTCTGTTTTACTTTGTTTTTGTTAGGTTTGCCTTTTCTTTTCTTTAGTTTATTTAATAAGTTTGTTTACTACTACTACTACTACTACTACTACTAATATATTTGTTATTTCACGTATGTTATAAATGAATATATGTTCTGAGATTGTTTAGTTACCAATGGGGTTGTTGGTTTTTGTTGATTTGATTCTTTGTTTCAGGAGTGTCTCTTTTTGTTCTGTTGCTGTTTTGGTGTGGCCTGGGTGTCCTCAGGTGGGCGGCTAGACACCGTGTCGAACCTCGCTCCCGTTGCATGCAAGTAGGCACTGGGATTCTGTTAGTGCATGTTGTAGTGTCTCCCCCCAGACTAGGGAGATGGGGTATCCTTTCAGTAGTCTGCCCCACTGAAGCCCCAGCCCACTGATTTGAGTTTTTGTATTTCATTAGTTTTAGTATTGTTATAGTTGTCTTCTTTTAGATCATTTTTTGTTAATATAAACATTTGTTCTGTTTTACCTACTGTCTCTGCCTCATCAGTTTCAACCCTGTGTCCTTATCAGAATTTGGTTTTCATATCCCGGGGTGCAAGTCCCCAGGTGGCGTTGTTTGTTCCTAAGTTAGTTTCTCTCCTTATCTTTAGTTCCCCCTTCTAGTATTTATATTTAAATATTCCACTCCTCGCCACATACCTGTATGTTTGTATATGACCTGTCATAACATTGATTTATATTGCAGTTGTGTTAAACGTCCTATCATTGCATGAGGTGAAGCCAGATCTGGGTTGACCACATACTGCATTGTTTAAGGTAAACCCTATAAACAGATTTTAGCAGCTATATGGTTTGTAGCAATTGAATTAACCAATTTAAATTCTTATTTTAGGGTTTTATAGCTGCTGCTGTTTTGCCTGCCTTTTAAACTGTCCTTTTATGTATTTTGCTTATGTGGAACTACTAGACACCGCTACAGGTGGATGGGCCTTGTAAGTGTTTCTGCCAACTGCTAGTACTGACAAGGGTATTGTGGGCTCATTTTTGTGTTTTACCTCAGCCTTCTGACCCTTTTATTCAGTGTTTGCCAGACAGGCCAGGTGGTGGACTATGGGCGTCCCTCTCCCCTTCACGGTATGTGGTGGTGTGTATGTGCTGATGGTGTGTGCCTGTCTAACTCTGCCTTATTGTGTATTTTTGCGGTGTGTGGTTTACTGTGGTTAGGGGGCAGCGCACAAGTTAAGTGTTGTGGTTAGGGGCATCAGGTAACCCCCTATACTCTGGCTCATTAGAGGCTGAGGTTTTAACAATTTTTGCCTTGTCTTTTCCTTCAGCAAACCTGACACCGTTGGCATTAGCATCTTGTTTTATTTATCATCGCTTGAGTTTTTATGGTGTTTTAATAAAGTTGCCTAAAACCTGTTTTTAATATTGATGTTAAATTGCCCTTCCCATCAAAATCAAGTCTATATTTTATCATTTGTGTAGAACCTATGGCAATATTTGATTAGTTATTGGTGGATTTGAACTGCTCACTCAGAGTCAGTTCACGTCTCTAGACTCAACTTAGTTTTTGTGATTGTATCTTTTTGAACTTTTCGCTAACAGTGTTTTCCTCTCCCTGCAGTTTCGTCTGCTCTTCTGATTCCTGTCAGACTTTGGTTTTTGGCTCGGCTCACGTTCACTACTGGCTAATCCTTCCTGGATTCCCAAAAAGAGAAAAAAATCCATAAAGTCTTGGGTATCAATATTAAGATTTGCACCTTTTTTATAGCAATAGTTGGGATCTGTTGATTCTTATTAAATTCTTCACTGAGCCATATTAGCCTTTACCACTCTTTTGGCAAGACAAATTTTACTTCCTCTCCTATGGCTCCATCTACAGTATTTCGCTGTGATTTATGGGGACCCTGCATCTTTTCTCAAGTTAGAAAACAATATTCTCAGTGAAAGTGGAAGTTTTTTTTTAGATGACTGAGGCCCTGTTTACACATACATGGTTATTTTCCAGACATTTCCCTTCGTTTGTGCCCTTTGTTTACACGCAAACGGAGAATTTGCCTCTGAAAACGAGTCTTTCTAAAAACTCTGGCCAGAGTGGAGATTTTTTAAATCTTCGTTTGCATGTAAACTGAGGTTTAGGCAGCCGAGGAAGAGAGGAAGTGATTTGTTGCTATTTTCGGGATTCTGATTGGCTAACGTGGGCTTGCGCTTCTCGTTACACTGCCACCTACAGGTTTGGCATGCTATTGACGGCATATGTACATGTGTAAAACTTTTCTGAAAGCTGTGCATGATTTTTTTTTTTTTTTTTTTTTTTTATATATATAAAACGTAGAGGTTGAAATGTCCATTTATGAAAATAGCCAGCCACGTGTAAACGTAGCATAAGGCACCTGGGGATATGCTGTAAACACTCACTAGAGCTCCAAATGTGTGTTAATCCACTGCTGAAAGTAGTCCCTCTGAAATGCATTATAAAAGCAACAATGCCCTGTATGTGGTGGTGTGTATGTGCTAACTGTGTGCCCTTCTAACTTGACCTTTCGCTGTGTGGTTTACGGTTAGGGGGCAGTGCACAAGTGAGGGCTTGCAGTGTTTTTTTTTTAAATATTTTATTTTTTTATTTTTTTATAAATGAAAGTATATTTGTGTACGTTTTAAAGACTCCTTTGCGGTGGAACTAAATAGGCTTGGGGCAGAGGGCAGCTCTTGTTAGGGAAGTCAAAGTACTGGATGATTGACTAACATGTTCTTGTTTTGGTCTTTTCAAGACCTTTTTTATTGACAATAAGAAATTGTTCAACTTTATCCTTTAGTCTATAGTTAAAAAAAGAAATCGGACAAACTCATTGCTGTACATTAACTTGAACTAGAAAATGGCATTTCCTGCCGAAAACACTCATGAATGCTAAATTGCCAAAGCTAAACTGAATAAAGTGATAAGTCAGTATATTATGTCGAAAAAAAGTGATACAGTCACAGTATAGTCTGTCAAAAGAAGTCAGAGTATGGTATATTAAAAAAAGTGATAAAGTCGCAATATAGTATGTCAAAAAGTGATAAAACGTCATAGTATAGTATGTCGTATAGCATGTTGAAAAAAGTAATGAAGTCATAGTATAGTAAGTTGAAAAAGTGATTAAAAAAAGTCATAGTATTTTGAAAAAAGTATTCCAAAAGTCATATTATAGCATGTCAAAAAAGTGGGAAGAGTCATATAGTATGTCCAAAAAGTGCATTTATCTATCCAAAACAGGTTGGGATAGAGACTAACAGGAACACAACTTTTCTCTTTGTATTCTACATTTCTGTAACATAGATTTTGAAGCTAATTGCAACCTATAGGATTTGAACCCTAAGCCTTCTGTCTTCCAATCATTGTCTTATCACTCTAAGCTATCTGACCTCAAACAATACTTATTTTTTTTTGGCATATTTCTCTCTTCGGCTTAGGGTATTGGCCCTCAAAACTTACTGAAGCACATCGGATTTGAGCACCCAACCTTCTGTCTTCCAATCATTCTCTTAACACTCTTAGCTATCTGACCTGACAGAAGATTATGATTTTGGCACATTCGTCCCTTTCACTTAGTATATTGGACCTCAAAACTTCCTGAAACATGTAAGATTTGAACACCTAATCTTCTGTCTTCCAATCATAATCTTATCACCTGACACAAGGTTTATGATTTCGTAAAAAAGTCATAGTATTGTATATAAAAAAAGTCATAGTAGAGCATGTCAAAAAATACAGTATAGTATGTTAAAATAAGTCATAATATAATATGAAACATGAAAAAGGTTGCAAAAAACTGTCCCAGGACAGTCAGGAAGTCACAGGACAGTGTACAGGACAGTGTCTGACTGTCCTGGGACAGTCATGGAGTCACAGGACAGTGTCTGGGAGTCGCAGGACAGTATACAGGACAGTGTCTGACTGTACCGGGACAGTCATGGAGTCACAGGACAGTGTAAAGGACAGTGTCTGACTGTCCCGGGACAGTCATTCGAGTCACAGGACAGTGTCTGACTGTCACGTCTGACACTCCTCAGGACACTACTAACAGGACAGGACAGTTTTTGCTGCCACTGATGCTGCATAGTATATTATGTCGAAAAAAGTCATAGTATAGAATGTTGTATGTGGTTGGGTTAGCTCAGTTGGTAGAGCAGGTGCATGTATATGAAAGTATATGCCTCGACGCAGAAGGTCAAGGGTTTGAGTCTGACCTGTGTCAATTTCCTGCATGTCTTCACCCCCCTCCCCCTTTATATATAGCTGTCCTTTCCATTAAAGGCTGAAATGCCCCAAAAAAGTTGTATATTGAAAAAGTCATAGTATAGTATGTCCAATACAGTGATAAAAAATCATATCGAAAAAAAATTCATAGTATGTTTAAAAAAAACATAGTATAGTATGACGAAAAAAATGAGTCATAGTAAAGTATGTTGAAAAAAGTTATAAAAAAGTCACAGTATAGTATGTCAAAAATAGTTATAATGTATATATAGTATGTCGAAAAAAAGTGATAAAGTAGTTCTGGTATAGTATGCTGAAAAAAGTCATAGTATAGAATGATAAAAAAAATCATAGTATAGTATATCGAAAAAGTCATAGTATAGTATGTCAAAAAAGTGATACAAAATTTACAGTACATTATATCAAAAAATTCATAGTATGCCAAAAAAACAATCATAACAACTTCATAGTATAGTATGTCGAAAAAGTGATAAAGAATCATCGTATAGTATGTTGAAAAAAGTCATAGAATAGTACATCAAGAAATGTCATACCGTAGTATAGTATTCAATAAAAGTGATTTAAAAGTCATAGTATTGTATGTAAAAAAATAGTGATGAAAAAAGTCATAGTATAGTATGTCAAAGAAAGTCTGGAAGACGATGCAAACTCCACACAAAAAGGCCCAGCCCATACTGGGAATCGACGAAGGGTGAGAGTCAGAAGAGCTGGTGCTAGTTCAAACAGTGCTAACCACTGAGCTACCGTGCCAACAAATAAAGCATGTCAAAAACGGTCATAGCATAGTCACGCAATACACAGACATTATAAATGTAGAAAAAGCCAGAAAAAAGCACTAAACTTAAACAGTGATAACATAACTGTAAAATATATTGAAAAGCTGAATCACACTGTAATATATGAAGGTTTTGTGAACAGTCTAAAGATTGAATGAGGTCTGTAGATAAAAGTATGTGGGAGGAGTAGCATTTAGAAGTGAAAGAAGCCTGAAGAGGATTTAAAGATTGCTCCATTGACTTTCAATGTAAAAAGAAAAAAACTTATATTAAAAAGTATAAATGGTGAAGAAAAGTTGAATACAAGCACAAATGTCCTTAAAGAGCTGAACATTTTGATATTTCAATGTTTTTTGTAGCTGAAAGTATGCAGAAGTAGTAGGTGACCAAAAATCGTACGGAAGAATCGGATAACAATACTGTGTATGCTGCTAAATCAGCATTCACACAATAATCTTCATATAGGAGATAGCTGCTTTGAAAGTGAAAACAAAAGTTAACTCACCTACACCTGCAACTGCAACAACCTCCAGCAGCAGACTGGTAATTACCCAAAACATCATGATGCGTTTTCTCTGTGTTGTCTAAGTGATAGCCAAGCTCAGGCCTGAGTGTGCATGTGTGTGTCTCTCTTCTGGTTCATCCTTAGAGGAAGCCTGTCTTTAATAGGCGCCTCTTATCTGTATGTGTCATTTTGTCATGTCTGTCTCCCCAAATCCAGTGACAGGACCATCCTCCCATTGTTTCAGACTTTAGTCTTCACAGTCTATTCCTTCCATCCTTGCACACATGACCTTAAACTACATCTTTTTTGATACCATGCTATGAAAGGTGGTTGTGTCTTAATCTTTTGTCTCATCCTTCCTGATTTAAAGGGCGTGCAAAATGGAGCAATGATCTGATCTGCAGCAGCATTAAACCAATCTGATTAATCTGCTTAATGCCGTGCTAAGGCGTCTTTAGCTTCAAGACGACAGCGAGGTTTGCACATTCAGGATTTACCATAGAGTAGATTGAGGACACACTGTGTCAATAGAGTGCATATGTTCTTATCTAACTCATTACTTTACCATTACTCCTGGCCAGAAAATGTCTAAAAACTATTCAAGCCCATTTCATTTCGAAAGTGCCCAAACTAACCGGATGCTTGCAGTTTTTGTTTCTCATACGTAATTAAATCAATGGAGACATTGCTCCACCAGGCTGTTAGAAGAAATGAGGTGGAACATGTCATTCTTCTTTTGTGATTACTCCTGGAAGTAAGACACTGTTATCCCACCGGGCGGCAGGTCCCTATGGCCAAAGATCAATCAGCACTTTATTATACTGTACTACTGCATAACCACACGTTGTACAGGAAAAGCATACAGTGTATATAGTTTTCAATGTTGTTTTTTCACTTTTGTTAAATTTTCCTCTACATTTCAGCTTAATTTAGTTTTTCGAGTTTGGATTTTTTAACTACTGTGGTTGACCAATGTGCTAAACATGGTAAAATATCAAATAAAAAATTATCAAAAATTATCACATAAAATACATCGTTACAAATAACAACAAAACATGTTAAAAGACATTTGATGCCCAGACTCAGCTAGGAGGACCAAAGGCCAGAGTGAAAAGGTGTGTCTTTAGCAGGGACTTAAAAGTATATATATAGTCTGCACCTCTCGAATATTCATTGGAAGGCTAGGTTTATGTTTGTTTTAGTGGTTTCACCACTGTGAAATGTGTTGCAGGATGAGGTTAAAAGATACTGGTCGTTTTTTCTTTTCTTTTTTTAGACACACTAGAGGCGAGGCATATGAAAGCCAAAGTCAATCTACTGGTCGATCACTTTGGGCCAGGCTGAAATAGCTCGAAAACTGGATAGATTTTGAACATATTTTGTATGGACATTCATGGTCCCCAGAGGTTGAAGCCTGGTAACTTTAGTGATCCCTGTACTTTTCCTCGAGCACCAACAGGAGCTTAACTTTTTAGGCTTTTAGTTAAATGTCAAAGGAGTGTCATGAAATTTGGTAGACATTCATGTCACTCTTAGGATGAATATAACAACCTTGGTGATCCCCTGACTTTTTATCGAGCACCATCATCAGGTCAGCATTTGTCTATTACTTTGGTTCATGACTAAATACCTGCAGAACTAATGATATTCCCATTAGCCCCAGCTGTACATAGGAACTGTTCAAATGTTAAACTAAGATGGCGGACATGATATATGGATTATATCAGCTCAACAGCATCATAGCATGCTGACATTAGCATTTAGCTCATAGCACTGCTGTGCTTGAGTACAGAACCTCACAGAGCTGCTTGCATAACATACTTGGAAAAACTTTCTTACAGTAATAATCAAACCAATATTTTACAAAAGATTGACTTTTTTAAACAAATTTTAAAGGAAAATATCATAGCCTTTTCTTTTTCCATTGGCATTTTTTTTATAAACTTTTCGATTTTTATACGTGAATGCAGTTTCAATCATAGCCATGCTTCATGTACCTATTGTATGAGAACAGTTTATCCTCTCAGTTCTATCTCGTAGGATGTCCTGCACAGGAAAAGCTGGAGGCCAAGGAGAGCCAGAGGAGGTGGTCAAGACCTTGAAAAGCTCTGTCTTGTACATTTCTGTATGTCCATTAATCACTTCACTTCCAGTGGGAACAACAAAAACCTCAAGTGGACCACTGGCTCCAAAAACTGGATAAGGATTTTATTGATAATTGAATTACATTTCTCTTTTATACATTATTTCATAAATGATACAGGATTTTACATATTTCTTTTTTGCCAACATTACAGCATCATATGTCAACAGAAGGAAAAAAAGACAAGAAAAACAAATAAAATAAAAATAAGAGGTCAGAATGGAGTCATTTCAATTCCTACAGTCTGCTTCACTGTTTAGGCATTTTAAACATATCTTATTGTAATTGCACACAAACAAGATATTCAAAACATAACACATATTCAAAACATTGAATAATAATGTCGCTTTGGAGAAAAAAGGCTGAGGGTGGATGAAAATGACAGGAGAGAGGGACAGGAATGGGAGGTGTTCCCTGATAAGATAACAGAGAGCACATGACACTTTTCCTTTGGACTTAAATCCAGGACGTTAGTAACTGAGGTCAAGAGGTCTCCTCCTTTATAGGTGCACTGAGGATGGAGGGTGTTTTTCCATTCATTGGGGAGTATAAATGCACGCTGAGGGAGGAGTTTATGGGAGTAAATAAGGTGAAGATGGTAGTGGGGTTTGAGCAGTTGGTTGGCTGGAATTTAAGTCAGATTTGGCAGGGCAGATTCTAAAGACGCAGCCCTGTCCACTGTCCTTTACAACTAGGAATCTCTACAAACAACGTTCTTAAATTATCTTTGCAGTTTTTTTTGGATAAAATCATCTTTTTTATTTTCACATAACTTCTCATGTAAACATACATTCATGCAACACCCTCTTTATAATAAAGTTTCCCTATATTTGATATATATATTTATTTTTTAAAATAAACAAGAAAACAAAAACCAGGCAATAAAAGGTGGATGGTGTGATAAAAAGAAGGAGGTGATGATGGAGAGAAGTGTAGAAACAGCAGAGGGAAGGATTGGACTGCAGACAGAGACTCTCACCTGCCACAGTACATCTCCAAGGAAACGCCACCGTCATCGTGTGTGTGTGTGTGTGTGTGTGTGTGTGTGTGTGTGTGTGTGTGTGTGTGTGTAAACTGGCCTACTCAGGAAATACACATGACTGATATGAAGTCAGATGAGGGTGGAATTGATTTCTACCACTATTGACAGTTGGTGATTAGGGGCAAATGATTCATGAATATTGTGGTCTAAACTTTGTCCGCAGTGCACTCACGCTTCAACACACAGGTTCCCATTTCCACTCCTAAACATTTAAATGTAATCCTCCTTTATTTAAAGGTTTCATTCCAAATAAGAGATTAACTATGGCAATGAACTTATCATTGCCATTTACCAAATTGCTACATTATCTATACCTTTAAAATCATCCAAAAGGCACAGTTTCTCTCACACACACACACACACACACACACACACACACACACACACACACACACACACACACACACAAATCCTGCCTTGAGATCTGCATGGCTAACTTTTGATTTGACCTAAAATCGAAAATCGGCAGTTAAACTCAAGGATCTCTTCAGTAGGATTCAGCCAACTGTCCACACGAGCAGGATCTTGAATTAGACTATGTTCAGGGTCGTCATGTCATTGAGAGGGGCCTTCAATCCTCACCCTGAACAGAAAACTAAGTGAAGCTGACAAAGGTTTATTTAGTGACCATCCCCAAAATAATGGACAACGTAAACATATGGCTTCTATAACCTTTGATTTAACCTATCGGGGAGGGGATGAGACTTCAGCTAGATGTGGCAAAGAAAAGTGTCCAATTAGGTACAAAATTGCAGTAATGCTCCTACACATTCACAAATTTCTACTGAGGGCACACCACAGCATGCAGTCTACCCTGCCGTGTCATCGGGGGGAGCAGGGGGGCATTACAGCAACAGTGGGAGGAGAAAACTCAAAAAAGCCTCTGTGAATCAGTGCCATGATGCTTTTTTTTTTTTAGACGTAGCCTTCTGTTATTTTGTCAATAAGCATTGTAAAGGGAGAATCATGAAAACAATTGTTGAAATGCACATCACATGCTGTTAAACTAAAGGCCAGGTCACTGAAAATCTGATAATATACACCTCTAAGAACAATACTTTCGATTGGAAAAGGAGAAAATATTGAACTGCAGGCAATTTACTCAAATTCTGCACCTGCTGTATAATGCGGCTTTACTCTTTTTAAAAGCCTCTCAGTTCATCAGATATATTAAACTACTGTATACCTTGCCTGTGGGTTTGTCTGAGACAATGGTCACTACACAGTTTAACGCCTCCATTATGTTCAGCATTTCCGCAGCAATCTTTGTATTTATGAGATGGTTATACAGGTCAAGCATGGCATTATCCACATCCCATCTGCGTTCAAAATCAATTCCAATCAAAGCGATTTTCACCCTGATTTGGCTTCAACATGGTTTCCCTCTCTTTGGTGGCCATGCACAGGAGCCTTACATCCAACCTTGGACGTAGTTACTGTGAATTACATTGTGTGTGTTTGTCATGACAAAATATAAAACAGTTAGTTCAAGTTAGTAAATGCATACATTATTATGCTTTGTGTGTGTGTGTGTGTGCGTTGGACAGTTAGCGGGTGTCCTTCATGGCAGGAGATCTTCAGAGGATGTAAATGAGTTTCTGATGAAACAATGTTTGTAAGAGAGCTCCTCCCCCCACTGAAAAAAACTAGCCTCTGGTCATCTGTTTATTTGATTGTATACATATATATATATTTATATTCTTTTCATAACAAATATACTATGGCTTTCAAAATAAAAAGTGCCAAAATATTTTTTTTTGGAATAAAAGAACACACAGTGATGTTGTTGTCGGTAGTACTCTCATACTCAATACGCAGACCGGGCCGCTACAGGACGTCAACAGGAAGAGGAAACCAGGCGTCGTCATGACTATATCCTGCGAGTCGAGACAGGCTCCTGACAAAGGTCACACTGGGAGGGACAGCTGTCCGTCACCTGGAGAAGGCGTGGCCAAGGGAGGGGGAGGCAGCAGAGTTCAGCCACAGGAAGATGAAGGTCCCTTTGATGGTGCGACTGCAATCAGGACTTCCTTGTAAACTTTAACGTGTGGGGTGGGAACTCTCTCTGGAGCCTACCAAGAGTAGGTGTGTGTGTTGACAGTTTGACTGCTAGAGGAAGCAGGACTACACTGCTGTGTTGACCAGGGCTGAGTGGCCAGGGTCGATGTCCCAGTGTACCCCAAAAGTCCCACGCACGCGCACCGCACGCACGCACGCACACACACACACACACACACACACACACACACACACACACACACACACACACACACACACACACACACACACACACACACACACACACACACACACTTAATGACTGCCCCTCTGCATGTCCTCTGTTCTGGAGTGTCTAGAGGTGTAATAATTCCTGTTTGCCCCCTGGAGTTCCCTGCAGGCTATGCCTCCGAAGACTTGAGGCATATCCATAGTGCCCAATGTTATTCCTTCCATCATCATTGTCCTTTTCATCATCCTCGCCATCCTTCAGCTGTGAGAGTTTTTCAGTTCCCGGTACTCGGTCTCGCCATCCTTCTTCGTCTTTTAGCGGTTTTCACTTGCAATTCCAACTGAAGTTTTCAGTCAGGAAAGTAAAAAGAAAAAAAAAGAAAAAAAAAAAAGGAGAAAAAACTAACTCCCACAGTCAAGACAGGGATGGGATTTTTGGGTGTGGGAGGGAGGAGTCTGAGGAAAGAGTTGGGGGTAAAAGCGGAGGGAGAAGGGTGTTGGACAGAAGAGGGAAGAGGGAGGAGCGGAGAGAGGAGGAAGTCATTATTAATTCCTATCAATTTTTACTGGCGGTGAGCTGCTGAACTGGGAGCTGGAGCTGGAGTGGGTCCCGAAGACGCTTCAGATCCAACTCCACCTGGACGGGGCGCACAAAGAGAGAGAGGCAGGGTAGAGTAAAAAATATGAAAAGAAAGTGTATGGGAAATGGTATGAAACTAGGTCTTAGTACAGCCGTTACAAATCAAAGGACTGTAAAATGTGAGAATCCCCAGTGTGACTGCAGTGCTCATGTTACATCACAGAACATCCAGCTTTCACCAAGCGACTGTACCTCAGCGATATCATCCTTCAGCTTGTTGTACTTCTCAATGTCGAAGCGTGTCCTTTTCACCCCCTTGTGGAAGAACAGCAGATACTGTCTGTCTCTAGCGTCGGGGTAAACATACTCCTGCAGGTTATGAAGAAACACAGATGGAGCACTTTGTAAGAGGAACCAGTTTATCAGATATCGTCCATGTTCTGCTTTCTATGCCTTGGGTCCAGATGGACTCCACGTCCTTGGAGTACAAAGCTATCGGTAATTTATGAATGCTGAATAACCAGACCAGCCTGTTTAATAGCTACAAATATTACAATTGAATGCAGGGTGTTGCAAAGAGAAGACAACCATTGGTTTTAATTAGCATAATGTTTTGTTCTCTGGTTGCTGAAGCGTAACGTTAAAAAAAAAAAAAAATTACATTATTTGGCACAAAGAAAGCACCTAAAACACGAGAGTGTCCACTAATTATTATTATTTATATATATATATATATATATATATATATATATATATATATATATGTATATATATATATATATAGATAGATAGATAGATAGATAGATATAGACATACTAATATGAAAACTTTTACGATTAATCAGCTAATCGTTTAGTATACATAATGTCAGGAAATCACGAATAGGATTAGACCAAGGTAACATGTTTAGATTGCAAAAAACAAAATATTTAATTTATAATACAAACGTAATATAAAACGCAATAATCTGTCAACTAATAATTTTAGCTCTAACCCAAGCACTAGCAGAAGATGCTAATTACACTTATGAATATGTATTTGCATACTTGTTGTGTTTCGTTGGGTCTTACCTGGCGTGTAAGCACGAAGTAGGCGTACATGGCCATGGCCGTGCCATAAGTGATAAAGTAGGTGACGGGCTCCATGATATCCCAGGAGTACTCCCACCAGGTGAGCCTGGCCAGGATGCCAAACTGGGTAGCCATGTACGCCATGCCGCCCCACAGCACCCAGGTGGTACGCCGCTCTGCCTTCCTATTCAGCTCCTCCTTCACCTACACAGAAGTCAAGAAAAACGCAAGCAGTCAGCCAGTTTAAATAGAACAAAAGAAGTGGATATGTGGAGCAGCTGTTCTTTCAACCCTTGATAGCCCCTTACCCATAATTAAGATAACTCAACTGGTCAGACCTTCTTAATTAGTAATCCTTAATGGATGAGTAGAAACAAGGCCTGATATCTTAAACTAATGATACAATAAAATAACTAGGAGGGCATTCGGCTAACGCAGACCTCCGCCAAGGAAATGCCCTATCTCGCAATGTAACCGAAAGTGAGTGATTATTTCATGTATTTTCCTCGTGTTTTGGATCAGATCCAAAAATTAATGGGTTTTAATGAAAATCTGGCCAGTAGTTTTTTGTAATCCTGCTGTCAAACACACAAACAAACCAAACCGAAAAAAACAACCTCTCTGGCGGAGGTAATAATAATTATCTGCAGATAAGAGGATTATACAAATTCAATCAAATTCATTCAATCAAAATTCTGAGCAACTACAGCACCTCTTGGCTTCCATGGAAAAGCACAAAAATCGGATGATTTCATTGCAAGGTCACTTATGTTTTACTGTTCAATTATTTGTCAAACATTTGGTTGGCTGGTTAAAAACCTTGCAATGTTTTGTGGGTCTAGCTAAGAGCAGCAGTGAACTTGTACACCCAGCAACAAAAATGTTAGACCTTCTCTAAGGGGCGGAGTTGAGAGTTGAGGTCCTCCAGTCGTCCAATCAGCTCCCGTTCCTTGCCGAGTTGGTGCTCCTCGATGCGCAGGGTGGTGTAGAGCTGCTGCACCAGAAACTTGACGTCATTCAGCCTTTCTGCCTCCTCATGGGGCAGCAGCTCTGAAGCACACAGACACATATGCAAACAAATACAGACAGACAGTCTTTAATATGATCCTCCACAAACCATTTCTTCCTCTTATTGGTACTGACTCCCACTGTGTGGAAATGACTCAGAGCAAACAGTACAGACTCTGCGTTTTCTTTGCCAGTCCTCACCTCTCCTTGGTGGCCGCACGAGGTGTGTGGTGTCATTAATGACGAGCTTAAAATCATCCAGCAGCAGGATGTCTATGCCTGTGGAAGAGGCGACCCTTGCGCCATCTGGGGAGAGAGGGAGAGAGGGAGAGAGGGAGAGAGAGAGAGAGAGAGAGAGAGAGAGAGAGAGAGAGAGAAATGTAAAGGGATGCGGTGATGGATAGCCACTTCAAACACCCTTGACATCTCTTGATAATCAGGCTTGTTGTCACTGGAGGTAAAAGCAGATGCACTTACACACTACGAGTAAGATTTCAAGTACCAGTTGTTCCTGTATAATAATAACCCCCTGTGCAGAGTGCGGGATGAAAAATCATTTCATGGTGCATGCAGTGGTATTAAATTCTGATACAAAGCCCCAGCTGCGGGAACCCTTAACAGTATCAAAACACAAGAACACTTCATGTAATGACATGCATACGTATGTATAACCTGCCGAGGTAAATGGATACAGCAGTGGCGGTGTGTGTGTGTACACTACTTGTTTTTGCGAACATACCCGTAGAGTAGATGGCTACCCGGTCGATGCCTCTGTCCTCTGCTTGGAGCTGTTGCAGGAAAACTCCCACACAGTCACTGAGAGGCTTGAGGGTGAACTGACAGCGCTCTCGCCTGGACGGCAAACTGACTGAGATCACCGGCAGACCGTTCTGATACACCACTGTCACCTCTGTGGGGGTGGGGGTGGGGGCAGGGAGAGAGAATGTGAAATGACACCCCAATGTCTTAAATGAACCATGGAAATAAGCTTCCATGTACTCTGCTCCCTCTGATTAAAGAAACTGAAAATTGAATTTAGTTAGTTCGTATACCCTTCTGTGACTGACATCTGATATTTGACAGGATCTAACTGCTGTAAACACTGCGTACAGTATCGGCAAACAGCAACTAATTCAAGAGTCATTTGTAAATACAGGACATCTGATTCGATAGATGACTCAGTCTTATTTATCAGTGTGCTGCTTATACACATGCACGTACAGGCTTATACATGTAGACACAGACATCCACTGACTGCTGATTTTGCCAAAAATAAGCTCACTCTCGACTGTCGGGTCCTGAAGATCAATACAGTATACTATTGCTAACATTTCCATTTGTTGATGCCAACTATTGATATTTCTTATTCCCATGGAAAGGCTAAAAGATCTCTAAATGATGCTTGTATGGTGGGACTGACAATCAGAAATGCCTTGAGGTAACACATTGCTATTCATTCATTTCTTGAAAAGGTTTTGGCTTTTCATAGTAGCAAACAAACGAAAAAAAAAATGAAATGAATCAGTGCACCTGGGAATAACACAATGAACTCCAAACACTATTTTGAAGTTCATGGTGCGTTTCAATGATTAGTGTGGGCCTCCGCTGCTGTTTTGTAGCACCACCATAAGAATTGTAATTTTTAACCCAAACAGCTGAGCTACTGTTCTGCTTAGTTGCACTTTATTTTTCTAGCATACTGTTAATGGTCTGTATTCCAGCTCTTTTGGTCCGTTATTAAACTCTGGTTATAATGAGCCCGTACAGCTTATACCATTACCATGCTGAGTGTCCCCTAATGACAGAGGCATGAATCAATGCAGTGAGCTGTGGGCTCACGGCGGACGTGATCCAAGCTGCCTTGTTGCTGCTGCACACAACAACCTCTTCCTCCTGCTCAGGGGGACCACTGCAGTGAATCAGCAGATCTCTGCATGGGCACCAAAACGTGAAGAATCATCGGCTGCCACAGGCAGAACCAGCTGGGCTCTGCTTCAAAAGTGTCTCTTGACCATGTTCAAAGACGCACAGGTGCAGAGATGCAGAGATTTCATTTCACACCTACTTCTTCATTACGGTGACAATTTTGAATCCTTGCCCTGAGCATTATAGCCGTTTCTGCACCTGTTCCCTTTGTCCTCCAATATTCTGTCATCACAGCCACATTGCTAAAAGTGTGAGGATCCTGTGCCTATCTCTGCTCCTACTCCTACAGCTATCAACCCCACTTTAAAATCACATCAGCATGTTCTGCAATGCTGCTGGCTTCTCCTCTCAGACCCCCTACCTCTCTCTTCTTCCCTTTGTTCACACTCTCCATCTCTCCCGCCTCTCACACAGACGGGCAGATGCTTCCCCGAGACAGATTCCATATTAATATGGCTACTGACTGTTAATTCCAAATTATCCTCCGCTGTCTGATCAATGCAGAACTTATTTACGTGCAGAACTAATTTGTCTCAGACGGGGAGTAGAGGCTTGATTTGGGAAACCCTTGATACAGCTCATATGGACCGAAATAAACTGAATGAACTGAGAGGGGGAAAGGACTTACCTTCTGGAGCAGCGGACGAACACAACAGTCTCTGTCCATGCCATGAGGGGGCGCCCCTCCAAACCTGCAGACAGGAAGACAAAAGGGCAACAACCTGTTTATTTATTCCACTTGTGCACAGCTTCTTCTTATCTAATGTTTTCGTTCTTTTTCAGTGTGCTGTAAGTCAGCGTGTGACACTCAGCAACTTAACACTACCCTACTCTATGCAATTTACTTCTCTACATAATTGTTTATTTGCCAGACATCCCCTTCACCATACCTAGAGATTGGCATGGTTTTATTTCAGTTAGCCTAATAGCTGGTTTGATTTGCATTGAGAGATGATTTTATGGAAAGTACCCCATGCCAATCTCTAGGTATGGTGAAGGGTATGTGATGATGTGGGGCTATTTTAATTCCAAAGGCCAAGGGAACTTTATCAGGATGCATAGTATCCTGGATCCATGAAATAACTGGCCTTTACAAATAATAATCTGCCTGCCTCTATGGGAATTTAACATAGGGGTGTACTTACTTATGCCCCCTGTATTTTAAGGAAGAACATTTATTTATTTACGATACATTATTCATTCACAAAGAAAACTGGTGTCCTTAAAGATTGGATTTTCCCTCATTTTTTTAATTAAGGCATTAAGATGAATTTCCAAAAGATGATTTTTTTAATTCCTCTTTTTAGTCAACTTTAGCATTTAGCATAGTTTTTTCACATGACTATGTTACAAAATGGCTTCCTCTGTTCCGCAGTTCACATTCCAATATCTAGGCTGGAGCCACACCCAAGAAGCAGAGATCCAACTGCAGCCTGCAAATATTTTAGAATGGGATGACACATAAAAACACACGCACGCGCGCACACACACACACACACACACACACACACACACACACACACACACACACACACAAGCAGAGCCTCTCACATCTAAATACACCGGTACTCAGACATACAAACCACCACTTGGAGGAAACCAGCCCAGTGGGAGACACAGAAAAAAGGCGGCCAAATAACAACAATGTAGTTTAGTATGAATTCTCCACTTGTGTAACAGAGTGGTGCGATTGAGGGAGGGAGGGAGGGAGGGAGGGAGGGGAGGAAGAACGACTAGAGGAGCAGAGCTTGGGGAAACCCTTCTTTTTTTCAGTTTTGCTACTGTACACAGTCAGCACAAGAAAGTAGGTGTGTCTGCACACGTTTCGAATTACAGAGCTCGTCACGTTTTCTGCCGAGCGGTGAAGGAGCCTTTTAAAGGCATTAGGATGTCAGATCCCTTCACTTACACTGAGCGATTGGGAGTGAATCAAGCAAGAAAGAAAGAGTGCGAAAACAGAAATGTATTTTTAGTTAGGGATGTAACGATTACAGGTGTAACGGTAAACCACGATAAAAATGTTGACGATAACAATTACCGTTTTCATTTAAAATATCATTAGAACTCAACAAAATCAGTCCTTGTCCATTCCTAGCCTATCATCACTCGAAGAAATGATGGTGATAGACTGCCAGGGAAGGGGCTTGATTTCCAAGATATATAATGAACTGGTTGGTGAATCTTCAGAAACGTCAGTATATAAGCTTGAGTCCTGGAGAGAGGACCTGCAGGAGAATATCTCCATTGAGGAGTGGGAGAGGGCGTGTACCAAAGCACAATTACAAACAGTGAACACACATTTAAAATTTCTACAGTACAACTGGTTAATGTGTTCTTATATCACTCCAGTTAAACTTAACAAATTCAATAATGCCATACCGGATGTTTGCATAAAATGTGACAAGGAAAAGGGCACGATTTTCCATTGTTTGTGGCAGTGTTCTGAAATAAAGAAATTCTGGGAAGAAGTGAAACAGTGTATTGAGAAAATATTAGAGATAAATTTACATTTGGAACCAAAAAATGTAATATTGGGCATCTACCCAGCTAACTGTAACATAAGAAAGAAACATTGATTATTTTTAGATATAGGTCTGTTGTTGGCTAAAAGAGTCATTGCAATTGCTTTGAAAGAGGTGGATAGACCAAGGATAGGTAAATGGCTTTCAGAATTAACAGCAACTCTGCCCTCAGAAAAGATCACGTATGCAATCAGGGGTAAGCAACCAATTTTTGATAACGTCTGTGGCCCCTTTAGAAATTTCCTTGCAAATAAAGACTTGTCTCGTTTGGTGGAAACACCTGGGGACGACCCATAAGTAGCCCTCTGCAGTTCATTTGGGAAAAATGTTTGTCTGGTTTTGAATGACCATTATCTAATTTGTGTGTAGTGCACACTTGAGAGTATGAGCAGTGCACGGTTGGTTTTGTACTTATTCCCCCCTTCTTATTTACTTATGTAGTATTTGTATTATTATTTGATTGTGTATTTCAGTTGCTTTTTTCTTTAGTTATTTATATTTATTTATTTGTGTTGTTGTTTGGTTGTTATGTCTTGGTCAGTGTTTAATGGACATGGATTCGGCAAGGTTTGGGGCAGTAATTTTGAGTCTCAGTGGTTATATGTAAATGTTGTTATGTCTGGAAATAAATAAAGATATTGTGGGGGAAAAAAAAAAAAATATTATCACGGTGGATTACCACAGTGTGGAAACCGTGTGTTTAATCCTTCCCAGCTTCATCCGAGTCTCCTGAAGTTGCCGCTCAGGCACACTGCGTATCCTACGTGCGCTTCTCGAAGTTGGAATCATGGCGGAAGGAGGAGATGACAGCGCTCCGGACATTTGATGTTAAAAGTTGCACTTTTGATAAGGTTTTGCCTATATTCTTGTAATATAATAAACACTGTTACACTTTTTGAAACTATTGCAGCTTGTGTAGGCCTATCAGTGCTTTCTGAACATTTTGAACACACTTTTAAAAATACCGCGATAATACCGAAAACCGTGATAATTTTGGTCACTATAACGGTGAGGTTAAATTTTCATACCGTTACATCCCTATTTTTTAGTTATGTGCACACGCACAAATACAATCTGTTTCTACTGCACCTCAAAAAAAGGCTCCGTTTGTCTACAGTCTGGTCCCGATTTGTGACACCGTAGTGCTGTAATATGAACCATCTGGACCACAGAAAATGAACCATCATCTGTAATTAAGCTGTAAATGATTAGATAGATATTGCTTTCTTTTCTGTTGTGATAAATGCTGCCACAATACCAAACACAAGCCCACAACCATAACCCTAACCCTTAGAGCAAGGGAAAAGCCGAATTAGAATACAATGTAAGTGTTTGTGTGTATATAATAAGTGTGTGCTGTCAACTGAATATGCTTATACAGTATGTTCTCCTATGAGTGCAAAGCGTCACCACAGGCTTTCAAACAGACCTGTCTGCATGGCATTTAGCACCCAGCAGGCCTCAGTCTGATGCACTCACTCGGTTTACAACTGTGGTAATATCTGATTTACAATATGCACACAATCTGACCGCCACTGAGCCCGACCACAACAGCAGAGATTCAAAGCTCTTCACAACGTCTCTTTATGACCTCATACTGACAGTTATGAAGTGAAAACATATCTCCAGGTAGAACAGGTGCACATATGTGTGTGTGCATTGATGTGTATATGATGTCACTGCAAACAGATGCTTTCTGTATCCGTAGCACTGAGCTAAACAGGAGCACCGTGGATACCCAGCATCCACCCATCAAGGCAATTCTTCAGTGGCAGCCAGCAAATGGTCGACTTCAGAGAAGCAAGATCAAGGCTTGACTGCTGAGGCCAGATTCTATCATCAGTCAGCAGTACAGATATCCAGGCTAACTCTGTGATTCAGGCAGCAACAGAGGATATATTTTATTCCGCTGTATGCCTCATAAGAGGGCCCAGTGACAAAGCATGAAGGTGGTCGAATATAGTGGCTCATGTTTCATAGGTCTGGGTCAGATTACAATAGTACTTTCAGAACTTTTTAAGTTTTGTTTACTGCTTACAGTACATGCATCCTGGTCTTAACCATGCACATCCCCACAAAACTGAAAATACTTTTTTACAGGGCCAGCAGTGGAACTTCCTGTGAACTCAGAATCGACATGACATACACAGCCGCCAATCAAACGCTGCTGATTAGATGTCCCGGCTGTCAATCAGGGGAAGAGACTGACAATCACATCTTCAAACCATAGAGATGATGTGGAAGGGATAAATGTTAAGATAAACACAAACAATGACATTTAGCCACCTGTCACTACTTGATACAATGGAAATTGTTGAGGATTGTCAGTAGCTTACCATGACTGACATGAATTAGTGATGAGGTGCTAAACAGTCTGCTGTCAGCTCTGGATTACGACCGCTGCCTCCATTTTCTTTTTTTAGAGAGATTTTCCTCACAAGGCGAGCAATGCTACACTGACTATCCACCATGCAGAGGCTCAGTGAGGGTCTACAGAAACGTGAAAACTTTCTTGCAAATGCAGGGAATAGTGAGGAACAAGAAGTCTGAAAGCATCTTTGAAAAGTAACTCCTACCACTGCAGCTGTGATGCAGTTCCAGTGTAAACTAAGCACCACCACAGGGATCAGAGGGGTGTATGCATGTGTGTGTGTCTACGCATCAGGACTGTAAAACTCTTGCTTTTGATACCACCAGGCCAAAGATGACAGAAGAACTGCACAGTCTGCAGAGAGCAGTCCAGCACTGTTTCACTCATTCATTAATTTCAGCTGCTTGAAGCTAGGAGGAAAGATTTCACTGAAATACCAACAACATCATTGGCACCGATCCACGCACCCCGACACAGGGCAGCATCGCACACATAAGCAAATATGGCGCTGGCGTGTGTGTATATCCATCTGTGGAGTGACATGTACGTGTGAATGTACCTCTGTGTGTTTGCAGGTGGCATGTGTCTTTGTGTGTTTGTGTGTCTTTGTGTGTGTGTGTGTGTGTGTGTGTGTGTGTGTGTGTGTGTGTGTCCACCCATCTGTTCACCAGCCTGTTTGTCAGCAGTAGTTGCAGGGCAACTGAGCGAAGCCCCCCGCCTCCTCTCCCTCGGCACACAGCCACTGAAACGCTGCCTGAAATATTTAACAGCGTAGCAGCAGTCAATAGCACAGCAACCTTGGAATCATTGTCATACGAGTAAGAGAGGCAGAGAAAGAAAGAAAAGGGCATCGACGATGGCTGGGAAGATGGACAGACGAGCTGGAAGAGAGAAAAGAGGTGTGGAGGAGGAGGAAAAAGAATTTGAGGATAAATGGAGCAGCAGCAGGGGAGCGATAGAGATAAATGAAGGCTGGAGTAAAACGGTGTGAGTCACGAGTGCGCCTGCATTTCTAACCATGTGCTGCACTGTACCCTGCAGCAGACAATCCCTCCCCACTGAAACGTGACTGTACTCTGTGTGTGAAGTGGAGATGGTGGCGAGAAAGAGAGAGGGGAGGGAGGGATGAAGGGAAATGGAGGAAGATGCTGGGATGGGGGGAGAGGGGGGAACTGCTGATCACTGCAGTAAAGGAATCCCTCGTCTAGAAGAGGGGGGTTGCCCCTTGCCTTCACCCTTGCTCCATATCTCCCTCCCTCCATCTCTGTCTTACTCACACTGAGTCCTGACGTGCTGGTTTTGATCTTCTCTCAAATCTCATCTGCACTGCGCTTTAACTTCCACTGCATTTCATCATACCACGTGTGTGCATTTCCTTTCAATTAAGAAAACCTCTCCCCAATTCAAAATCTCGCTTTCAGTGTAGTAAATGCACAGTGAGCAAGGACCCAGAAGATCATACAGTATATACTTTGGGAGATAAAAATAATTTTGATACACTGAGGACAATATAAGGCTTCTTAGTAGCACAGGCTATGTGCTACATACCGAGTCCTTCCCTGCTCTCTCGTAACGTAGTAACACATACAAGAGGTATGATATTGATCTGCAGTAAAGATGAATTATCCTCATACAGTATGACCGTGAACAAAGACGTGCCAGGTTTCAGTGAAAATAAAAAAACACAGCACACATTCACACTGTATAAACCTGGGGGAGAGAATCTGCACACATTTGAGAGTGAAACTGCTGCAGCTCTGGTTACTATCAATATTTCCACTATGTGTTTCAGCAACATCATGACATTATTGTGCTCATTTCAGTCCATATTATGTATGGTGGAGAAATTTGATTTATTAGGCTCCTCCTGTTAGCAGAGCCACTTTGAGTGTGAACTGAAACTACTGCCAGTGTTGTTCAGCCAAAGAGATACTAAAGAAATTATTTTTATTTATAATTATTTTAGCAGTTCAGTGCAAGTGACAAAATGTATGACGTGTTCAGGTGTTACAGCTAACTCAATTTAGACATTTCAATGAAATCATAATTTCTATTTTTACAAATTAGTTGAGCTTCTCTACAATCTGTCCACGTACCCCTTAGCAACTACAGAAGTGCCTGATAATATATAAAGGCGATTAGGACAGCAATCCAATTAATACTTTTTATTACCACACGACAAACAAGTGTCCCCTGGGGTATTAGTACCCATGGTTGTCAAAGCATTACTGTACATATATGGACTACTGCTTCTTTTAGCTTTGTTGTTATGGCTGGATCTGAACACAAAATGACACAGCTGTTTAAAAAATACCCTCTCCCTTTAGAACACATCCTTTTATCTCCAGAAACGCCACAGGGAAAATCTGGTTGCCGAGCACGGCGAAAAAATGTGTCTGTGTGGGTAAGTGTGTAACAGACACCAGCGCTGAAGAATAATGTCGCTCACATAATTCCCATTTCATGGTGCCCTTCAGGGGGAGTGCAAACCTCTGTCATTAATCTACACAATGACTGCATCCACCTATGTGGTAATGTGCTGTCCTGGGCAGCGTCTAAGGGCCAGATAACACGAGAGTCATACAGTCATTCAGGGATACCTCAACCATGTCAATAGTGCACATACTATTCTAGGCATCACTGCACACGAGTATTTAAATCAGCTTTTAATGGGTTTTTTTTCCAATTCCTTTCACTAGTAGAAGTCATAACGTAATAGATTTACAATCAAAGGAGCTGGGATCAATTTCCCAATGGTTTGATAAAGGCTAGGGTCAAGGATAGGTGTGGTGCTCCATCATGCTACAACGACAGGCAAAGCTGAGAGAGGACAGCATGGTGGAGGTGGTGGCAGTGCGAGGTTACTGTATGTCGATGACAATACATGCTGAGATAGATCAATATGAATCCAGTCTGAAGGACAGGACAGACAGCACCCTACTTTCATCTAAGAGGTGTACCAAAAAAGCTGATTAAAAAACAAGAAACTCAGTGCCTTATATAACTGAACCTAGAGGAACAGAATTTACAGTACATCCCCAATAATCAGCTGTGACAAGCTGCGGACTGAACTTTAACAATCCATATGGAAATAGTAGAGTATGCAAATGAGGTTTATGATCTACTCAATTGGAAATACACCATGTCCACTATCTCAGCTGCTGGAAGGAATGTGTGTGGACAAAACTCTCATTTATTGACCTATTGTAATGTCTAAATTTTTTTCTATCCTTTTATTACTCTTTTATAGCACATTAAGAAACTGCTGACTGTGTCTGTTTGAAAACTCATTTCCAGTGATGTCCAGTATTTTATTTTACAGAAATAATTGAATATCAACTAAATTATATGATTATATATTATTTATATTTTATTACTTAAAGCGCGAGTATACTTTTCACTACCTTACTAGTCTTACATTGACAGACCTATCTCACTGTAGCGCTGTGTTAGCACATATTCCTTTTAACCAATCACAACCGCCCCTGGAAGCAGTGACGATGCTCTTTGCAAAATAGATAGCGGAGATAGCGGCAATGACTGGACAGCAATGTCCAGTTGAGCCAGACTACTACCACAAACAAATTTTGTATTTATTTATTTAGAGAATGTCAAATTCAACATAAAAAAGACCACAGCAATTGTTGAAAAGATATCCAAAAAATTTATAAAAATGGTTAAAAGAAAAAAGAGATAACATAATTAATATCATTAGTGAATTTCCTTAATTTACATGCGCGAAAAAGGAGTAGGAAGAAGTATAAACTTATTTAATCTTACCGAAAACAAAGGAAGCAACTTACAAAAAGTACACAATCAGACATTTTCTCAAATAGCAGTCTGTCTTGACGATTGAACATGGGTTTTAGGTTGACGATTCAGAACTGAACACAGTAAATCTTAGCCGGGACACTCCTAATTCATCCCTGCCAAGACGCAAATTATAATTTTTTTAATAACCAATTAACGTTAAGACTATTGTTTGGTTTAATTGATCTATTGTTTAGTGTGTAAAATGTCAGAAAATAGTATGAATGTCCATCACAGTTTCCCAGAACCCAGGGGGACATCTTCAAATTGTCAGAACATGTTTGGCCTTTTTTTTTTTAATAAACAGTGATTAATCGATTATCAAATTGATTTATTTTCTGTTGACTGACAAACTGAATTCCCCTCACACTAAGGGAACAATTATTAAACTGCTAACTCGCAACTTATACGTACAGTAAGTTATACAGGTGATATGTAAAGGTCATATTTTGGCGGTGCAGTATGGCTGATGTGTCCAGTTTTCTATCTCACTCCTGTGCCACCTCCTCCATCTGCTCTGCTCCGGGGGCGAGGTCCTGCCCACTCAGCTCCTTGCAGCCTCCACTTTCCCACTGTGGGGTTAACAAGTTGAAAAGCACATCTGCGCACACCCACATTCTCTGTTCCCTGAGAAATACATATAGACCTAGATAAGGCGGGCACTCAGCAATTGCTACAGAAGAAAGTGGACATGAGTACAGTGTGACAGTAATCACTCAGTCATTTTTTTCCCGCCTCAGCGACGACGAGCTTATGTAATGAAAGAAAATGCTGCCTTTTCTCTCCGCTATGTTCCTCGTCTGGTAAAAGCCATTAACAGATATGAAATCTGCAGTCACATCCTTGAACGGCACAGTATTAAGTAATCTCCGCTCACACATGGAGAGGGAAAACCTCGACAAAGCACAGCACGTCCCACAAAAAGGCCTGTACCAATCTGACCTCTCCACTGCAATGCAGACTTGATGGTGGAAACCTGATTAGGATCAAACATCAAACCCCCATACCAATTACAGCAAGATATAAATATTTCCATCTTAATATTTCATCCCATTTCAATAAACTGCCTTCCAGACACTGGACATGCTTTGATGAATTAATGCCAGCTCATAGCTTGCTTAATCCATGGGATAAAATCTCTCAGCTGTGAATGAATCCATCTCTATGGCACGTGGGCTACTTCAGAAGGCCCCTCATACTCACACCATCCCTCCACCCCTCCCTGGGACCAACAACACTGGAATCTGATGCATTATTTAACAGCAGTGCAGGCTTTAACCCATGAGCTTAGAAGACAACCAGCGCTTGGCCGTGCTTCACAGCTCTGCTCCTCGAAGGACTCAATCCGGCTGCGGGGGCAGCATCTGCCTTTTCAGACTTCCTTGAGTCCCGTTTGAAATCAGAGCGGTGCAGGAATTGAAAATGGTGTTTGCATGCATAATGTGTACCTATACAGTATGCGTGCTGGTGTGTATGTATGTTCAGTCTGCATACCCTCTTTGATTGCTCATACACCAGATGGCACTAACTGCTTGTGTCAGTGTTAATTTCAGTGCAGGTCACGCAACACTCAGCCCCTCACCTACTGTGGCGGAGAAAATGAAGGCGCTTCTCCTTGCTTTTTCTCCTTTTATTTTTTTCATTCCTCGCGTTAGCAGTTTTCCCCTTTGAAAGTAAGTGAGACCCTACTGATGTTCATAAACATGCATCTAAGGAATGCCTTGCGCTATGCACACTATGCATACTCACTCAGTCTAAGTCTGATTGGTGATCTAACAACCCCGATTAAGCCTCAAGAGTGTGAAAAGCTCCCTGCAGCTCCATCACATCATACATACTCACCGAACAATACTGCTGAATAAGCACTGTTCACCTCTTATTATCCTCGCTTTCTTTCTCCCACCACCACTCGTGTCCTGAGAAGCCTTGCTATCCACCATTATAGTTATCCTCTTTGCAATCACACCTCTGAGAGCAGAGCCACATTTTGCAACATTCCCTGTTGTTTTTTGGTTGCTTTAATTATAGTGGAAGATAAAAACACTTGTTTTGAATTGAGGAGTAATGCAACTCCCATTTGTTCTCTCTCAGAGAGCGCAGTGGTCCTCTGTGACCACCACACCGATTGTTCCTGCTGAAGCTGCTTTAGGCGACGGAGAAACAGCACTATTCTACGGAGGTTTATAGAAAACTTTGGCCTCGGGATAGTCTCTGAAACGGCCATGATTTCTAAGTGTGGGATATAACCGGTCCAATAAAAAAAAAAAAGACACAAAGCACAACTTTTCAAAGGATTCTTGGCAAAAACCTTCCCTTCAGGAATTAAAGTTCATGATCACTTTTATTAGAACCCACATTGAGTAAAATATCATGTTCAGAGCACACACATTAGTACAGGTCATCACCGATTTATCTTTCATCTGGGATGCTGAAGGGTGCAAGATGCTCCACTTTTCCCTTTGCGGCTTTATCTCTTGCCTTGCTTTCATAATCTAACCCCACAAGTTATGTTTTGGCAAAAAGCCAGACACACAAGCTTTGTATTTTCATCTAATCATGGTTAATGAATATATTTATTATTATGTTTTGGGTTCACAATTTAGGTATAATGCTTTATATTCCAGGTTATTAAAACAATCTCAATATTCAGCATCTTTCATTTTTAGTAGTGCTAAAATGTTTAATTAATTGACTGATTGATTGTCAATTGACAGAACATCTATTTATCTATACATCCATATAGATAACCCTAACCCAGCTACATATAAGTTTAATAATTGCTTAATTGTCTTAAGTAATTTACAATGGGTTTGGGCTGTTGGTCAAACAAAACAAGCAATTTGAAGATGTCACCATTACAAGTATGCCAAATGAGTTATCGGCAGATCCTGATTGCAATGTGTACCCATTGATATACAGACCTCTATCATTATAACTTAACTTATTATAACATAACTATCATTGGAACCTTTAATATGAAAGAAAACTTAAAAATCTGATAATGGCACAAAGCTTTTCACTGGACTTGTGAAGTTGAGTGACTGAATAATTAAATGTCAGCTGAGACAAAACATGCAGCAAAACCCAACAGTGAAAATGTCAAATTTAAATTTCAAGGCAGCCAGGTGGCTATTAATCTCAACTGGGGGTAGTGTTGTTTTTTTCTTGGTCCTTCTTCTTCTTCTAAGCTTTGTAGTGAGCGATGAAGTGAAGTGAAATTTGCAGTATTGTTTGACTAATAGGGCAGGCCAGTGGTGACACATTCTGCTCTAACGATTCACACCGTCAGACTACAAGAATGGATGCAAAAGAGAAGAAAAAAAACAGTCAAATATACATGGCACTTTGATAAATCAGGGGATCATTCTGGGTCTGGGTTCACAATTTAAGTGATGGCATGATTATATAATTTTTAGGAATCTGCTGTCATATAAAGACTATTAATACATTCTCTCCCTGCATACTGAAAACCATAAGAGGGCCTGGGGGACTTGTGATTGTTAGTTAATATGACAGCAAAGCAGCTACCATAAATGGTCAAAAAAACAGCTAGAACAGTGCATGTTTTACCAACATTTCCTTGATGCAGAGCTGACCCATTGATGCTTGTGTCTCTGCTCGCTGAGAGCATGTGAGGTGACATCCAGGGCAGCATACAGTGTCTCACAAACCGCTGTGAATTCCTCCTGAAGCTGTTATTTATGGAGCGTAGCATGGGAATGCTCCTTCTGAGGAACTTTAACAGTGCTCTTCCTCTCTGGGAGTCTGTCCAATGGCCCTACATGCCATTAACACAACTTGGACTGTAAAGGTACAAAGTCTATAAAAGCACAGCCAAAACTGTCCAGATTATCAGTCCATGGACAGGACTACTTGTAACAGTAGAGCTGAATCTGGAAAACTGAATCCACAGAATTGTAAGTCGCAGCCCTGTGTCAGCGAGTCTGTCAGAGTTTTACTCTGCTGCGGCCCACATGGACATATGGCATACAGACATGCCAGAGCTAAAACTGGGCTAATGAGTGTCACTCAGACATAGACTGGACCAGGCACTGCTGAAGGAGCTGAGGGGAAGCTGCAGCACAACATACTAATACAGAGCATAGTAATACACAGCTCTCCTTGTGGGGACATTTACTGTAGCAAAAGCTACAACGGTGTCAATCTTTCCTAACTTTGATGATTATTTATAGCTACGAGACAAGACAAGACAAAGTCAACGTGAAAAAAAATTATAAATTTGTCAGGATGGAATTTTCTCTGAAGATATGCATGACTGATCCAAATTTAGCTGTTGCCAGTTTTTACGAAGCACTTTCACTGCTCAACCATTTGCTAAGCTTGGAGAGTCTGAAGACCACCATATTCCTCCTCAATGCAGTCTGCAGCTGCTCCTTTGACCTGACAGCAAGGAAACTGGTTATGGTTAACACTTTCTGCCTGAACAATTTCAAGAGCTGAGCCCCATTTCTGCGGTGGTCAGTTAGTGTTTTGTATCTATGCCTTTCCTGTCTGCATGAATGATAATGAAAAAAAGTTTCCCTTCACAGAGAATATAATAAATGCAACTGCAGTGGCTTCTAGTTTGAAAATGGAGTGGAATGTGTAGGAATGTTACCCATCTAGAGCCAAGTGAGCAGAATTAAATCAATATTTACTAGGGCTGTCAAAATAACGCGTTCATTTCGATTAATTAATCTGAGAAAAAATAACGCGTTAAAAAAAAATAACGCAGATTAATCCATTCCATATTGACGTTTGACCCGGAGCCGTTCTAGCCACCATTGGACTGTAAAATGAAGGAGACGAGAATGTTCTGCCTGGATCATTGATTGGAACATTTACTTGTAAAAAATCTTCTTCCTGCCAACCCTGGCTAATGAAATCTGGTGCCACTGATATGCCTGCGCTTCTCTCTGATGCTCTGAAGACGATACAGGCAACACAAACACCGCTGCACGTGACGCTAGTTAACACTATACTCGACAGCAGCTAACGTTAGCCTACCGCTAGCTAGTAGCTGGATTAAACACGGTTAAAATGCTGACAGCTAACGCTAAACGGTGTAAAGTTTGACTGTGTTTTACTGTAGAGGATTCAACACCGGTATGTAACAATCTGTAGCTGCCGTTGGAGGAACAACACAGATGGTGCGTTCAATGAACCTGGTAAACTACAGCCTCGTGGTGCATTTGAAGTTATTGTAAATGTACTACTAGTGAAATAAGTTATTGTTATACATTATTATTAAATCCTTTCATTTTGACCATATGGCCTTAGCAATAAACAAGCTGTTCTTTAATGTCACCGACTGTTATTTAGTACCCTTTTTTCTCAGTTCAGGCACCGTTAATCAGGCACCGTTAATTATGTATGCGAATAATTTCGATTAATTAATCACAGAGTATGTAATTAATTAGATTACATTTTTTAATCGATTGACAGCCCTAATATTTACATATTTGTGTCATACAGTAGTAGTAAAAAGTAGTCATGGTACCTGGCTCACAGTGTAGAGTAACTTCAACTCCAAATACTGACCCATTAAATGTAAATGGACTGTATTTACATCGTTTTAGTCTTAACGACTACTCAAAGCGCTTTTACAGAGTACAGGAACCATTCACCATTATATACACCGTACTCATCAGATTAACATTCACACACATTCACACACTGATGGCGCAGCATCAGAAGCAATTCTGGGTTCAGTGTCTTCCCCAAGGACACTTGGACATGGGACTGCAGGGCCAGGGATCCAACCACCAACCCCCATTTTTAGTCCCCATTAGCGACCAAGCTAGCTCAGAGAGCTATTGTGACTGACTAGCATATACATGTTCTAAGTGTTTCCCAAACCTTTTACAGTCCCATACCCCTTTAGACTTTCAACATCCAGCTACGTACCCCCCACCCCTGCACTCTTATATGATTTTGATTATTTTACCCCCTACTTCACGAACCCCTGGGAGTACACATACCTCAGTTTGGGAACCAATTTTCTAGGCTAGCCTGTTAGCGGTTAACTCACCAGCTATAGTGGTTCACAAACTAGCCTAGCGAGCAATCTCTATATCACCATGGCATCTAGCACTACATATTTTGCTGGGACACAGAGATGAACTTTGCTGGGCCACTTTCTGGTGTAAAGTCAGGAGAACGTTCAACTGTCTCGACCACAGCCCTACTTAATATTGAATCATGTCAGCATTGGAATGACTCCAAAAATGCTGACTATTGGTAGAATTCAGAGATTTTTAGAGATTTTAAGAAAGACAGTAAGCCTAGGATTGTTTCTGTTGGGACCTATTTGTCCGACTGTAAATAACAACTAGCAAAAGCTTCACTCCAGGCCATTCTCACAACAAGCATCAAATATTCACAGGTCCTGTGCCGAGGGGCCGCGTGTGGAGCGGCCCGCTCTCTCACACAGACGTTGGACTGTTTGCAGAAAGTGGGCTAGCGTCTGTGAACCATGTATCATTCTGCCCACCTGGAGGGCCGGGGGAATGGAAGTCACAGCAGTCAAATAAGCAGACCAGCTTTCAGATCTTAAAGGGTCCTGGGTTGGCATCTCACATCCTCCTGCATGGGTGTGATGGTCCTCCACGAGCTCTGGAAGCCATGATAAACACACCAATCCTGACTCACGGACCACACAAGGGGCAGGAAAAATTACTGAAAAACTGAGCAGTGTCTAATCAAGTCAGCCGATATTAATTTCAGATCAGACTGCATGGCTGACGACGACTTTGTTAAAGATCGTCCCCCTCCTCTTTCATCTTGCCTCTAGCTCTTCCTCTAATCTCTGCCCTTTCATCTCCCCCCCTAAGTGACATCATGACCTAAAGTTAAAATGAGCTAGTCAGCCTCCCTAATGCTCTAACAAAATCGATTTCACCATCTCTCTCTGTCCTCGTGCTCCCATTCACAATATCTTAATCCTCATCATCAGAATACTGCTCATTTTGATGCCTTTCCTCCTCTATTCTTTCTATTTTTAATGTGATTTAATAATCCATCTTTCTCAAGGACCTCCTCCACCGCTCTACCCCCAACTGCTATTGTTCCTGCCCATTTCCCTCTCTCCGTCACTGCAGGAGTCAGTCTAGCTTGAATATTGGCGAATGGGCACCCCATCACTATGCCTCCCACGAAGGACTAACAAGCTTCCCATGGATGGTTCCAAGATAATTCCAAAAATGTAGGTACCATGAAGCAAAACATCTTCCTTTTCTGTAACAAATATTAATATTATGTATGTTAAGTTACCCTCCAGTGGCTGAACAGCTTCAGTGTGATCACTGCCTTACTGGCAGCTACCAGACCCAGCATGCCCACGGCAGGATCACTGGTGTGAACTGGAAAGAAGAAAGTCCTTTGATGTCACCACAATAACACAACCATTTGATGATATGGATTTCATTTTTTGGGGGGGTTGTTTGTTGTATTTTGTATCTTCAATCTCAGATGATGTGATGTCTCGCTATACATTCAGAGTTTAATACAGCCAATATTTTTTGCTTTCTAAAATCAGCTCAGTTATAGATGTCATCTTGTCTCGTCAGCTTCTCGAATTCAAATTCAAAAGGCCAAGGGTTTTCTGAAGACTCATCATTTTGCAGAAATTCAAGCAGCGTCTCGATTTACACACACATAATCTAGTCATAGCGCTTTTAAGGCAGTAACGTGGGTAAACTGGAGCCCCCGAAAAAATATCATATTCTGATATGTGTTCATGCTAATGAGACTATTTTCAATTTACGTCAAAAGACAGCAACGTTTTATTTATATTCAGATTTCTGCTACATGGCTGCTTACATCAGTATCTGGGTGGCACATTTACATTACAGGAATTACCTGCTTCCAGTTCACACCTCTGGAGGTTGCCAGGAAATGCTTGTGTGAAGATTATTGGGGATGAGGTTTATCCTTTAACAATATAATAAAGCCTTTAATCCAAGAGAATGTGGATTTGCAGATTGACGATATTAAAGTGTAAGAGTACCCGAGGGAAAACAAAGTCACTCCGCAAGGTAGCAGTTTTTCATGAATTCCTGCTTGTTCTTTTAAGACAAACATCAACTTTAACACAGTAATGATGACGCACTGAGTCGATGGTTACAATCAATGAAACTTTAGGGTTTAATGGGTTTGTTCTAACAGATAAACAGAGGAAAATGTCTGTTAATGTCCCGAAAAGACACCTGCATTCTTCTTGAAATTCTTCGTATTGATTTTGTGAACAATCACAGAGATTCACTGAGAAGTTCAATTTAGACATTTGTTATAGAAAAGCCTTGAAAAAAAAAAAAAAAACTATAGTGTTCGGAAAACAAAGTTTTAGCAGAGATGGTCTTGAACTGAAACCTTACTTCAAGAAGTATTTTCATTTGGGACAAATCCTCTTCACACCTCCATCCTTTACATCCCAACACTGGTTTGTTTACCAATATTTAGCAATATTGGGACTGCATTTATTTGCCTTCACCCTGCAGACCCTGTCTGTCAATGTAAACAGAAATAAGAATCTCAATAGATCTCCTTTTGCTGCAATTGTATTCGTGCAATATCTGTGAAAGGCAATAATACACAGAAACACACAAATAGATCAATAATGTAATAAGACACAGTGATGGTATCTCATCCTTAAAAGGTAGTTTTAAGCTTTACTAAGCCGGCCTGTATCTGGCCATCATGATGATGGAATAATCAATTTCTTTTGAAGGCACCAAACTAAACGACACAAGTATTTCTCATTGCACTTCTTTCACACAGCATCACCCCACTGACTACGAGTAGTTTGCAAATATTTAGGCTTTGTTTTGTATGTTCATATCAGCTGACAACTGAACTGACACTTGAAATCTGTTAACAGCTGCGATGACTCCTCTCACTTTGTATTGCCACTCAAAACAGATCATTATATCATATTGGACTTGGTAATCTCGTATTTAACTGCTGAGTTAATTGAAGCTAAACAAGTCCTCAAGTGCTTTCTAGATGTTCAGGTTGAATGGAGGATTGAACGCGTTTGTAGTGGGTGAACTTTGGAAAATCCATCCGGTAACAGCAGTGGTGCAATTTTGTAAACCAAGACATTTAATTCAATTTAATTTTACTTATAGTTGACTTCAGTTGAAGTTATCTCAGGACACTGTACAGATAGAGTAGGTCTAGACCACACTCTATAATGTACAGGGAACCAACAATTCCCTCAATAGCATGCATTTGGTGCGACAGTGGCGAGCAGGCGAAAACCTTGAACAGAACCTGGCTCTAGATAGGGGGCCATCTGCCTCGACCAGTTGGGGGGGAGAGAGAGAGAGAGAGAGAGAGAGAGAGAGAGAGAGAGAGAGAGAGAGAGAGAGAGAGAGAGAGATGCAAATAATCCAACCATGAAAGATAAAGAAAATAAAAGCTCACTCTTCCTCCAGCCCCTCTGGGAGAGTCAGGACTGTACAGAACAATCAGGGAAGGCCTTTGATTATTTGCCCCAGCTTGAGCCTTTGAGATAAGCTGTACAGCCCTTTACATATGGGCTCTCTACTGTATATTCATTGTATACAACACTGCCAGTGAGGAGT
Organism: Sander vitreus; assembly: GCF_031162955.1. Taxonomy (NCBI): domain Eukaryota; kingdom Metazoa; phylum Chordata; class Actinopteri; order Perciformes; family Percidae; genus Sander; species Sander vitreus. The sequence goes on along the minus strand of NC_135871.1, from coordinate 12,592,515 downwards.
AGATAGAGAGGGCGAGCAGACATAGAGGGCTGTAGGTAAATCTTTTAGACAGATAGGCTAAGTTTCTGATTAAAACATTTCTGGGATTAGGGAAGGGAAAGAAAGTGTTTTGCAACTCAGAGGAAGTGATTGAGGGTGTGTTGTAAGGTGGAGGTGTGTTTGTGTCTGATAGGGCACGGTAATAATAATTTAGGTCAACAGTCTCCTTCAAAAGGTGCAGCTAAGCCCAGAGAAAGTTACCTTGGACAGCAGCTGAATTCTTGCAATACCACGAGATCACGCGAGAAACGCGACATCACATATCACACGAAAATCCATGTTCGCTGGTTCGTTCAAAAACAAGACAACCGCGCCCCGTTTGAATGGAAAGAGGAGTGTTAAGTATTGCAGGAATATCAGAATTAGCTAATAGCAGTTCCTCTTTACAATCTACCAATGGATATACAGACAGCTATCACTGGATTGCTTTGATACTACTTTGTAAAAGCAAACATAAAAACGTGATGATTCTCAGGCTCTTCAAAGTTCTGGAGTTATAAGGAGTTTTTTTCTCCTACCATTTCTAAGCAGATTTATGCACATTTATTCGCAATGGATGGAAATGATGATAACCTTGGGAAGTGTAAGTCATACAGAATCTTAAAAGATGTGCATCATGTCTGTGTGTTAAGAAATTGACTCAGGGAAGAAGTATGTTTTTGACTCAAATTGCACACAGAGTATCTCTCACTCACATTTTGCACTCTACTCCTGCGCTTCCTCTCACAGGTGAAATGAACCCTTTGGTTCATTTAGTCTAAATGAATAAAAACTGGGAAAAGGCATGGCGTTATATGACCCTATAAAAGAAGAATGATTGTTTGGAGTGGCTATATGAACCACTGAGAGCATGGACAACTTCAGTAAATCCTTTTTACACGGTTTTTCCTCCAAATCACCTTGGTGACTTAAACAACTTCAAATAAGGCAGGTTTAAAATGAGCGTTGACTGCAAATACATTGTGACAACATTCAAACAAAAATGCTTTCTAGCCCCGACTGGCTGGGTGATGAGCTACAAGTTTGGACTAGCAACTCCACACAGTTTATAGTCAAACTCTTGCTGACTCGATGCCATAAAAGGAGATGAAGCAATGGGGACACACACACACACACACACACACACACACACACACACACACACACACACACACACACACACACACACACACACACACACACACACACACACACACACACACACACCCCTTTAAAAACAGTTAAGGGAACTTTCAGGTTAACAGAAAAGAGAGTTAGCTACTTGTGCTCGGACAGTTCAATGTATCATTTAAATAGAGCCCCAAACTATTTTCATGGCTCTCTTCATAACACACCTGCCTCCTGGAGAAAACAGCAGACATTGTTTTTTAGTACTTGGCCTTTTTCCCCAACTTCTCCCTACACACAGATGCAAGTCTGCACATTGAGCTCTCTGCGTAACACAGGTTATTCTGCTATTACACTACACCCACCTGCCAGAGATTGGAAATGTGTGAATGCCCAAGTCAGTGTAGATTAATGACAAAAATCACCTTACAAAGAGAGAGAAAAGAGCAATTTACTTTTGAGATGACTGAACCATGTTTTTTTGTTTCACGGATCAATGTCATCTTATGTCTGACTCTTATATTACTCAAGTTCCTTGTCTTATCTTAAATCCATCCACCAATGTGCCCTGTAAAGTATTCTTGCGTACTATTACACATTGGGTAACATGGACTGGCTGGTTTCTAATGAGGAACCAACAACTTGTTTCCTCCTCATTTCAGATTTCTCCTTTCATGTGTCAGTGTGACATTTGACAACTTCTCCAAATTGCCTCGTCTCCCATCTGCAGGGGCTGAGTTGCAGATGGGTCGAGAGGTCCATGCATGAATAGTGCTGCTGAGAATGCCTCTGTGTGTGTGTGTGTGTGTGTGTGTGTGTGTGTGTGTGTGTGTGTGTGTGTGTGGCCGTGACCCATCATGCCTCATGGGAAGCTGCAGCTAAACTGATTGATGCAATAGGAGCAATAGAGGGAGGAGGGAAGGGAGGGAGGGAGCACTGGCTTAGCCAAGACAAGCACCTATACTGCAGCAATGCAGGAGCAAGGCAGAGGGATGTCAATGAAAAGAAAAAAAAAAGAAAAAAGTGTGTCAAACAGTGCAGGACGCCGCAGCGGTCATGGTTAGAGACAATGTTTGCAAGGCTAACAAGTTTATGCAACCTGATTTTCATTCTACTAGAGATTCTGCACGGTGTCACGGTTTTGCTGATGTACCCTCTTTCTACTGCAGTAATGACAATATCATCCTCAGCCATACCTAGCAGAGACAACAAGCCCTGGCAAGGAAACACTCCCTGCTGAGACTCCCGTGTTTCCTCTCTCCGTGCCCTCTGAACAAACAGCTCTCCCTCTGGAGGCTATGTGGCAGGGAGAGGAGACACTCGGGACTATCGACTAGCTCCCACTTGGCTCTGTTGTTTCACCCCGTTGTGAACAAGGCCTTGCTTGGATAACCCACGGCTGATGTTTTGACTTACCAGCAGTGTACGTAATGTATTCATTTCCTCTGTTCTCATTCACTAACCCCCCCCCCCAATGCCGAGCGGCCTGCTGCAGTAAAATGTAAACACGGTCCGAGGGAAGCCGCTGCTCATTTCTCTTTGTACAACCACCCCCCACTCTGTGCAAACCCATGCCTGCCTTCTCCATTTCATGTAACCGAATTACATACTTCACCAACACAAACAAAGCACACTGAACACACAGAGAGAGAGAGAGAGAGAGAATGAGATGAGCTAATGCACTGCTATCCACAGCTGAAGGATTACAAGCACTCAAGGAACAAATATCCTATTCTCATCATAAAATTTTCATCCCGTGCAAGCTTGTTGGTGGGCCGAGCGCATTTCCTGGTGAAGAATATACACACTTAACCTTGAGCTGATCTTTTTAACATAATGCGTCTGCTTTATTGGATTCTAGCTGAACCTTACTCACAGGAATACCAAGTACAAAGAGTAATAGTCTGACCAAGCCAAGTTGGAGAAGAGGCAAAGGACAAAGTGGCAGCGCCGACGTTCTTCTGCTAGATCTTGTGACTGGTCGTCATGTTCTATTGTAAGGTCACTTATATGACACCTTGTGCCGAGAACAGTGCGACAGTGTTGTACTTATCCTCAAGTGATATCATGTAGGAACCAAGTACACATAAATACATGCAGACTCTGCATGTGCACACTCACTTTAAGTATACCTCTAATAATAGCTGATAAAACAATCTCAACCTGAGGTTCAGTCAGTGGGTCATATGACATCATTATCTTTAGCAGGTGTTGGGGGGCATTTCTGCCTTTATTGGCTAGGAAAGCTGAGATATGAAAGGGAAGAGAGAGGGGGGAAGACATGCAGGAAAACCGTCACAGGTCAGACTCGAACCCTGGACCTTCTGCGTCGAGGAACAAACCTCTGCATATGTGCGCCCGCTCTACCAACTAAGCCAACCAGCCACCAACGATCATTCTAAACCATGGAAAAAGTAGTAAAAAAAAGAAATCTGACCCAGAGGTACATTTAAAATAATCCTTAAAACTAAATTTTTAAGGCAACATGGGGGACAGCTCCTTTAAGTGCCATTGTCAGTGACATTTTCTACAAATAAGAAAATATACTTTATATATAAGCTGCCGACAAATATGACATACGTACATTTTTCTTATACTGAAAATATGAACTTTAACAAATTTAATACATACATTACATATATTTATAACTTGCATTCATTATCTTTTTTCTAATCCTTATTTTTTACTATTATTCTAATTGATTGTTGCCCATTAGCCTATTAACACATGCTCTAGAGTACGCCACACTTGGATTTAACTGCATGTAGTGGAAATATGAGTATGTGACAAGTTAGTTTTTGAATCCTCAAAAGAAAGATGCTCATCTGCTGATGAAGATGATGTCATGTGATCAAAAGCCCCAGAAGAGGCTACTAAATTGACCTTGTCAGCTGCTGTTTCCAAGGTCAGAAATGAACTACAGGAAAGTCAATTACAATTGAATTAAGCATACAATTCTAAATGACTTATTAAGAAAAACCTATTGTATTGTTTAGGCTAAGAATGTAACTTTTACTTAAGTAAAATTATTTAAGTACTGTGGATTCCAGGTGAGATATATGAAATGTATGATTTGTCAATATTAGTGTTCTTTTTCATCCATTGTGTACTACACAAACCTTCAAACTACACTGATAGTAGCTATGTGGAAAGTACAGTACTTTCAACAATTTGTTGCAACTCCATTCCTGCAACACAACACTGCAGAAAAAAAGACAATAAGACAAATCAAACGCTTGCTGGATTGCACCACCATGTGATTCAAAAACAGATGGCAATAGTCAATCAAATGTATAACTGAGGAAGAAATTAATTAGGCATTGATATCACGCTACTGGGCCCTGAAAAAGAGACACGCACGAAAAAACCCAGACTCATCCATTATTGTGTCAGAAAGCCCCATAAGTACCAGACAGTGGCAGGTGTAATAAACATCTGCATGTCAGATTAGTATTTTATTATAATTTATCCGACTCGACTGTGCTGATTTAAAAAAATAATAACAATACAATAAACTTGACCTGGTGGAACGCTTTTGACAAGTTTGCTTTCATACCACAGCCATATGTCACTGAAACAGCTTGTTCTCCACTGTTACCTGGCACATTGCATTTGCTAAACTTGCTGGTGTTTATAATCCAAATACATACTTGCCAAAGTGTTGATTTTCAGGCCATATTAAGATTTGATGGGAAGCTGGCTTCATATCATGTCAATACTGAATCAAAGTACCGACCCCCCCGGTGGAGAGGCTGCTTTGAACAGTGGGATTTAAAATACATTTGAATAAATATCTTCCATTAATGGCTTTATCAAAAGGCTGCTGTCCAGAAACCTCACCTACCTTCAAAAGGATTCTCCCCTAAATAGGCCTTGCATGCAAATCACCGGTAAACTGACAATAATATACAACAGATGACTCTTGTCAAAACAGTGGCGGAGGATTATTGAGATTTTGATGACAGGTGTTTTTAGTAGTTGATATCAATCCAAAAATTATTCTAGACTGAGGCTGCCAGCAGAAAATATTTTGTGCTGAATGTTTAGCACAGAGTTTCATTTTTTCAGCATCTAAAAAGTCACAAGGGAATAAAACTATCCATTGCTACTTAAATTCATAGTGGGCAGAATGACGCACGTTACATTAACTGCCAATTTCCCTTATCTAAATGACTTTAAAATCTGATGGTGTCCGATAGTGCTGACGGTGCTGATGCTAGCTGCTGTCAATATAAGCTCTGGATTGAAGTGCTGTCCACATCAGTGAGCCATACACATTCACACAACTAGCTCTAATGAATATGGATTTGTTCCAATTCCTTTTTTAATACATGCATGCAGACACACTAACCTGTGGAGACAGGGCAGTGGGAGGCTGGGTGAAGAGTGTGGAGTGGGCTGCAGACCGTAGGCCATGTGCTCTCCTGACAGTCTGACGGGTAAAAGGAGCACACAGTACCTCCTGCTGAAGAAAAGAGAGAAAAAATAACAAGTTGAGGAGCATCATTGTTAGCGCAAAGTGCAAACAAAGTGTTTGGGATAATCACAATACGAATGAAAAATAGCAAACCTCATGCTATTACAGCCACCATCAGGAACTACAGTACGATACAATGAGCTAAAAAGAGGCTTAAAATAATGAGGCGTGAAAGTGGTAGTTTTATTTTCTATTCCCATCACAGGCCAGGGCAAATTCTTTTTTTGCTGCAATTCAAACACACCGTGTGGTGCAAGATGGTCGAGCTATCGTGTGAAACTTGCTGTGTACGCTAGAGGAAGCAGCCTCTGCCGCTGCTCTGTCAATCAGACATGGAAGAGCTGCCCCACACCTAAACCAGGATTAGTAGTCACTTTCTAACAACTGGGTTGCTTACAGGCTGACTTATCATACTACAGGAAAAGCACAAAATATGGTTGCTTTGATGTTTCTGGATGTGAACATTTGAGATGATGTTTCGGTAGAGGGAGCGAGAGAGAGAGAGATATTTTCAACTGTGTGGGGATGTGTGTCTGACGGTATGATAACCTTCAGCAAAAATATCACGGTTTCACGGTATTGCAATTCCAGCTATGAATGTGTGTGTGTGTGTGTATGTATGACAGAGGGTCACAGTATACTGGAATTACTAAAATACTTTCACCTTCAAGTAAGTGTATGCACTCAGATGTTCCCTGCCTCCCAGCACTGCGGACAGATAAGATGGAGATAAAGTGGGACACTTGTCCATTATAAACACGGAGAGCACCTTGACTGCGCACACTGAACCACAACTAGTGCACCCCATAAGCCGCTCATATTAGACCCATGTATGTTGACTTGTTTAGCTTCTGGGGGGCGGGGGGTCTGATCACAGATAAACGTTTACAACGCAAGCCGCTCAGTACTTAAACACTTCACACACACCTGCTCTCTGCGTTCTACATTAATAACAGCAGCAATAACAACATTAACAACCAGAGGTCAGACGTGATTACATTTTCAAAACCAGCCACCATCACCAGTACATTTAAAGGCATACTATGCAACTTTTCCAGCGAGCTGCAGTTCCAATGAGACAACCTGTAGGGGGACCAAAGCTGGAAAAGTTGCATAGTATGCCTTTAAGAGGTAACGTTGAATGAAACATTTAGGACCTGATTTACTCAGATCTCGAATAGGACCATCTAAACTGAGTTTGAAAATACACAGCAGGTGCAAACTATAAACATGCAAACATTGATTTTCTTCTCACCTGCATCAAAAATTATAAAAAAAAAGTGCTTTTTACCACTTAGTTTTTCTGGCCATGTTTGAGCTCAAATGGGATACATAATTGATGTTAATTAGTTGTTAGTTTTTTTGAAAACCTGCATATTGTGTAAACAGGACAGCAATCCGAGTCATCCAAAATGTAAAAAAATGAATAACGAGGAAGGCTCTTTCCAAGCTCTGTCCAAAGGCAACAAAACTGCCTACTCTAAAGCTAACTAACAGACTTTTACAAGAACCTAAGTATAGAAAACGAAATGTTGTTTAATGGGGGTTGCAGTGACTTCCTGTAGTCTCCGCTGGTTGCCTGTTGACAACCAGTTTTTAAACACAAGCTATCCTTCCATCCACGCCAGCTGACAGTCTTGCCTGGGTCCGGGACAAGATAATCTCAGATGCCCCCCGTGCCCAGATCTCTCCTTTTCCCTTGCTCTTCCTCGCCTCTCCTCTGCTCTTCCTCTCCTGTTCCTCTCCTCTGCTTTTCCTCTCCTCTCCACTCTGTATCACTCACTGTGTGTGCAGCAGCAAGTTCAGACCAAAGATTCCCGATGTGATGAATCCTGCAGCTACTTGCAACGCTGTTTACACCAATGAGACGAGACAAGACGGTGTATCATCTTCATATTCATTGACTTCATTCTAAATATGAATGTTTTATATGTTTTATGTTAACTTTAGTCCCTCCCAAATTTTGTAGACAGTGCTACGGCCTGCCTACAGATGACTTTAGACTCTGTTGCTCCCCTCAAAAAGAAGATGATGAAGCAAAAGAAACTAGCACCTTGGTATAACTCCCAAACTCGCAAATTAAAACAAATCTCACGAAAACTTGAAAGTAAATGGCGTTCCTCCAAATTGGAAGAATCTCATTTAGTTTGGCAAGACAGTATGAAAACATATAGGAAGGCCCTCAGAAATGCCAGATCAGACTATTACTCATCATTGATAGAAGAAAATAAGAACAACCCAAGGTTTTTTTTCAGCACTGTAGCCAGGCTGGCTGACAGCCACAGCTCTACTGAGCCATCTATTCCCCTAGCTCTTAGTAGTGACGACTTCATGAGTTTCTTTAATGATAAAATTATAACAATTAGGGATGGAATTCATCACCTTTTGCCCTTAACTTCTAATGGTTCACCTTTGAATGCAGGAGTGCTAGAAAGAACGACAGGACCTGACGTATACTTAGACTGCTTTTTTCCGATAGACCTTCAACAATTAATGCTAAAGGTCTCTTCAGCAAAGCCATCTACCTGTCTGTTAGACCCCATCCCAACGAGGCTACTTAAAGAAGCGTTATCTTACTTACGTACTTCGTTACTAGATATGATCAAAATGTCTTTATTAACAGGTTATGTACCGCAGTCATTTAAAGTAGCTGTGATAAAAGCTCTTCTGAAAAAACCCACTCTCGATCCTGAGGTCTTAGCCAACTATAGACCTATATCTAACCTTCCCTTTCTCTCCAAGATCCTTGAGAAAGTAATCGCTAATCAGTTATGTGACTTTTTACATAGGTATAGTCTATTTGAGGACTATCAGTCAGGATTTAGAAAGCATCATAGCACAGAGACGGCACTGGTGAAAAATACTAACAACCTTCTAATTGCTGCTGACAAAGGACTTGTCTCCATACTTGTCTTATTAGATCTTAGTGCTGCATTCGACACTATTGACCATACCATCCTTTTACAGAGACTGGAACATTTAGTTGGCATTAAAGGAATCGCACTAAGCTGGTTTAAGTCTTATTTCTCTGATCGATCTCAATTTGTCAATATCAACGATAAATCCTCCAAGTACGCTAAAGTTGGCATTCCTCAAGGCTCAGTGCTTGGACCAATTCTTTTCTCCTTGTATATGCTTCCTCTAGGCAATATTATTAGGAAACACTCAATTAACTTTCACTGTTATGCGGATGACACCCAATTATACTTATCAATCAAGCCAGATGAAACCAGTCAGTTAGCCAAACTTCTTTTTTACTTGTTACTTGTGGTTCCTAGAGTCTCTAAAAGTAGAATGGGAGCCAGAGCATTTAGCTATCAGGCTCCTCTCCTGTGGAACCAGCTCCCAGTCTGGATTCGGGGGGCAGACACCGTCACCACCTTTAAGAGTAAACTTAAAACTCTCCTCTTCGATAAAGCTTATAGTTAGGGAGTGAGGAGTTGCAGCGTTCACCTAGACCGGCGAGGGAAGGTGTGTAGCCACAGTCATGATGCACCGCCTCCCTATCTCGGCTTCTCTTCATAGAAAGCTTACTATATTTAGGGTATGAGGAGTTGCAGCGTTCACCTAGACCGGCGGGGATGGGTGTGTAGCCACAGTCATGGCGCATCCCCACCCTATCGCTGCTTCTCCCCATAGAAAGCTTACATATACTTAGGGAGTAATGAGTCGCAGCATTAGTCTAGACCGGCGGGGGAAGGTGTGTAGCCACAAACACAGAACACAGCCTCCCTATCGCCCCTTCTCTGTAGCTCTTAGTTATGCGGTTATAGTTCTAGACTACCGGGATACCTCCTTGGACACACTGAGCTTCTCTCTCCTCTCTCTTTCCATCTGTGTGTATTCGTGTCACAGAAATGCTTGTTACTAACATAGCTCCGGGGAGCTTATTCCCTGGAGTCCTTATGTTCTTTTTCCACCCAGCATCATCATCTTGGATCATGATGTCACCTACATCATGGTGGCAGCTGTCGCTGTGGTCATGCCCTACACCCTGCTGTGCCCTATTACACCCTGCTATGCACTGCAATGCCCGGCTTCGACTTGCTATGTCCGGCCAACGCCCTGTTACGCCCTGCTGTGCTCTACGACACCATGAACTATTATAACCATTACAATATCTTTATTGTGACTATTATTGCCATTGTTCATCATACCCCCAACCGGCACCGTCAGACACCGCCTACCAAGAGCCTGGGTCTGTCCGAGGTTTCTTCCTAAAAGGGAGTTTTTCCTTGCCACTGTCGCTCTGACGCATTCATGCATGCTCTTGGGTGAAATCACTGGAATTGTTGGGTCCTTGTAAATTATAGAGTGTGGTCTAGACCTACTCTCTGTAAAGTGTCCTGAGATAATTCCTGTTATGATTTGACACTATAAATAAAATTGAATTGAATTGAATGTGAATAACGTGAGCGATAGTGAGATGCTTGCTAGAGTTGCGTTTCGAATGAGAAATCTGTCTTCAGTCACTCTCTACCTCGCTCGTCAACAAAGTGTGTACGCGGGCGCTTGTTGAGCCTCTGTCTCTGCCTTTTCCAGCTGACAGTTTGTGAAATATAAATAAAACATTATATTATTATTTGGAGTAGCTTAGGCCTGTTAGGTTACGTTACAAGGCTCGTAAACGTTGGCTGCGCTATTTCTTACCTTGCTCTACATTGACTTTACTAGTTCCAGCTTCACCGTCACCACCTTTTTTTAAATATTTGTTTAGAAAATCTCTAAGGCCTCTATTTTATTCTTCTCTTTTCTTTCCTTTTCTGAGCCCCGGACTTGTGCTGAGCGGACATTTTAAGCGTACTGAACTTAAAAACAAATGACAACATCAAATTTTGATCAGTGGCCAAACCATTTTTGTGTTGGGGGTGGGGGGTTCTTGACCACTATTTCAAGGACAATTAGGAAGAAAACAAATAAAAGCTTTTATGTAACTCAAATATTACATAGGCTATTTTTTCCACAAATAGGCCTATTTAAAAAAAAATATATAATTATTCCATAATTTAATGAGAGGCCCAGTTCTGTAGTAGGAAACCCACATATAGACATTGGGAGAACATCAACATGGACAGGACCCATATAGCAGGTGGATTCCAGCTGTGACCTGCAGAGCTAACCACTAAGCCATCATGCTGCCAGTAAATGTGAGCTTTACATTCATTAATCAATAGTAATTACTTTAACAGCCTATAATAAGAAGGCTGGCACGAGTAGCCTTGGTGTAGCAGTAATTTTCTAATGACACATCTGTGCTGTGTGTCCTTTCCGCTATCAGAGCTCCAATCTACGAATGGATGTCGGCTCAAGTTAATTCTCTCTCTCTCTCTCTCTCTCTCTCTCTCTCTGATTACACACACAATTACCTTTCTTTTAACAACTTTCAGCCTTGGTAAATTACATTTGACGAGAAAGGACAGAGCTTGTATTATGCCCGTTTGAGTTTTTGCCAGTGGTAACAGTTATGAATATATCTTTACACAGGAAACACGTTGGTAAATAAGGTCTGTAGCTTCTCTCAGATTATTTTTTCCATAGAAGAATAAAGTGGGAATTTACTTCTCAGCGTGCAGGGCTCAGGACCAGTCAAGCTCGAACATTAGCTACCCTGGAGAGGTGCTATGATAACCAGCATTGAAGAGATTTGTTTTCCCTCCAGCTCTGCAAACAAGCAGAATTCATTCTTTTTTTCCTTTTCTTTTTTTTTTAAGGTTATTTGTGGGCACCTCCAGGCCTCTATTTTGACAGGACAGCTGAAGACATGAAAGGGGAGAGAGAGGAATGACATGCAGCAAAGGGCCGCAGGTCGGAGTCGAACCCGGGCACGCTGCGTCGAGGAGCAAACTTCTACACCTGGGCGCCCACTTTACCAACTGAGCTATCCGGGCACCCCAGAATTCATTCTTGAAACGATTGTGTCTGACATGGACTTTTCAACCCAAACTGGAGCTTTCAAACAACATTAAGGCAATGGACCTTAGTACTAAGATAGAATGTTGCAGCAGGATTATTGCCTCTTCCTTATCTATGCCAAGTCAGGCATACAGCACCAACTCATAGGAGGGGCCTTGTATTCAAGACTCCAGCAACTATAAAAAGTGTCCATGAACTGCCAAGAGAGTCTCCTCCGGTCTGTTACTGTGGAGGAGGAACAGCATTTGTCAATAGTTGGTGTGGGATTATTTACTGATCCTAGGTCTCTGCCAAGCAACCAAACAGACTTATTTTCATACTGGCAGTGAATTCAAGCTGCGTCAATACAGTTATAGAATAATATGGCTGCATGGCTCAATAAGCACCCGTTCATAAAACACTACAGGTTTTACAATAAGGTGTACAACACTGATATCTATTAATACTGTATGTACTAAATCTGATCTTGTTTTGGTGCAGCATCACATGCTATATTACATGGTAATTACTATTCAAATACAATTCAGTAATATGTTTCAGATCTTTTTGAGAATAATTAGGGCTTAATGCTAGACTTTTAACCAAAATAATGAGATCTCCAAGCAAATTTTATATTAATTCCCACAGGTATTAATGCCATTTAAAATGTGACAAACTCTTCTTCTAAAAAATATACTACCATATGCTCCAGCCTAGTTGTTTCTGAAAGAAGTTGCAGTGACCTCTTTGCACAGGAGCAGAGGCCCTGTCTATTTCTGTTGATTAGATTGCCACAGAGGACAACAGCTGCTCTCTCTAGATACCAACCACAACACTCGGATAGAATCATACAGAACGTATACACACTTAAGAGAAACAGCACCTTATTCTCTTATACCTTATACAAGAGGCACCAGCTGGTTAGGTCCCTACTGACAACACCTTTTCTTCTCACAATAAGCAACAAACGGGTGAGAAGATTTATTTTCTGCTTGAAAAGCAGAAACTCAAATGCAACAAGAATGAAAACATCCCATATTGTTACTCAGTCAGCCGAGAAGTACATTTTCAAGCATTCACAGCTGCCTAGGGTAAGACATATGCAATTCCAAAGAGCTCGCAGAAGTGCCAAGCAATAAACTGGTGACAATAATTAGCACTATATTGTTTCTCAATTACAAAATCTAATCGTGTTTTAGAGTTATGTTTTGTCCACATGGATCAGTGTAAACGGATACACACTTCAGAGAAAAAGAGGGTAAGAAGACTCCAAAGCCAGAGTGTAGGATAAAGGCCTGGTCAAAGAGTAGTTCCTGCATGTCAGGACCCTGATATTCACTAGGGTTCAATATTTGAACTGCCACTTCCAATTGACAGTTCGACATCATTTGAATCAATGAAAAAAAACGGAGATTCAGGTTACCAGGTTAGCATTTAGAAGAGTAGGTAACACAAGTCTTGAAATATAGGTCAGTATAGTGCTATTCGATTAAAAGATGCAGATTTTTTAATGGGAAATTCGGTCTTTTTAATTACAAAAAGGACGAATTTGTTGAAAAAAGCATATTTTTTGATAAATGTAACGATGATATGACAACAGGAGATCCATTGATATTTAAAACATACAAAAGTAGAATTACTCCAAAAAAATTTGCAGTTTTACTTTTAAACCTGCTCCTAATTATGGTTTTAAAGTAAAACTGACAGCCTGACTCTGTAACAATGCCTAGGTGCTACAGTATAGAATACAAAAAAAGTGTAACTTTTGTTATTATCATGAGGACATTCATAATCGTATTTCTCAACATTAGCTCAAGAGAAGAGCATGTAGAAGACACTGCTAGAAAAAAACATATGTTTTCAGAGACAAGACAACATTTTATTTGATTTTAGATGATATAGCATAACTTAATCAGTCACACCACGTGTGACACACCCAGAACATGCTTTATACTCTTTGTCACAGTGTCAAAAAGAAGTGACCACTGGCTGCCACGAATTGATTTACTGATTGACTTATGGCACAGTGTGTTATGAGCTTGCTGCTGCTCGGGGGGACCAAAATCTCTACCGATCAGAAACACGTTAAACCCAAACTCTAGGTGCACGGCCCGCAGTCTTCTCAGGTAACTCCAATCCAATCTCCAAACTCCAATGTCGTCAGTCTGATGTGTCTGACATCTGAGCGACAACCTGATCCGCAGAGACACATACTGGAGTGTTTACACCAGCTCCAAGCCAGGACCAGACTCCAGCATTTTGTCACCTCTGCACATTCCCCATGCCTGAACATAAGTGACCCAGCCAGCAGTTTAAACACTGGCAACCACTCATCAGCAAGCAGCCAGAAGACTCAGATGTCTCCTGATGTAAGATATCTCACAGCTCAGATTGGCTAATTATTAATTCCAAACGTCACAGTCAGATGCTATTAAAGTGGAAGATTGAGCAGTCGAATAGGGCTGCGGGTGCGCGCTGCTGAAGATGGCATCAGACGACGACATGTGTGTCTTCAGAAATGTCTACCCAAAAGCTGATTAGCCTGAACAATTTCATTTTGAAAATAATTCCCCTGCATGTAAACAGTTGATAATGTCTTGTATACCATTGACAACTCTACTGATCCAGCCAACTCAAGTCTAAATATACAAGAGAAGGGAGGGAGTGGGGAATCACAAGCATCAGATACCTACTTTACAAATGGCCAGACGATACAAAAGTCTAAAACTAATACCTTAAATGAATTCAACACGCCACATTAATAGTTCAGTGAATCCAGATGGAGAATTTTGTATTCAAACAAAATGCCTTGACCACGATTTATGTCACCTTACACCTACAGCGGACACTAAAGCTATCTTGTACACGGTGAGAGGCCAAAAGCTGAGCTGAATTAATGAACACTGGGTCCTCGGCAGCTTCTCAGTTATAGAAATAACATGGCAGAGGGGTCAGGCAGGTGTCAAAACATGGCTGGTGTGGAAGCTGCTGAGAGATAATTAGGAACAAAAGAATGGGAATGCTATTTGCTCCCAGTTAAGTGATTTAACCAGTACAGCAGATGGTAAATGGAAGGCATTCTATAGAGAAAAGAGCCGGTACAGATGCGTGACGGCCATTTCTACTTATATCATATGCTCTTGTCCTCATATTCGTTCAAATGCACACAGCTATTTAATATTGCATGTTGAGTATATAGAGAGAGTGACATGTAGAGTCTTGTCTCTCTCTCTCTATACGTCTTATACTTTGTCTTTGAAGTCCTGTTGTCAGCAGGCTCTGCAAAGTTGCAATTTTTCCATGACTCTGCACCAAAGTGACCAACATTTATTGTACAATTTAAGTGATTCATGGTCTGATCTGGCTATCTCTGCCCATTCCCTTATCTTTCTTTCTCAGTTCTTCCTGCCTTGTTCATTCACCCTCTCTGCATCTCCCTGACTAGTAGGAGCAAGGCAGTCAGCCCCAGGGAGATGGGGAGGGGGGAGGAGGGGTAAGAGAAGGAGAAAGTGGGGAGGCTGCAGGCAATCACTTGCCACCGAGAGCAGAGATGAAGAGAGGGGAACAGGACAGGGGAAGAGTAGAGTAAAATGAAATTTCCAACACATTAAGCACAACCAGTGGCTGCACACACAGGGTGAAGAAGAGTGGGGGGCTGCTGAGTGACCGCTGTCTTTCTAGCTAAGGAGAACTGATCCAGTTACAGGGCTTCCCTGGATGTTCCCTGGTGATAGGCAGACATATAAGGTTAGGATAGATAGCAATAACCTGTCCATGTAAGCCGAGGGGATGTGATGGACTCAAACTAATCACATCACAGATACAGTCAGACTCTTTGACCCAACAGTCGGCCTCTCCTCTTAAGGACATGTTGACATTTGTGTGTATGTTTTCTGATGTACAAATGTGTGGGTTATGTGAGCTTTGCTACAAGGGTGGACAAGGAAATTACCGGCATCACTCTGCTGGGTTCCTGCAAACCAATATAAACCAGACAGAAGGGAGAGTGCTGCACAGTCATTGACCGCCTTCACCATTTATCACCGGAGAAACCTGACACAACCACCTACTACCCCTCTGCCATCTATCCACTGTTCATGTGGGATACACACGCAAACAGGGTCATGAAGGCGGGGTGCGCAGAGAGTGAAGTTGACAGCTTAGAGTCTCCTGCTGCAGCAGAGATGAATAGGCGGGCTGAAAACTGCCTTTATTCATAATGGAACACGAAAACAAAGCAGCTTCATCCCCAGGTGTCTCAGGGACTATAAGAGGAGGGGAACAGACGAAGAAAGGAAAGCAGGGGGAGACTTAAGTACAGAATATGAGGGCTGTGCAGGCAGCACAAAGGCTGAAACATGCTAGAAAACAGTCCTACATCTACCATTAAAATATTTTTCTGATTTATTGCCCTAGGTGTTATCCAAACAAAGCTTAGAAGGGCAAAAGAGCAACACCATAACATTCCCGGTATTGTTGGAAAGCTGGAATGGCCTGAAAATGTCAAAACAAGCATTGCTGACTTGATCACACTTCTAAAGACTTTGCCATTTCATCTAGCATTTAAGGGGAGGGCCTATGGTTGTGTATACAATAATGAACTGAATATGTAAGTAAGAAAGGACAAAAAGGATTTAGAGTAAGCCGAGAGTAAAGTTTTAATGTAAAGTTTAAGAAAGAGACTGCGGTGACAAGGTTAGAGACAATCGGATAGAGAAGAAACCAAAAAGGTTGTATGGAATGTGCGGTTTGCTTTCTCTCACACAAAAGACTCACACGTCCTACTGAGCTGAGGAGATAAAGCTGATGATCAGCTATACAAAGAGTAGAAGCGTGGGCGTGAGGAGGAGGAAGTGCAGGCACATCAGAGAGAGATGGAGTGAGCGAGCATCAGAGAGGAGAGGAGGGACTATGCATTAAAAAAGTCTGTGTGTGTGTGTGTGTGTGTGTGTGTGTGTGTGTGTGTGTGTGTGTGTGTATAAATATATGTGTTAAATAATAACATTGGAACAGAAAAGGGCACATTTTCAATCTTCAGTCAATACCAACATTCATTGTTTACACGATTAGGTATAAAATCGAGTAACAGCCAAATGTTGTATATATTAAATAAAAGACGGCTGACACTCAGTATTGGTGGGTTCCCGAACTAAGTGGCTCTAATTCTACACAGCCAGCCAGGTTTTTCACGTGCTTACACATTTTGGGTATCACAATAGGAAGAAGTTTGCTTACAAGAGTTAGATGCAGCATGAGCACAAAGGGCAACCGCATACTATGTCTCTGCAGGTACAGTAAGTCTAACTCAGGCTATACAACCATCAGCACATCTCCAGTAAATCCTACCTTTTTAACCTCCTAATGAAAGAGTCTAGAGACTCGCTTCCCAATACTGCAGGTCACCTTTGACTTTAAGTTGAGCCTGGCTGTACTGTAACTTTAGTCCACCACATCAATCAAATGTTTATGGGCCTGTCATTTGTCTCTGGTAAAGCTGAGGATAAAGTTAGCAGTTTCCCATAAGGGCATGTTTTCATGTACAGTAAAAGGCATTGGAGGCAGTCAGTAGTATGAAAGGAGGCTATCTATCCCAACAGCAACAGATCACGCAAACACATAACCATTCAAATTAAAATACTGTGTTTAACAGATGGTTCTGTCTGTATTAACTGCAGTTGTTGTAACCTTTTTAGAGCTGCAAAGATTAATCTTAGCTTAATCGATCAGTTGTCAACTATTTAATTAATCGCCAACTATTTTGATAAATCCATTAATATCGGTTTGGGTAATTTCTTAAGAAAATATAAAGTTTCTCTGAAACTTCTCTGATTTCAGCTTCTTAAATATTTTTTGTTTCCTTACTTCTCTATAGAATATCTTTGAGTTGTGGACAAAACATGACATTTGAGAATGTCATCTTGGGCTTTGGAAAACACGTATCGAGCATTTTGCATCATTTACCGACATTTTATAGACCCAACAACTAATCAATTAATCAAGAAAATAAGATTTTTCGACAATAAAATGAATCGTTAGTTGCAGCCATAAACCTTTTTAAATCAGCTATTAGAATGTTGGCTGATTAAGAATCACATTTACATTTCAAAGATGTAACAGACTTTGTGGGTTGAGGGCCAGAGGATTACCAACCACTGCCGCCCACACCACTTGACTGAAGGGCTTCTCACCTTCAGTACAGTATGCCCTTCTTAAACCGGCTCATTATAGCACACTTGAGCTGTGGGAATTGTGAGGGGAGCTTGTATATCATTTCCACTGCACATCTCTGAAAGTAACTGTGCTGACCTGCAATAGCATGGCCCTGCTTAAGAGCTACAGTAGATACCATTAATGCAAACAGAGCACACTATGTTGCTCCTTCACATCAAAAGTTTTCCATCAGAAAACCAATGCAAGCCATTGATTGTGAAGCATCACTAAGGGCGTCAACCGATCGGTATTCCCTCTGATTACTTGTTTTCGTATTGCAGTTTGGGTGAACATCAATCCTCCACGACATCCTGCTGTTCCTTTTTCTCATTACAGCACTAGCCTCTTTGCTTTTTCTCCACCAGAATCTGTGAAGCACAGTAGCCATTATAATTATAATAATAACTTTGTATACGGCTATGAAGGGAACGGACTACTCTTACTCTGACACTCCCACTGCCTTAGACATACAAAAAATGTTTTGGTTTGTATGAAGATGTCAGTTGAACGCAGGGTTCGGAGAGTTATAAACTAAACGGCAATAAAGCAACAGACTGAAGAAATTACACATTTTTTCCCTGTGGGTTTTTGTGTCAATTGCAAAATAAGATTTGAGCAGCAGCAACTCTCTTCAAATTATATTTGACAATATAATGCTTTATATTCAATTTTGCATCAAAAGGTAGTAGAAATTTGAAGCAAAGGCCTCATAGGCAATTCAATAATTCAAGACTGGAATAAACACTGCCGCTGCCTGTGCACCGTAGTGTTACATTTATTCCAAAGAGGCTGAATGGAAAGAAGTGCAGGGCAGTGCAGTCACCCAATAACCAAGTTGTGAAGACGCCTTTTTACTGAGCGCATGTCTGCACAGAGAAATGTTGTACTGGATCCTGCTAGATGAAATTAATTTTTGCATAAGAAGCAGAGAACAGGAGACAATGAGACGGATAACCTTCAATGCTTGGTTGGAAAAAAGGACATTTTCAGTGTGCAAAGTGTTACCCAGGCAACAGCAGCACCAGGACTTTCGAAAAGCTCCAGGATCCTGTATATTTACTTCTCTTCTCGCCTCAAAATCAACCTGTTAGTGACCTGCACATGCCTTGATTTTTGGCAAGGAGAATTTCTCACGTCTGTCTATTGCCAGTGTAAAATAGCTGGATTTACAAGATAGCTCAATACAATGTAACTTTATAAACATTGCCTAAGGCTGAAAACAAAAGAAAGCCTTGCAATGGTGCTGAAAAAAGAGATACTCCTATAACCTCCCCTTCAACTCTCACATTCTCCCCCTCTCAACTCTCCATACCCCTAGTTTTTTCTCCCTCCATCTCTTTTTCTTCCCATCCAGTTCCTGTCCAGAGTGGGATTTCCCCAGGGTTTCCCTCAGGACCTGGGTTAGTAAAGGCTCTGGAAGTGTGAGTTGAAAGCTCAGCTGGAGGTCCATCACTGATCCCCTCTGATGTTAAACTTAGCTCTTCTACCTCCTCACGCTCAACAACCAGGTGGATACCTAGTAACTTTCTGGCTGAATGACAAGCATTTGATGCATGCATGCAGCGGCTGTACGGAAGAATAAAAGTCGGTAACCTTTCTTTGACAAGCCGATAATTGTCTTTTTCATGCGCATTAGAGGGAAGTTCTGGGGCTCTGTTGCAGATGGGCTACACAGCAGGCAAAACCCCACAGAAGAGACACAAATAACTGGGTCAGAGAGATGTGTATCAGCTGAGTTTTTTATATGCACAGTGGAAACAGTACTTTCTTTTATTCCAATTCCACAGGAATGGCGCACAACCCCTCCCAGATCAATACCCTGGTTACCCACATTAGCAGAACAAGAAAACAACTTTTCAAGCAAAAACATTAAAATAATTCAATATAGCTGCCACATGCTGGACATGTGGCCACTTCAACATACCTTAGGAGCAACATAATGGAGCACAATTATAGTGAGGCAGAAACATTAGGCAGCTGTTTTGGATCATAGGATTCCAGGGTGATCAAAAGCCTTAGATAGTCCTACTCTGAGACTGGTCTATGAAAATAAGATTTATAAATCAGCATTTGTGAGTCTGACTGTCTGTGCATGTGTGTGTGTTATTAAGTGAGGCAGAGTGTTATAAACTTTACAAGAACAATGGTTTGCAGGAGTTGTTTCCAAAGCAAACGGGGAAGCTGCTGCTGCAGTATTTGTCGAGTCGACTCAGACATCTGCAACCAGCAAAGAGGAACAAACTTGTTGTCATTTTCCCAGACTGCTATGGCAACACTGTCCTGACAACTACATATGGAATATAAAGACATACTTTTATCTAAACTAGCCCAAAATCCTGTCGTCTACAATGCCCAATGAAGACCGTCTCCATGGAAATGCATTCTCTGACAAAGTCTCCTCTCCACCATCTCCACAATCCTATTTATAGAACGGCGGGGCACTAGCTAGCTGGCAAAAGATGAGTAACAGTATCGTGAGAATGGAAATGTCTAGTATCTCCATCTCTCCATGATGCTGCTTGTCTTTTTGCTCAAAGCTTCGTTTCAAATCAAAGGCTTTGAACAAGCATTCACACAAACAGCTGACGAACAATCCCCAGTCTGTCACACAAGAGAAAGCAGATTTTATGTGTGTGAAGTTGTATCTGTGTGTGTGTGTGTGTGTGTGTGTGTGTGTGTGTGTGTTTCAAGCTGATGCAAGTCCTGCAGGGTATGCGCCACACAGCACATATCCAAAGCCAGACAGCAGTGTGAAGACAGCGGGCAGCAGGGTCATCGCTAACCCTCTCTGGCAGAAGGTCGAGGGACTCTTCGCTCTGTCGCTTTCTGACCTCCGTGTGTGGAATAAGGATGTGAAAACCACAGGCGTTTTTCGAGGTCAACAGCCTCTTCCTTAGTCTCCATCAAGAAAAGGGTGTGCGGCAAGTGTGTGCATGCACGCGCACATGCATCAAAATTAATTAATAAAGATAGATATCTCTCATTTCAGGTCTGTGGTACAACAAAGAGCTGGACTAGCATAGCTATAGCACACCTGCAGCACATCCTCAGCCTCACAGTGCCCTTAAAGAAACAGTCACAGTCTATAAACACTGTCAGAGCTCCAATCATGCAGATTAGCATTAGCGCTAATTAGCATTAGTCTACATGAATGTCATGCTTATTAATACCACACTGCAGTTGCACTATAAAGATGAGGCTCCTACAAACAGCGCTGTGTTAACTCAATGGCCGAGAACAACAATTATGACGGTCGGCTTTCATTAATAAAAACACTCACTCTCAATGATCGCGCTAACAAGACGAGTTGCCATCATTTTAATCAAACACTACCATATATCTGTAGGGCTGCTGCGGTTATTATTATTGGATATTCCTTCTTAAATTGATTCCCTGATACCACTATGAGTGAAGAGTTAAATGTTTTGTAATCCAAAGAATTTCAAATATCTTCAGTCCGTCTTTCAGACCATCACGTCAGACACCTCATCAACAGAAGATTACAGCAGCAGAACCATTTACATAAGCAATTTACATACTGCCCTGCTTCCCGGAGGTGCCATTGAGCAGAGACAAGATTGTATCTCTCACACATCGCCCTCTCTAAGTACTTACTGACTTTCACGTACAAGAAGGTAGAAACGCCAATTTATAAGGCTAGGCACAGTGTTTTAGGATAGGCCATGATACATTGGCTGGTGAAGATGGTTGAAATGACAATATACGTATATTTGTGAGACAATGCATACCTTTTTTTAACTTTTTTTTTTTCTATACAGTTTAGAATGAGGTATGATCCCTTTAATACAGTATATCTGTCTGTATTAGGTCATTCTGTCAATGTTGCAAACCAATGGGCAGGACTCCTTTATGCCAATATTTACAGTTTTTTTTAAACAGTGTAGAGTAAGGACTTGATTTTTCAGTTTTTGACTTAAATTAAAAATTGGAGATAATTTCCTCTATATCAAAATACACATATCAATATCAGAGTATAGAAATGTCCATACCGTTATGGGGGATGTTAACCATATAGCCCAGTGTCAGCCCTATTGTAGAGTATTGTAGGGTTGAAGACATTCTGTCCCTCAGCTGAGCCATTCACCAGTTTCCAGTTCAGCAACAGTCCATTAGATAGTTTAATTTCAACTTGACATGTTCAGCAGTGAGTAAACTCATTAGATGCGCTAATTGTACAGTCATATTATAGTATTTATATTAGATATGGAAAACGTATGATGCTATAGAGCATTTCTCTCATGATGTATTGAAGTAACATTTGGTGAAAAACCCTTCAAAAGGATTATCTGGTCAAAACCTCTAACCCTCACAGAAATATAGAATATCATTAAAATGACTGGTTGGTGTAAACTAGGCTCCAAAGTGCTGAGGCAGCAAAAGGCAACCCCACCACCACCCTGCTCATCTCTGACCCCTCCCCACCTCTTCCATACAATCTCAGCTGTGCTCTCTGAAAAGGCATGCTTATTCCACGTGTGTCTCCAGCCATTGAGCCACTTGTGCTGATACAGCAGTTAATTAAAAGACACAAGGCTCAAACTCAGACCACCGATTTGTTTAAATAAATAGTTAGCAGTTAGAGGAGACAGGCCTATCAACAGGAAAGCTATTAGAATCTTCACTTTGCAGAGCGGCAAAAAAATTTTTTTTAAAAAACAACAGCTTGGGTTACGATCAAGCTTGTCGTGACTTGAGCGAGACATGTTTGGCTTTTCTCTCCCGTCCAGCTAATCATTACCATTAAAACAACGGGACTCAAGGGCTTTTAGGGTCGATTGTTTGGCAGAGATGTGCATCTTTGTTTGTTTTCTCCATGGTGAATCCCCTGTGTGTGCTTGTGTCTACCATGGCACTGCAACAACCTGGGTAATTACAGTGCAAACAAACTGGGCGCCAGGCCGAACAGAGCCATGCTTTCTGGGGCTGATTGACTCCCTGGATGTGCTCAGAGTCTGATCAATCTCAGTTCTTGACTTCTGGTTGTGTAATGAGGTTGTCACAAGCATCATTCAGAAAACACAGACAGCTCATTTGAGGCAGAGAGCAGGCTGGTGTTAGGGTTACAGGAAAGGTTTTGTGAGTCAGCGTAAAGGGGCATCGGAGCTCCTGGAGACACAAGGGAGAGGACAGCAGAGCCTGTTCACTCCAGTTTTTGTGTGGCAGACATCCCGTCTCCTGTCATAACTTTTCAGACCACATGTTGTCTCTGAGCAGCTGCCAGGCAACCACTTGTTTCTGTGTGCCTCCTGAGATGCTCAGTTATTTCATGTTTTAAAGACTCCTCCACCTGTTGTTACAAGAGTGCAGATTTGTCATGATTGAGGATATGCAAACCCATGACATAGTTAAAGAGCTGTTTTCAGCCATTGTAATACCTAGGTATTGCATATGGTGGTCAGCCTCAAGTCATAGAGCTACTGTGTGTGTGTGTGTGTGTATATATATAAAAACTGTCTTTTTAACATCTATACCAGCGAGTAACAGCTTGACTTTCACATGACCGACAAGCCAGTAATTGATGGGGTGGGTAATAGTTCTGGAATACTGGATTTTGTCTGGAAAAAGGAAAATCTGTTTTCTTGTAACAAACTACAGAATGGGAAAAGGATCAATTGATAATGCTGATAGTGTTGATGCCTATAATGCGTTGAATGTGTTTCCCACCTCGTAAAACATTTAAATAAAGTAAATTATACATATATTTTACCTTTGTTAGCTAGCAGTCTAATTCTTACCTGCCTTCGTTGTGTAATATTGTGTAATACTACATTTCTTGCTACTGCCACCAACTCTTGCACGCTGAAACAGCATGAAACCATGCCAGGCAAGTTGTCACAAGCCCTACTATGACGGTTGTAACTAATGCCTGCCAACCACTCAGGGTAGCAAAGGGAGCCATTGCTGAAAAGAAACAACAAATAGCAGGATTGCTTGGCACCACACCATAGAGAGAGAATTCCTCTCAAGTCGACACACACTTGTACAGTATAGTCACAATGACCTCAACACAGGGATGATTTCTCAGCTCTCCATACATCCTGTTTAACCATGACCAGCAAAGCCCTCATTTCCCTGGTAACCTAACACCAGTAAGTTTCACCACCACTCTGATAAACTTTGAAATGCATGCAGAGCAGCCTCATCTGTCCCCAGAGACCAACTGGCTTTATCAAAGGAGACACTGGCCTGCCCTCTTAAATCAGCAGGCCAAAAAAGGTGTAACAAACTTGAAAGTGTCAAGTTCTCCTGCCATTAACCCAGTACATTGATCCAGCAGGAACAAAAGGACTTCTCATTAGCTTGCATCCAAGCATTTATAGTGCTATTAGCCTTGTTTAAGTTTGCAGGTGTCCCCTTTGAAAGTGAACGGTTTAGTAATTTGTGCACTTTATTTGGCTTTCAAGGTTTGTCTGCAATACGTGTTGTATTCTATTTGGGTAAAACTATAACCTAATTGTGTCCTTGAATGCCCAGTACTGTATCACTTATTCCTCCAATAGAGTAGCTAAGTAACTTATATGGATGCATAAATAATTTACAAAGTAATTATACTCAAATCAGTTTTCAAGGATCCTAAATGCTGCTGCTTCAACATTATCATTTAGATGTATTCTGCTAAAAATGGTGCTCATTATATTTTGGAGGGTCATGATATTCACTTATTCCAAAGTTAGCAGGAGCAGTTTTACCAGGAAAAAAGTTGATATAGCATTTTCACCTACAAATCTACTTATTTAAAACAGGGTAATGGTCTTCTGAGTAAAACTCCAATTTCAAAGCAAACCGTGTTCTGTAGTTAGACATATGCAAACATCCTTTCAGTTTTGCTGACAGTGAGATGGGGAAGCTGTAATGAGAAGCAGCCCTTCTCAGCTACTTTCTCTTCAGTGAAAGAGGTGAGACTGAGGTCAAGGGAATCCTCACATCACACAATCCCAACATTCTTCGGAACAACCACCCAGCTATTACTCAATCATTAAAACAAGAAGCATTCATGCATAATGTTACCAATTCCAACTAAGAGCTGCCTCACAACAGCTTAGCCAGTTTCTTCTCTCCTGCTGCCTCTCTTACAGTCAGTGATGATTCTCCTCTTGCTGCCCTGCCCTGATATGATGCTTTAAACGGCACTATTGTAGTTTATGGAGCTGTCAGATTCCATACACCATATTGTTTTCAATTTAATAAAGCAGTGCAATGTAGATAAGTGGGAGAAGAATGGGTTCAGAGAATACTGCTCTATCACGGGGCTGATACGAGAAGCTCAACACACAATAGTCCGATTATGGTTTTTATTTTCATTAGTACACAAAGTCTATCTAGTCTTGCTCAGGGTGTTTTAAATGGAAGGGGGGGGCATACATGATACATTCAAGTATGAGGGTCTTACCTCTGAGTGAAGGAGCGGGCAGACCTGTCAGCAAAGTGAAATTTACTTGCATGCTTTGGGGAAAAAGGACACGAGACAGAAAGGATTGTTGGCAAGCAATAATGAGTTGCACATTGCTGGAGCTTTAGCATTCACAAGTTGAAAATGATACACCTATTTATCAAAAGCTTAATTGTCTGTCAATATTCCTGCACTCAGCCATCATCTGTCCTACTATGCATTTTGCATTAATTTACCATGAACTTGTATAAACAAGGGCATAAACAACCAATACTTCCTGAATAGAAGTCGACCCCCCCCCCCCTCCCTTTTGTTAATAAGCTGCATAATGGAGAGTCTTGATATTTTCCAGGGTGCAGTTCTGTCAAATTGAACTCTGTAAAGACAACAAGGTAGGAATAATTTGCCACAGGAAGCGAATGCTTCGTGTCCCCTTTCTCACTGTAATGAATGAGGAGAAAAGTTCCTCCAACAAATGAAAGGTGGACAACCACACACGAGTACACTCAGGTACGATATTAGCATACGTACCCAATCATTCGCATTCAAGGTCGTCCTATTTTTAAGGTACTCTGGCCTGCAGATATAACGGACTCTGCCCCTCATAGTTAGTCACTCCATTGTACTTTTGTTGCTCCTGTGATAATTCTCAATTTGCCAAGGTTTTATGTAAATCAAAATGTTAAAATGTAATAAAAATGAATAAAACATGCTTTTCAAGACCCTAGAAGCCCACAACAACACACGCAGTATGTACAGTATCTAAACTGCAACACGTAGTACTGCAACATGTAATAGTTGCTATGGGGTGGGAAAAGAAATCAATTCATGGTATGTATCGATGTTATGTAATTCTTTACAAATGAAATAAATGTCAGACTGACTGACTGACATGTGATGTGCATTCTTTTTACAAAACAATTAGTTTTTTGAAATGTCTCACAATATATTGTTACTAGAAGTGTATTATTCAACTTTTGTTTTTGTTAAGAAGGAAAAGAAAATCGCAATACTCAATACTATCAAATCGTAATAAATGAAAATCGCTATACAAATCGAATCGGCACACATGTATCATCATGAAAGAATCGAATCAGGACAAAAGCATATCGTCCCAGCCCTAATAGTTGCAGTGCTTGTCTTGGTGTGGTGGAGACAATCTGGTCTAGACAGCAGAACACCTCAATCTGGAAATGCTTTCACATAACTGTCACGCATTCTTTGACAGATCTGGGCACAGCTGACCTTCATACAAGGCAAATGGGCCCAGTCTAATTTACACTGCTGATTTGGACCCAGCATTGCCACAGATTAGTTCTGCTGTCACAATAATGAGCCCAATCCCATGTCCAATAGCATGAAAGGCTGTGCTGCTGGTGTCCTTCAGGTACTAAGAGCAGCCTCACCTGCCCTTCTGGTGGATGACGCCACCAGGCCGACATCCCAGAGATGAGAGGGGGTAACCAAGCGTCGCCTCCATCCATCATCACATTACACACGTTGGCCTAGTTTATTGTCCTTTTCAGACTTGACTGCAGACACGCTGGGCCACACAGAAACATGGGAAGCAGCTAATTAGTCTATGCCAAAAGCAGTAGTTCACCAGTCATTTACCACTTCGAGGGTGAAATCCCTTCCAGAGTACTAATGAGGACTTTGTCCATCACAATAGTCTCATCCATTACAACGCTACAGCATCTCCATAATGAACAGCAGATTACAGACACATGTGGCCCCTCATTCTCGTAAAGATTTGAAGCATTAAAATAATAACTGTAATGCTTACACAAACTACAGCTGCACGATATCAGGAAAATATGCGATAACATTGCTGAATATCGCGATATTAGACAATATCACTTGTGATAAATAAACAGATATTAAAGTGAACTCAGTACTTTCAGTATTCTGCTAAAATACAATAAATTGCTTGTTGAGTTTAAAACAAATAAAAGGAAATCATTCCAACATTCTTTTAAAGAATGACAGTTACATTAAAGTGCAGTTTTCTACTGATATTTTATTTCAACTAACACAAAACATCTCTGAGTGTCTTTCGCGATATGTTGCAGCCTTTCGCGATGTGTTTATTGCGCCAGTTGATATTGCGATGACGATTAAAAAAAAATAAAAAAAAGATATATTGAGCAGCCCTAACACAAACATGGAGACAGTTGGGGTCAGCCACACTTGCTAAATACAAATATAAAATACTTATACTGAACCTGTTCACATTCCTGGACAGGTATTTTTGACCGCAGGGCAAACAGCTGGTGAGCGTGAGAAAGGTCAGTGTGCTGAGCTGGATCTGTAATGTGATGGACTCAGAGAGCAAATGGAAATTAGATTAAGAAAGCACAGGGGAAACAGGACAAGCACTAGCATATGTCTGGAGATCTAGCAGAGAGAGCTTTTCTCCCTATGCCCATGAATCAGATGGAAAGACCACGCAGTCATATAGTGACACAATTCACAGCTGTTCATGGGGCTTGTGTGAAAATACCTGCAGTAGAAGATGTTTTGCCATGAGATGTATTTTGTAATGCTTATTTCACCAGGAACTACTGTATTTCAACAATGTGTTTAACCATCTCACAGACCTGGCAACCGCAATTATAATGGAAACAGCGAGAAGGATGACAAAAACTTCTTTAAGGGTACAGCAGAACAACTGCACCACTCTCAGTTTCAGTGTAGAACGCCTGCCAGGTCAGCCATACAACTCCCAGACCATAACAGACATTGGAAATTACACTGGCCGCTGCTCACCAGGGTGATTGCTACGGGCTGAAATATGAGCCACCAGAAACTGAATTTGAATCATTTATATTTGAATTTGAATTGCTAAACTTGAATAACTGCATTGAAAAACTGAATCAGAATAGTATAATTTGAAATTGAATGTATTCGTTTGGAACTGAAGTCCAATAAAATGTGATACTCACTGAAAGTTCAACTCTCTATATATCTTCACATTCAGTTCTCACAATTCTATTTCAAATTACTGTGACAGACATCCGGGTAGTTGAAGGATGAAGGATGAAGGAAGAGCAATCGAGCGCAGATCGATAGATAGAGTTCAATGGCGCAGATACACAGGACTCCTCTTCGGCCAATCAGCACCTACGTTTTTGAGCACAGTACCCGCCATGAAATGAGGAAGAAGTGCTTGCCTTGCCTTGACCCTGAGACTGGCGTGAGCCGCGTGACCACAATGGATTCGGCTGGGACATTTATGGTAATGACAGTTGAAATTCTTGGTAAGCATCTTGACAATTGAAGCATGCTGACCAATGAAATATCAGCAGTGTATGCCACAAGTGCATTGGATGGTTGTTTCCTGTCACAACTTTAAAAAGTACGATTGTGTACCAGCCAAGTTGTTCCAGGACCATTATCTAAAAAAGAAGCATTTTGCTTAATAGATAGTAGAACCTATTCCGTCACCGCTGCTTATTTTGCCAGCATCTCTATTTACTCACAATACTACTTTTTATATTATTAGGAATGACAAGAGTGGTGGATGATTACACATCAGTCTGCTATTGTATTAATCAGTGCACTCAACATGTAATAATATCTCTCAATGTTTTATCTTACAGTGTCTTGTGTTGCTCATTTGATAATCAAATGATTAATTGCTATATGCTTACTATAAGTCCACCTTACCTTTTATCCTGAATGCCTGCCCACACACAAACAAATGAGAGCAAACAGCAGGGACACACTGCTTAACTAACAAAACAAAGGATACGATGCTGTAGAAACATGGCCTCATTTCTGGTAAACGGTTCCCCATACAGACAACACAAACACATAGGGGTCGCAGCTTGTGAAAAATACGAGATTTTACTGGGCACTCATGTCCTCCAGGAGGGAAATACGTCAAGGGAAATTCAGTCATTCTGTATCTGGACATTGGCCTAACTAAGATATGTTGCCACTGAAGTGGAGTGAGCTAACATTGCCTGCCTGGCGATACAGGATTGAGTGTCTGTCTCTCTCTCTCTCTATTTCCTGTTCGTTGCTCTGCAGCCCACTATCTAAAGCTAAGTCAACTAAACTGAAGAGGTGGGCAGTCAATAGTGGACTGAACTACTCAGTAGTTAAACTTAGTGGACATATATATAAAACTGGCTTAAAGCAGGGTTACACTGTAGTGTTTCTGAATGATTATAGGTCCAAGACCAAAGTGCAACTTTGTGAGGTTTCATTCAACATTTTTAATAGAAATAATCTGTACATAATTTCTGTTGTATAATAGTATATTCCTGATCTTATTTCATTATGCTGGCAACTTGACAGTTCTCTCTTTTATGGGATCCTTTCCTAAGTTTTCGTAATTTTTTTTCTTGTCTATATGGCTTGAGGTGACTTCACTGAATTAGCTCTATATGTATTTTATTGTAAAGCAAAACACAATTCATAAAGCAGTTTATTCATACTGTATAGCTGGTGTATGTGCCACTTTACCTAAGTTTATACTGTATGTTAATGTGGAAAATGTAGGTATTCCAAGACCAGTAATATGGCATGGTATCTGAACTGGATGGAATATCCAGTGAATAAATCAATCATTTTTGTAACCATACCTTTGACGGAATGAAATTCAATTGTATCACTTTGCCTCTGCAGGAAAACAATCAATTTTCTTGCCACTGTGTACACATAGTAATCCACTATCAATGAAAAGATGGAACAGTGCAGCTGCCCCGCTGACCAAAGATTATTAAGGTTCCTTTGCAGCAGAGATAGCAGACATGAAATGATAAGATCAGAGAACAGACATGATAGTGGTAGTCATAAACCTCTAATATCATAAACAGCCAATCCAGCATTAGCACTGAAATGCCATACTTTTTTTTTTTCCCATACAGGAGAGGACAAAACATCTGTCAATCATCAGACTCTAAAGTGAAGAATTAAATCATTAATTAGCCTTGACCACATAAAGCGAATGTGACATTCCATTGATATTGATAATATATATATATATATATATATATATATATAATATCATAAATGGATTTAGAAACCAGTAGGGGTGTGCAAAAAAATAAAATAAAATCGATTCACATTCGTATCGCGATTCAAGCTCTACCAATTCAAAATCGATTCATAGAATTCCAAAAATCTATTTTTTTTTTTTTTTAATGGCATGTATACTATTGTCCTGAAATGAGTTTAGCTCGCCATTCCCATAGATGGAGCTGCGTCAAATTCACACTGATGCCTGGGCACTCTTGTCATAATCAAAAGAAGAACGAGTGCAGCAGAAGTAGTTTAGTCGGCGCAAACAATGGCAAACCTCACAGAAAGAATTATTCAACCTGCTCCATCCTCATTGAAGGCGAGAGTTTGGGCACATTTCAGCTTTTATAACCTCGAGGGGAAGATGGAACTTGATAGGAATCATGCTATATGCAGGCTTTGCAAAGCGAATGTTAAGTATTTTGGAAACACCACAAACTTGAGAACTCCCATGGTACGCCATCACCCAGAGATTAACATTAAAGACGTGGACGAACAACAACCTAAAGGACCTAACATCCCAGTCAACCAACGCACTCTTTCAATGCTCTAAACTCCCACCGAACTCTGAACGAAAAGCTCTTTTTATTTAATTCTTGAATTAAATGTATTTGAAAGCTGGCCAAAGCTTGGCACTTTGGAGTTTTAAGTTGCAAAAGTTTTTATTTTTTTATTTTTAATCTTGAGCCTAAAAATCGATATTGAATCAAATCGTGACATTTTCTGAATCGTGCACCCTAAGAAACCAGTTTGTCCATTTAGGCTGGATTACCTCAGTGAAACTGCCTGTATGGACAGGTTTATCAATCATCATCTTATCACCTTTCTAACAAACAGCGACAAGCTGACAGTCAGTCTCTCTTATCACACTAATCCGGATAACTTTGGTACTGAGCCTGTGAAGGCAGCAGGGATAAATTAGTTTACTCCTACACTGATTGGATTAAAAGCCAGGAGCGGGCCTCGACCCCCTGGACTCAAAGACTACAGCCACCAACTCCTCTCACGAACATGTCGGCTTAAATGGAATAATTAAAGAAAACTTAACTTTAATTCACCCTATATTTTAGACAAGTGAAAATATTAACTCAGTGTGCTCATAATATAGAAAACCCAACTTCAATCTGTGATTTATAACCCTTTTACAAGGACTGTTTAGCCACAATGACTCAACTCCCCTGCCACACTTCAAGACAGCTGCATTTTATATGACAGCTGACTCAATAGTAATCCTGTGCAGGTTAAATGTTGTAAGCCTTGGAGCCCACAGTCTGCTTTGCGGAGAGTTGACCCATCATATCTGCGCCACGTTATTGAAGCAGAAGTCTCTGAGCTCTCTAGAGCATATTTGTGTCTTTTGATATACTGTACATGCCACTACATGCTTAATGGCAACTCATAAGTATGTGTCCCACTGCAGCTTTATAGACACAAGTCTAGAAACAGAGAGTTCCCACACTGCAGTGAAGGACCCACAAATGAATACAAGCTTTGCTGTCACACAGTGACAGGCCAGCGTTAGGAGCTGCATCAGCAGCGCTTTGATGGAGGAAGACACCATATGACAGGGAAACAGAACTACAACCTGCGCAGACTGAAAGAAAACGAAAACTTATTAGGGCCAACTCTGCTGAGACGAAGCAGTGAGCCACAACTCACCCTGTTAAATCATTTAAGGCTTAAACAGGCCTACGTATTTTAGGAGAGAAGAGAATATTACTTCTCCACAAGAGTAAATGTGTTCTATTGTAATAGCTCACAGTGGGCGACACAGCACCGGGGGACAGTGTGGAGATGTGGACCAAGTAAGTCTATTCTGACAGCTACTTAACCTCCAAGCTGACCTGTCTCACAGGAAGGGGAGCAACATTTAATTTCACATGGCCTGTGGCAAGTGTGCCAGTATTTGTATAAGCGTAAGGGAGTAAGAAAGGAAAAACACAAGAAAGACAAACAGAGAGAAAAAGAAAGAAAGGACAAAAGAAAACTCGCAAAATATCACGGCAGCATTCCTAGCTGTAGCTATGAATGAATACAAGATGTTATTATTGTTATGTATGTAAAGGGGCCATTCTGCCCTGAGCTGCAATGACTTCCTCATTCTTTCGTATTCCAGTCCATCCTGTGCCTCACCCCTCACCTCCCTCCTCAGGCTGAGGCAGCTGAACAAGATGTGCAACTATCGCACTGTTGTGACAGTTTTGTAAACATAATTATTTTCCGGTTATTGCGAGCATTTTTGAGGCTTCATGTAGTGGCTATGTAAAGGACCTGCATCAGTTTGCAGGAAAACCCAGGATCTCCTAAGCTGAATGGGGAAACACCCGCAGGGAGGGGAGAAACAGCAGGCTGGCTGGAGAGTCTGACATCATCCAAGTGTGGGCTTCCATGTTTAGTGAACTCTGTGTGTGTGTGTGTGTGTGTGTGTGTGTGTGTGTGTGTGTGTGTGTGTATGAATAAACAGTGAGTATATATGTCACTCCCTCTCTCAGTTCAACTGTAGTTTCCCTCTGTAGCACAGTGCAGACGTTCATTATTCTGAGTTTCTGCCTGAGTTTCCACTGCTGCTGCTGCTGCTGCTGCTGCACCACCAAACAACACAGACGATGCAGTTCACACACCATACAGAAGCAGAGATATAAGGGGAACCATCGGTCATTGACTGTCAACCAACCCCTCCGGAAGCTGCAGCCTAAAATATACTCACACGAAACAATCTTTACTGCACAAAAATAAGACACCCATCCCCTTCCGTCGGTTATCAAACCAATCCCAACATCGACTGCAGAAACAATCACACACCTTAAACGGGATCGCATATCAAATTCACACGCAGTAACCACAACAGCACTGGCTGAAAAAGCAATGCCTACAAAGTTCAAGGACACGAGAGATATGGGGCTTTATGTGAAAGGAGAGCAGAGTGATCTGAAGGCTAGTTACAGTAAACGGCGGGGCAGCGCCAGTGGGGTGTTGATTCACACCTTCATCAAGGGCTCCAAAAAAACTGCAATTCCTCTGTCAAACCTCTATGTCCCATTGTGGATTAAAACAACCACACGACACCGGGTTGGGATACATAGTATGACTCATCTAGTGCCTCACCTTTCCGTGAATCGCAATCTGAAGAAAAGACATGAACGGAAAATCTTGAGGCTAGTTAGCTTTACTTCCTTAGCCAGCACAGCCGCCACCGCCGCTTTCTCTCCGGTCCAGCCTGACTGCCCGGTCCTACACCTCTCCCTGTGCGCACAGACGTCCTGGGACTTACCGGTCTTATGTGCTGATGATGCCGCTGTGAAGAGACAACAAGTGCGGGGAGGTTACCGGCCACCGCTCCGCTGCTCCGGGACAATAGGAGTACTGATCTGCACACTTTCGCAGCCATCTCTGTAGTGAAACCTCGCCGGGAAAGGAGACTGCTGCGGGCGGACCGAGACGCACCGAATGGAAGAGGGAGGGTGGTGGGCGGGTTGCAGGGCTGGACTACGGCTTCATACACATGCCCAGTGTTGCACCAGTATGCAAAGATAAACCACTTTTGTGCTGGCTGGCTAATTCAAAACAAACATGCACAGGCTGCATGTCATTTGTCGCAACAACAAAAACCTCTATCACTCAGCTAGGTACTATATTGAAGGTCACAAAAGTATGATAATCATACATACAAGTTTGGCGGTAAACATAATGCTGAGATAGGACAGTGGCTCTCAAAGAGGTGTATTTGAAAGTGAAATGAGTTAAGTGTATTTAAAATAGGCTGCAGCAAAATGAAATCAGGGCTTCCTCCTTCAACACTATCTCCACTAGACTAGGCCTACAATCTATGTTAGCACTATCTCAGTGGAAGAATACTGCAAGACAAATGAGGTGAATCCTACATGTAGGCTATGCTAGTAAGTAGGCTATTATTGACACAGACCACACACTAGAGATATAAAAAAAAAAAAAAAAAAGCAGGCCTTCATTCAGTATTGGGTACCACACACAGCTGTCACTACCACTAGTAAAAGAAATATCTAGGAGAAATAGGAGATTTCTACTATAAACTCAGTATTGAGTTACGTTTTTTTTATTTAAAAAGTCCCTTCTGGATTATTACAGGGATTTCTATCCGAAAGAAAGTATACAGACCTAGATTCCTTAGCAGTAGAACTGCAGTCAAAGTTTCTTTTTCTTTTCTTTTCTTATTGCATAATTAAAATTAGTTATCATGGGTGTAAGCATACAATATACATCCATTAACAAAACTCAGCACTTATAAAGGTGGCTCAAAGATTCCCAGCTATCTTGGAAGAAACAGACATAATATAAGTTGTCTGACTGTCTCTGTGTTAGGCTACATCTTGGCAGACTTGCTGCCACTTGCCCCACCATCTATTCCTCTATAACTGTGTCTAATATTAGCTTGTCCTTCAGTCACTCTTGTGACTACGTCCCAAAAGTGTAGACTACAGGATCAAATCTAATTATACTGATCTTCAGTGACTTTTGAACAGCATGGGCTACTTCCTTAAGTATTTTAATGCATTTCAGGGCTTCTGTCCCCAAATGGCAGAAAATGAGGGTAAGCAGTTAGGTGAGGCATTGACTCCAGAAACACTCAACCACTGCAAGTTATAGGAGTGGTTATAGGTATATTAGTTCAATGAATGGCAGGGACACTCCCCTCAGTGAAATGTAACATGTTCTCCTTAATCTTTGACCAAAGTCTGTCATATAATGCCGCCTGCCACACCTGTATTGGTCAAGGGAGAAGCCAGATAACATACAGTAACTCTTGAATTGTTATATATATATATATATATATATATATATATAACATACTCAGTGTAACCTTCACTGTAGTAATTCATTTGATGGCTCAAACTTAGAGAATACGAATAGACAAATAAGAAATAAGATTAAAAAATTTGAAAATGAAATAGAGATTTGGTGGTTTTGTTGTTGATAGTGATTGTCTTCTGTTCTGTTTGTTTGTGAAATGCAGTAGTGTGTAATTGCTCCAGAACTCATCCCAGTTATTTCTGTACTTATTCAGGTGCGGTGCATCAGGCTGTGTGGGTGATGCAATTTAAATGCAAATTGTCAGCCATGGACAAGGACCTGCTCAAGGCCTCGAGGTTGCATCGATTCACAAAATGAATCTTTGTGTGGTGCCAAATACTACCAGGTACCCTTACAGTACTGCTGTAACTGCACCATGACAGTATGCATGTGCACACGGTGTGTTAGCACTGTAAACAAAAGAAGCTTGTGCCCCATACATTCCAGTTTCAAAGACATTAGTGTTCTGAATTAAAGAAACATGGATTCAATATGAGCATGACAAATTCAAATTAATCTACATTTATGTAACTCAAATATAATCTCTGCTGGCATGAATATTTTTTTCACAGAAAAGAAAAAGAACAAAAGGCAACTCTTCAAAAGAGACATAACTGTTTTCAGAAAATCACTGCACCCATATCTCAAGGTCAGATATGGATGAATTGAGAACAGTAAGAGGTGTGTATGCATGCCTGTGTGTGTGTGTGTGTGTGTGTGTGTGTGTGTGTGTGTGTGTGTGTGTGTGTGTCTGTGTGTGCGTGCGTGCGTGTGTGTGTGTGTGTGCGTGTGCATGACTGAAATGTCTCCTAGCAGCATGATATAGTCCCTCCCATGGATCTAATGCCCAAAGCAAGCATGGATGGGTGTGTAACTTCTATTTCATCACACCACCAAGCTCACACTACATTGTGTAAGAACAGACATTATTAGGCAATGTATGCTGCCTTTTCTTTTCTTGTTTACTCTTACACATATGACGGCTCGCAGACACCACACAGCAATATAACTGCTGAAACTACAGCCTGCTTTTGTCTGTAGGTCTTTACCTGAGCCATCTTTCGCCATTATACAGAGGTACAGCTTGTGGATCTAGTTTTACCATGGTTTTCAATATACAAAGCAGCTCAGCTGGGGCATGTCCTGGGTGCACGGAAACACAGAAAGCCATTACTCCCCTATGGATTTACAAGTGTGTTCTTAGTAATGTAACACTCAAGAGTGAGACACCCTCTTAAACCAAACATAAGTCACAATGATAGCAACACTGTCACTATGTTCTAAAAACAGTTGAGCAGAGAAAGCTCTTTTGCAAGCTTGTCTTATCTCTTGCTCTACCTTTGCACTGCCACAATAGCAGGGTGGATGTAATGCTATTGTTTAGATTACCGTTGCAATGCAACATGAAGGCTGCTGGGTAGACAGTCACCATATTATCCATTACCTTCAACCTGAATTAAGTCAGACAAACTGGAGTCAGAGAGTGAAAACTTGAGTTTAAGGTTTACATGACAGTAAGCTGATCCCTAAATTCTAATAGGCCCGCACACTGAACCCTTCACCATGCTGAACACCCTGGACATGTTGATAGGTTAAAAACACTTTAAACAGCTATTTAGCAGCTATTCCTTTCCAATTTGTTCAGAATTATTATTCGTCATTTTGAACAACTTTCAAATGTGTCATGTGCATATAGTGTGTATTTTAGTTGTGCACCTACAGAAGGCTCGCCTTTGGGGTGCGGATAAGTTCCAATAGCTAAACCGACATCTCTTGTGATGGACAATTTTAAGAATTGATTTGCATTGTATTATGCATATTTATAAGAATAATAAAAGACTGACATAGTGTTTGTGAACAAGATGAATGGCTTTGAATTAGAGAAACATGCACTCTTATTGTGGACACTTACCATGCTGAGATTATTACTGTTGTGAAGCTATTCAAATTCAATATGAAACTTCAATAGTTAACAATTACATTGTGTGTACCGTTCTTGTGATAAGAAGAGAGAGAGAGAGAGAGAGAGCGAGAGAGAGAGAGAGAGAGAGAGAGAGAGAGAGAGAGAGAGAGAGAGAGTGGGAGAGTGGGAGGACAAGGAGGTATTGAAAATCACTTTAACTAAAGATGGTGGGAAAAGACAAAGACATTAGTATAGAGCATATTTTTAATAGAGAAAGAAACTGGAGATATTAGTTGCAATGTATGTATTTTATATCAGTGATTTTCTATCAAGACAATGACTACTTAAACTTCACTGAAACTTTATTAAAAAACAGTAACTCCTGTGTATTGGCTATATGGAGCAAGTATAAAATAGCACACAAGCTCACAGAAAACAGTCACAGAAAACTGCAGATGGCCCCTGACCTTTTTCAACCACTGGTCCATTTGCTATTGTTATAGTGGTATTGATTAAGCAATATATTGACAGAATGCTACAATTCTGGTCCCACTTATAAGGACAGTGTTCCATTTCTCCTTATATATCATGAATCCTTTTAAGGAGACACATTTGGCTCTGTTTTCACTATTTTATAACTTGAATTAATCCAAAGCCATTAAACTTCCTGGCATTTATGCATCGCACACAACAAAGTTTCACGAAAATGTGATTAACTGATACAGCAGAGTAATGCAGGATTGGTGTATTTACATTCTGTAGCTTAAGATAAGGTCATCTACCAAAGTGGGATGACATTAAAAGAAATATGTTGCTATAAACCACATGCTGAAAGGGGAGTCTCAGACTCACTGAACAAAGAATGGTATATGGCTGTTTCCAACATTCCTCCTACTGCCTTTAAAACTGCAGCAATGTGCATTTACTGGTCTGATTACATGCATGTGTTAACTGAGATGGATTTGTGTGTACAGGTGTGTCTAGTCATTCCACTCAGCCAAGAGCTAAAGTATAAAGTGCTAAATATAATTAGGCTGGGTTTATCCAATGATAATTCAACTTCACAGTGGCAACTGAGCATTCCAAAAATGTCTGTCTAGTCAGTGGCACTCCACGACAAAGAGCTCTATAAGAGAGGTTTTGCCAGGAGCAGTTCTGTTAAAATGCTTTTAAGTTTAGGAATTTGAATATAAATAACAGTTCATATAAGTGGCAAAATTATTACATTGTATTGATGTCTAGTCGTGAAGAAATATTTGGACATTTCTTAAAAGAAACCAGCTGGTGTTTTGGACTCAACCTAACAGTCACTGCGGTGTAGCATTGAAGGCTATTTTATCGTTACTTTATTCATAACCTCATTAATATTGATGTAAGGTCACATCAAGCAGAAATTTGACCTGAATGACCTTTCATTGGATGGGCCAAGTCCCGGCAACCTGCAGTCTTCTATGACACATCCCCAGTCGACTCGGCGGCTCCCCAGCTTTTCCTTTCACATTATGCATTCAATCCAGCAAGTTTTCAAGGCAACAATTAGAACTGGCACACCGTGAAGAGGCAAGTCATTATACAGTAATTACCAAAGGAGTCAATGTGTATATTTCAAAACTTACCAAATAAAAGTGTATTCATTCAAAACATATTGAGATGCTAAATATTCAATATGTGAACCTGTGCTATACCATCAGTTTCTAATTGTAGCTTATATCCAATTTCATATAAATGATCTGATCTGAAAAAAACATAGGCTGCTATAGAGAAAATGCTACGCATTTAGCCTAGGCCCTTTATATCACCATCTTCTTGCAATTTGTGTGTTTGTTCACCTTTTTCATTCTGACATCAGTTTCAATCAGTAATACTGGATTGGATTGATATAGATTAATGTGCTTTCCGAGAACAAAGGTAATTTTTCAACATTCATATTGGTAGCTGCTTTGCCTTTTGATGATGACCAATTGAAGTATTTTGCCGACACAGAGAATGTTATTTATTATCATATATGGTATGGTGAGCTGAATAGGAGCATGTCATGCAGCTAATTGATGAAATGACATACAATTCGTTGGAGCTACAGTACTCACACCATAAATGCAATCCCCAGCAGTGGTGGGACGGAGCCCTCTAAACTGCATGGGGCGGGGTGCGTATATGTTGCCCCACCCCGCTGTCTGCACGACTGTTGGTGAACACGGAACTGCTGTTTGCGCTGTGCTTGCCATCTCTGCAGACACAAGAGGGAAAGACGTAACGTTACTCTGAAACGCCGAAGACATCATTATTTTGGACTGACTTGTGTTTGTGTTGTCACTAACGTGAGTAACCGTGCCGCTTCTATGCCAAGACAGCTCTCTAAGAAGCTGTGTGTAACCGATGGAATAGCACCTCCTTTAGCTAATAGTAGACATGTATGCTAATGTTAACTGTTAGCTTGCTAGCTAGCTAGCGTTAGCTGCCCTGCTGGACTAACGTTACGTTACATAGACAAGCATGTCACATTAACATTAACAGTAACAAGTGATACAAAATTAAGACTGGCGCTAACGTTATGTTACTGCAGGCTGTTGTCAACGAGGTCAACTTGCGGCTAAAAACAAAACATTGGGGTCCTTGTCAATCATGAGAACAACTTTGGGGACCAGGTTTCCGCTCGGACTTATAACTATAACTCCTAAATTACTATACACATTATATTTTTAACCCTGTGTATTTGCCACAGTAATGTTACCTAGGTTAATTAGCTAGCTAGCTAGCTGTTGACGGCAGGGTGCCGGTGTTAAATCTTGATGTCAAAGACCCCGATTTTGGTCCATACAACGTTAATCATATCAGCCACACACACCGCACATGAAAAAGGCGATGGTTGTGTCCTGGGTGCTAATCTGAGTAACGTTAGATCTTTGTTAATGTTAAATGGTTAGCTTGTTATGTAGCTAGGTGACAATTGTGAGAAAAAACGTATGACGATTCTCGGACATGCTAGTGTTTTGCTAACTTGTGCTGAAAGTAAACTTTTGCTAACTTTACTTGGGAACGTCATTAACCTTGCAGGAGGACCCTTCTCTGTACCCCAGTTTTTGGGAACAGACCCAACCAAGTTGCCAGTTCTGTACAAGCTAGTGCACAATGATCATGTTGGAATACCAATTTGTGCCACCTTTGCTAATGTACCATTGTTCAATCACCTGCAGTACACTTAACAGTTATGTTTGCACTTGATATTCCAGTTGGGCAGTGAGAAATGGCTAACTAACTTGTGAGTCATCACACTCAAAATGTCCCAACCTTTGAGTATTATTGCCCGTGTCATTCTAATGAATCTTCCAGCAATCCCAATCAGTGGCTAAATTATCGTTGCTCAACATTTTTTAAAGTACTTTTGTCAACTTAAATTAATTAGTCAACTCGTAAGAAAGTTGTCATTTGTCATGAACAAGTCACAGACCTGGCTAAAGATCTATACAATCTGAAAGTTTCCATATTAGAAGGTTAGGAGGTAGAAATGCATTCTTCCTCTGTGCTTCTGGTAGGCCTACTCCTGACCACAATCCCCTCTCACTGTTTATATTTACTGCTCAGAGGCAGAAAACATCCCCAAGCAACAGAGGAACCGCAAAGTTTACTATTGTTTGAGTGGAATGCATCCCTAGTTTCATCTGAGGGCATATAACATCATTGTTAGTGCCCCAGGCTGTTGAGTTGACACTGCCCACTCCCTTTGTTTTTATAGGACACGCTCATCCAAGTACCGAGTAGTGTTTACACAACATAAATACTTATGTTTCCCTTGTGAGCATCTCAACATGTCATTGCCAGGTGGCGGAGAATGTTGATGACCAAGAGCGATATTGATTTACCAGGTCCCAGGTCAGTTTGAGGTCCCAGTGTACCTTGTCTGGATTTAAAGGGCTGAATGTTATTCTGGATTGTGCTGTGGCACTGGCTGAACTGACTGGTTTTAAAATAAGGAACATGAATGTATTATAACACTTGGCTCACTGTGAAAGGATGCAATCAAGACATCCATATGCTGAACATGCTGCCATGTTTTACCAGGTTCAACAGGTAGGCAGGTTTAACAAGATGTAAAATATAGTCCTTGGCTGGGATTTGAGTTAATGTTTTGTAGTGCTCAATTTTCTATTCAATTCAAGGGGCTTTATTGGCATGAAAGCCAAAGCAATAACAATGTTGCCAAAGCTTCAGACAAAACACAATTAACAGTTATATGTACATTAACTTTAACATTAGGATTGGTTTATATAATTTCATAAAAACAAATGTTATTAAGCAATGTGAAACAAAAAGTATATTCTAATAAAAATGTAAAGACCTGTAAAATTTAACATTAGATATAAATACAGATATTTAAAACGTGTGTGGTGATCTGGACACTATATAATTTATATTCATAACGACTAAAAACCTAAGACATTAAGATCGCGAAAGTTGCCCTGAAAGCTATAAGTAATTATTAGGGCTGTCGATCGATTAAAAAATGTAATCTAATTAATTACATACGCCTGTGATTAATTAATCGCATACATAATTAACGGTGCCTGAACCGATACTTTTTAAGAAAGTAAGAAAAGAAAAAGAAAAAGGGTACTAAACAACAGTCGGTGACATTAAAGAACGGCTTGTTTATTGCTAAGGCCATATGGTCAAAATTAAATGATTTAATAATAATGTATAACAATAACTAATTTCAGTAGTAAATTGCTGTTGAACCATCACAAAAGAAAAGGACATTTACAATAACTTCAAATGCACCACGAGGTTGTAGTTTACCAGTTTCATTGAACGCACCGTCTGTGTTGTTTCTCCGACGGCAGCTGCAGATTGTTACATCCCGGTGTTGAATCCTCTACAGTAAATCACAGTCAAACCTTACACCGTTTAGCGTTAGCTGTCAGCATTTTAACCGTGTTTAATCCAGCTACTAGCTAGCGGTAGGCTAACGTTAGCTGCTGTCGAGTATAGTGTTAACTAGCGTCACGTGCAGCGGTGTTTGTGTTGCCTGTACCGTCTGTTTCAGAGCATCAGAGAGAACCACAGACATATCAGTGGCACCAGATTTCGGTAGCCAGGGTTGGCAGGAAGAAGATTTTTACAAGTAAATGTTCCAATTAATGATCCAGGCAGAACATTCTCGTCTCCTTCATTTTACAGTCCAATGGTGGCTAGAATGGCTCCGGGTCAAACGTCAATATGGAATGGATTAATCTGCGTTATTTTTTTTAACGCGTTATTTGTTCTCAGATTAATTAATCGAAATTAACGCGTTATTTTGACAGCCCTAGTAATTATATAAATCGTTGGATTATGTTCTAAATTTGGCAAACTGTTATACTTATAATGTTCTACCTTTCCTTATGGATGTAGAACAAATGCAATAAATAGTTGAAGCAAGTGACTTGATGATAACTGGATGCTGTTTTTAGGGGCATCGGGCATGTCACTCAGAAGCAGCCTGAGAAAGTTTAATTTAATTAACAAAATGATGTCAATCAGTGTCCCTTAACGCCACCATTTAATAGTTTTTCTTTCCATTGCCCAACTGTTACAAAATTAAATGTGATGTACTGTTCTTCTTGCTAAAACCTCAGTGGATGGTCAAGAGCTCCAACACCCTTACATATTTGCCTCGTTATTGTTTTCTTTTTGTTGTTGTAATAGCATAACGTTGTCCCATTGTCTCCAGCAAAGGTACCATATTTTAAATACAAGGTCCTCTTCAGTATTCTGTGAAGATGGATAGTACCGATAAGGGAATTGTAGCTGTAGTTTGGCTCACGGCTTTTTATTCAAGATAGCTTTCACAATCC
This sequence comes from Sander vitreus, assembly GCF_031162955.1. NCBI lineage: Eukaryota > Metazoa > Chordata > Actinopteri > Perciformes > Percidae > Sander > Sander vitreus. Next base: position 12,549,787 of record NC_135871.1, on the reverse strand, counting down.
CAGTGTCGCCATCCTGACCAAAAAGTTCTGACAGGCTGATGACAAGAAACCATTGAGCATTGGTGTGTCTCATCTGTAAAAAGGAAAACTATTTTCTGTACAAGCTCCAAGTCCCCCGACTGGGGATTTCACAGATCATGGGTAACTCTCACTTTGAAAATGACTTCATTTCAGCTCAGTTAATATATTTCAAAGACCCAGGAAAACATTAATTATACTAGCCTAAATGGGCGGTCCTCGGCTGGCAGCTTGAAGTCACACAGACCAAGAAAAACAATTTTTATATCTCTGCCTCTTGTATATTTAGGCTTGTCTGTCCGGCATATGTGTGTACGTATTTGTGGCGGAGATGAAAAAACTCTTTCCAGTTGAACATAAAACCTTTTTTAAGCCGATCTGATATGGGAGAAATTCTCTCATGTCGTCAGCATTTAAAAAAAATGATTCAGAAATGATCATCAATGATCCCCATGGAGATGATGTGCATGCATGCTTGCTGTTCACCTCAGTCCCAATTGTCATGGCCTGCCGAACATTCCACTTAGCATATTCCAATTTTTTTTCTGATTTTTCTACTGAATCCGTGACAATCGGTGTCTGAATTGTTAATAGTATATCGACAGGTGGCAGCTTCGGGGCCTCAGTGGGATGAACTCCTCTCTGTCCCATCCTTTGTGCACACACGGGAGCTACAGATGCACACCAGTAGCCCCTTGCTTAATTGTTAATCATCTTTCCATGACACAGATGAATGAAGCAACAGTCTGGTTGAAAATGAAGTTCTGGAGCTTAGCTTCACTGGTGGCAATTACCTTTTATCCTTGCTTTCTGTTGTTTATTAATCAGGGTGTATGAGGATTCCAGGACATTTATGCATTAACTGTTGAAGGTACAGTTTTGCCTGCAGTGCAGTATGAAGACAAATTCCATGAGTGCACTGCTATTGTTCTAAGCTTTGCCTCTCGAGATGAGTGTTAATTAGTTTTTTGGTTCTCTAAATCCTTACCTAAGACTTCCATGGCTTATGACTTGAGAAGGAATGTGATTGGCACAGCGGTAGCTCTGTGCGTGGCGCGCTTCTCTGTGACGTTCAGATGATATTTACGTTATGTAGTTTGAAACGGTTTTATCCTTCTCATTTTTCAGTATTTACAATAACAGAAGCAGATCTATGACATCTACTACCTTTTTTTCTGTCATCACATGCTGGACAAAATGCTCTAAAACTAAATTGTAGAACATCCTCTAATTCTTGTACATTACAGTCCTGTGTTGGTCCTGTTAAGAGTGCCAGCTGTTTCACTGCGCCTTTATTCTTTTCTCTCTTCAGGATGTTAAGCTTGCGGGCGCTGTCTGCAGTTTCGGTGGGGCTAGTGCAGTTGTCCCGGCGCTACCACAGTGGGGCAGTGCGAGGGTCTGGCCAGAGGAGGCTGATGCTGGCAGCCCTGGCTGGGGTTACTGGTGTCTCTGCTAGTGCTGGGCTGCTCTGGAAAAGGTAAGTCTGGGCCCTGTAAAACACCTTTGTGCTTTTATGGAGTACTAAGTAAATAATAATGGCCTTCAAAAATGCTTTATTTTTTCCCTCAAGTGGCAATTTGAGGCAAACTGTTTTGCAAACAAAGAAACACACAAATAATTAATTTATACACATTAAAATAACCAAAGACTGCAAAATATGTTAGTGTAAAGATTTTGTCTTTGATTGTCACTGGCTTTTCAAATTATCAGACAAGCTTATTAAGCATCCACAAATACGGTGTTACATTTAGTCTTTGATTGCCACTGGCTTTTACCATCCCCAAATACAGTGTTGCTTGCAACAATGTTATATGACTGTGTTTTCTGGTTTCTTTTGAGTGGCATTTGTCTTGGTTTTACTACCACATCAAAGATATTCCCATTGAATGGCACACCACACTTCGGAGTGCATCGTCTTGTTTCTTTCTCGAGTCAATTGGTTCTCTTCATACCATGACTTGCAAGCTTCTCTATCTGGCGTGGTCCCCCATTAAATGAACTTTCCTGATCTACATTGAGTAAACTAGGATTTGCTTGCAGGGCAGTATTTGACCACAGTTATTGGCTTTTGAGCGCATGCCAAATTTGACTCCCCAACATTACACAACTGTTGGAGAAACCACCCCATGAAGTTGCTTACTACATTTCTGTTGCACATGCCAAGCCACCACCCCAAGAGTGTCATAACATTTCTATGGCTAATCATTACTAAGGAGGCTGGTGTTTAGTTAATGCAAATTGGTGGAGAAGGTGTTGACGTGAGAGCTCTATGGGAACAGAATGACTGTGCTGCAGGAGGCAAAGTGATGGATGGTACCTCAGGGCATTTGAGACTGATGGGACGAGACTGTTCCAGGCCTTCACCCCAGGCTTCATTCTCCTTGTGTCTCGTTAAACTGAATTATTCAGCCTACCCCAGACACACCCAGCTATTTATTATCATTATTCCAATTTTTTGTTTATTTAGAAAAATGGTCAAGTGGGAGTTTGCCTTGGTAAACCTCTCTGCAAGCAAAACACAGTGCAGCACATACTCTCTCTTCTTCCCTCTCTCTGGTTTAACTGTTAAGCATCAACGCTACAGTACATACTTAGCTGCAAAACATAGTCAGCTACACACTTCCCCGATTCTACTTGGTACCAGAGCAAAACGCAGAGAGAGATTCCTTCTATAAATGACATAGAAATGTCTCTCAGATGATGTTTCTAATCTGTTTTTTTGTTGAAAACTAGAGCATATGCAGAGGCAGGGCCTTCCGTCCGACACTCTGAGCAGCCAGGCGGAGAGGGGGTGGATTTCGTGAGGGATGCAGATTCTGAGGCCGGGTCAGAGAAATCGGTGGAGGCCAGCAGTGGAGACGAAGAAGCAAATGAAGGTGGGGAGGAAAAAAAAAAGAAGCCACGCTCTGGATTCCGTGACCGCAAGGTAATCAATAAATAATAAACATTCAGCCGTTCAGTAAGTCCGGTATTTAATTCACATCTAGAATGGTGTTTTGAAAGCCCTCCCAATCAATGTCCAATATGGAAACGCCATTATATTTTTGACAGAATATTTTACGGAGACACACAAAGGTAATCAGCATGCATTGCTGCTGTCATAAACAACAGAAATGCACCACCCATAAAATTCATTGCTGTTAATTAGGCAGCCGATGACAAATCCAGACAAGCAGAAGAAGAATAAAGGGTCTTTGTTACGATGCCAAATAAAGTTTGTAGTTCTGCATATTATTGTTGGAGAACCAGGGAGAAGGAAAGAGGAAGACCTTTGAATGTTCACTGTAAGATGGAATTTTCACACTGTTTTTAAAATTCAGTGCTTTCACCTTCTTACATTTAAAGTGATTTGCCACACTTGTCCTAGATGCTGCTCAACAATCTTTGAAAACTTGAGGAACAAATGAATAAATTACTGGTTTGACTTGAATTTCACCCCCGTGGTTGTATATGTGCAATTTTTGTAATGGAAAGAGAGGGCATAAATGGCTGAAAGCTCAGAAGTTTGGACTTGAGTCTCCATCAGTGTGGGTGATGCTGAGATCAGTAGCCTGTAAATCTGAGGAGATGAGATCCAGAGAGAGATGACAGCATATACCAGGCTTTCCATCAGTCAGGCTCTCTGGCATTTCCACGCGGCAGTCCTAAAAGCTCTCATCCATACGCTGATGGTTGCCTCTTCCGGGGGACACGCTCCTGGTGATTTCCCTATAGACCAATAAGTTCAGCTAAAGAGGGGGAACCAACACAGAAGCACGCAATCGCAGCTTGCAGACTCAAGAAGATAACCTAGTTTCTGTGCTTCTTTCTGTTATCAAAATCGGAGTGAATAACGTATTTGACTTTTTCCACCGGGAGTTTGTGTAGTGTACACAATCATTGAGTGTCACATGAAATAATGGTCTGTGTGGATTAGTGTGGCTGAGCACAGCTCCCAAACAGACGCACCTCTGTCAATTTACCAGTTATGCTGCATCTGTTTGAAACTTTCTGCTGCACAGCGAATGGCAGTGTCAAGGCAAACATCGATGGGGTTAATGTGTGTAACACTTCAGTATGTTAGTGATGCTATGCTGGTAACCTTATGTGCGGTTGTCACAGCTTTGTGTGGCTGTGATAGCCTCTGCAGTCTCCTTTTTTATGTTAACCTGTCAGTCTGACTGATGCTGAAAACATTATTTCCTGTTTTGATTATGTGATAGTTGAGACTAATATAATGTACTTCCCCATCAGCACTGTCAACTTGTTTTGCTGCTACCACCTGCTTCTTTATTTTGGTCCCTCCTTCACCCTCTCCGCAGTCTCTTAGCTCTACTTCAGATCATTTACCTTGATACACACAGGAATAATCCTTCGTCTTTGATTTGGCTGATGTTTAGGTATGTTAAGAGTGGTGCTTGTACGTAATGTGTGAAATAATTGTGTGTTCCTGTCTGGTTGGCAGGTGATGGAGTATGAGAACAGGATAAGAGCCTACTCAACTCCAGACAAGATTTTTCGCTACTTTGCCACACTGAAGGTCATCGGCGAGCATGGAGATGCTGAGGTTTACATGACGCCCCAGGACTTCATACGCTCCATCACACCTAATGAGAAGCAGCCTGAGAGTGAGTCTCCTCTTTCTCCTTCCACCGCCTGTGCTTAGTCTTCATCAGTGACTTCTTTACACCTACTGGCATGCTCCTGTTTTCTGTGATTTTTCTTTATTCCTGGAGTCTGTAGTTCTGTAGACTCAAGTAATTGTTAGGACTGATTCTGCCTCTCATCCAAGATTTTGAACCCAAATATATTCTGGCAACCTTGCTGATACAGGGACACTTGGCACACGCTTGGCAGTTCCGGACTTATGACAGTTCCTGGTATAACGATTCCACTGACTGTGTTCACAAGCATGAAGGGAGGCGGGAATGGGTGTGCGATCACGCTGAGTTGAGGGACACGCAACACAGCAGTTGGTGTTTCAATTAACAGGTTCAAGCCAGAGCAGATCTCAGGCGTCACACATGGAGCCAGTGCGAGATATTTGATCTTCAGCCATGGGAGGGTTGGGAAGGCAGGGATCTTAACTTGGCATAGACATGTGTCGGCTCCACTCCCGTCTTTTTATCTGTCATTATCCGGTTATTCAACACTAAAATTAATTTAGATTTGCGTATAGTATATTAGCCTCCATCACAGACTTGCGGGTGAATGTACAGTTTATGATGACTATTGCATCCTGTGCTTCATCCACAGTAAAGAGGCAAGCCTGCAGTTAGCGCTTAATAAGGACTTAGCTGGACCTGTCACGTCTGCGCTGCCTCTCCTGCTCACCTCATCACTTCCATCTGTTAACCATGCTCAAGACTTGGCCTAGCTTGACCCCCTTTGGCCTTTCATTTATAGACCCAGCATCTCTCCTTCCCACTTTATGACTCCCCAGCTCCTCCTTTCTTTATCCTGCTTTTAGCCTTTCCAAACTGGCATTTAAGTAATTATGAGCCGAGCTCTGTTGAATAAGAGAAGGCTCAGCAAAGCAGATAAACAAGCCAAGAGAAGCTGCTGTTTACTTCATAGGCAGCCATTTCAGTCTCTTTTCAAAGCCCCCAACCCACGTGAGGTTAACCAACAGACTTTTTCATTATAATAGTCTCACTTGCTGATTAGTCTGCTTTTGTTGTGTTAATGCTCTGCAGATTTTCTGGCTCATAGATGATGAATAACCCATGGACCTGATAAAAATGTGAATTGTCTGTTTGGACATGGTCTGGAAATGTATAAATACATAGATGGATAGAACAATTGAACTGCGTCCCAGTTCAAAGGCTGTAGCCTTCGAAGGACAAGGTACACATAGCATCTCCAAATCCGGCAGTCCAGTCTGACAGAGACCAATACTTCATGTTATCAAATTTATTGCCTTGAACTGTGAATTATATGACTAGGATATTCCCTATGCCCTTGATAGAATCGATTTTGATATAGTAATGCATGCTGGATAGACCAATTTGTCCTTTCAGAATTGAGCAAAACATGGCTGCCTTTTTCAGGTGCATTTGAAACAGCCATTGAAATGGTACAGACCTTGCCTTCCCAGTATTTGATCTAGAAATTTGTGCTCAAGCTCAGCGATCCAGCCCCTGAATTGGGAATCTTGTTTGTTGTGGTTACTCACCTGAAGGAAAAAGGATTACTGACTCAGCAGAAGAAGATGGTGGCTATTTTAAGGTTTTCTATAATGCCAATGAAGCCAAATTCAGATTAATGAGATTATACTCTAATAATCGCCCTCAAAGTTAATCTGATTTGAACTGTTTCTGCAGGTCAGTGTGCTAGTAGACGTCTGGAGCCTGTGCGACTCTTTGAACATTATATATTTTTTATATATATATATATATATATATATATATATATATATATATATATATATATATATATATATATATATATATATATATATATGAATACTGCATGCTTCATTTGGCAGATTATAACTGTTGCCTCACACAAGAGTTTAAAAAAAATAATTACCCCAACAAGGTTTATTAGTTTGATTTACATTACAGTTTGGACGTAGGATTGTCTTTTTCACCCAAAATTCATAATTTATGTTTGAAGTATATTTGATAAAGTCTAGTAGAAAGTGGGAAAAATCACATTTCATGTCATTCTCGCTGGGAGCAGAATTATATTCAGCCACAGAATGAATTGAGGCAACGAAAGAAATAACAGTAAGACTGACGGGACAAAAGACCAGTGCACAGTGAAGACTCCTTTTCAACTGATCAATATGTGTGCATTGAAGTCATTATTCATTGTGTTAGCAATGAACCAAACGCCCAATACTCATTTTAAACAACCATGTACACCAATGTTCATGTTAACACTGTTGATCTCGGTATGCTGGTTGAGAACTTTCTAACTGATGATCAGAAGAGTCAAAGCTGAATGCTGATTGTTTATTTAAGAATTTGCAAAATGGAAATGGATTGTTAATGACTATTATTAATCTTGAGCACATGTCAGTGATTATGATAGGTTCAGTAATGACACCAAGTAAATACATGTGCGTTGCTTCATGCTAGGCATAAATCTTGATGCCCCTGTTGTGTAACTAGTGTGCCTCACATCTCATTTGTTATATTTGTCTCCTAATCTGTGTCTGTTTATTTTCTCTCTCTGTCTCTTTTTCAGACCTAGGCCTGGATCAGTTTGTTGTGAAGCGATATGATGGAAAGGTAAGAAGTGGGCGTCTGGGTGGTAAAGAGGATAGGGGGTCGACTTAGCAATCATGGAGGTCAGCAGGGGGAGTTTTTATAATTATGTTTTAGAAATGTTTTGTTTCTGGTTTATAAATTCAGTTTAAAGTAACTGTTGTTGGATTATATAAATATACTGTAAACCCAATGGGAATTGCATTCCCCCAGAAAGCTGCGCTAATAACATATTAGAGCTTATTTCTTTTCCCAGTCCAGAGGGATTTATTCTCCAGAATGGTCATTGTCAATAAAGAATCAATTCATCTAAAATAAAAACACAATTTTCTCATTTACCCATGGTGGTATCTGGCCATGAAGATAGTTTCAGTTTTATGTGCCGAAGTTTTAAGATGTCTGCGTCCGAAACTTCTGCCACTACCCCAATACAAGGGAGGTTACTAGAAATAAGTTTGTGCACTGAAAAATGTAATTTGTAAGCAGCAATATTGCAGTTATTATTCACTCTTCCACAGTTTTTTATAGAACTTTTTTCAGTTAAAAGTAGTCCAAAGTCAAAGCTCAACATTCAGTAAAATTATAAGTCAATATGTTTTTTTTCTTATTAACTTATCTCTTGAGTATTGTCAGAAATCTGTCCCTTTTAACTCTTAAATATTGATCTGAATTTCATACAAAATATTTTAAGCAAAGTACACCTGCACTTGATAATTATGCCATATATATATATATATATATATATAATCTGTTAATGCCTTTGATTTTAAATATGCATACACAAAGACGGAATTATAAGTGAGGTTTTAAAACATAGGGTCTTAATTCAGTGCAGTAGTGAGGGAACAGTTAACAAAATAATAGATAAAAGTCAAAGATAATATCTCTGAAAGGAAAAAATATGTAAATCCATGTAAACTGATTTATAAGTGGGCATTACGTCTACTTTATGTAGACGTAATGCCCTGTTTTAATGTATTTTAAATGTCTGTTATTGAATCCCAGTCCTTATAAATGTCATATATAATATCTGTAAAATAATAATCTATGAATTATGTCTATGAAATGCAAAGTAAATCAAAGAACTGCCACATTCATTTATCTTTCAGGCTGAAATGACATTTAAGAAATGGATAAAGAGAACTTGGAATGATGTATAAATTATGGGGATAACTCAATGTCACAGAAATGAACAAATACTCACCAGGGGGAGAGGGTTACAGCATCGTAAAAGATGACACATGGAAAGAGATAGTGGAGCAAATAGAAAACACCATTATGTTTTGTCAGCAAAGAGCAGAAATGAATACAGAAAATCCCAATCATACTGTTAGAAACACAGCTATGAAAATGTTAGCTGACATTTCTGCATTTCTGTTGACATTGTGCGCACACGCTGGTGTCACACTAAGATACGTCCATTGCAGGTACATGTTTTATAGGAGGAAAAAATGTGAATGACGCAGAACATCCAGAGTGCATGTTGAAAATTTTAAAAGTTAAAGGATGTTGTTTTTCACAGACCATACCCTGTAAACTGTTTTTCTTTTTCATGTCTTTGCTTTATCTGCTTCTCTGTCTTTGCTGTCTGCTCCTCAACCATCAACTCATATTATTTTCCAATCACAGTAAATGAGACTAGAGCAGATAATCAAAATATCTTGCTTTCCAAATATTGTTTGAACTCTGAAGGTTTAAATATATTGTTTTCAACCTATGTGGGGATGCTGTAACTATCTGCCTTCAATCTCAAAGCATTCGGTTTGTTAAACCTAGTTTACAGAAGCCTGGCTCTTTAACAGAGCAGCTCCACACTTAATCATTAAGAGGGACATGTACAAAGTGGGTCTGTCCAGTCTAATGACCTATTTAAAGACAATAACAGCAGGTGAACTTTGGATGGGTTAGCTCCCCCTTAGCCCCCAGACTGACTTTAAAATGAGCTAGTCTCTGTGCTCTAAATGCTAACATTGCTCTGTTCACAGTCAGGAAAATGGAGGCCATCAATTTAAATATTATATATTATATATATTATAAACATTATTTTCATTACTGCTTTCCTAGATATTGATTTGTGACTATTACTGCCCTCTCACTGAGCCCAAGGTGCATCTCTCATACCCAGTAGCCAACCATTTCTACACATAAAGTATTAGCTAATCATCAGTGTGATTATTGTAGTTTCTAACCTCCATTAGGAAATCCATCAGCCATTAGGCTGCTGTGATAATGAGTGAAGTCTGTCCCTCATCGCCATATTGTAGTCCGATGAACCACACCAAGTCAGTGAGGCTAAAGACAGACCTTTTTGTCACAACTTCCCTCTTTTACTACCACTCGGTAGTGATTTTACTAAGCCTTATGTTTATTGAAAGCCCCCAGAACTTGGACTCAGCTATATTTCAAAAGCATAACTAAAGAGCTTGGGCTATATACATTAATCAAAAGTAAATGTGAAATTCTGTGGCGGCCTAAAATCAAAATGGAACACTCATCATTTATGGCCCTTGTCTGCTTATGTAAATGTAGTCCCTATCGCAAGGCCTCTTGTTTCGTCTATTTGCCAGGCAAATCTCTTGACACATGGTTTACTCTGATACTGTATTTAGCTTTTTCTGTCCCCTGAGATTTTCCTGCCATGGTCAGAGCGACCCGATGGCTCCCCTTCCTCCCTGGCTCTGCCCAACCCCTTTTCGCCCAGAGACGCTTTCCTTCAACTCATTGGCTTAATGGACACCCCTAGCTAGTTTAGAGGAGGAATAAACCATTACGGTTTCCTCCCATGAAATCTAGTTCACATGAAACTTAAGACTGGGTAGAGTTAGACCTACAGTAGATGAAATGGCCACGGCAAGTAGTGGTGCAATATCTGTAGTGTGTAAATCCTCAAGTTAATGGAGGGTGTCGTATAGTACAAGGGGAGCGTTTCAGCTCGGGGTTGGGTTTTTAAACTGCAATGAAGACTAGTGGCGATGGCAGAGAGGAGTACAGTATTGGGTGAGAGTAACATGAGAGCTCTCTTAAAAGACCTCTGTTTAGAAATAGCCCAGCCAACTGAGAGATTTGTCACATGCATACAGTTAAGTGGAAGAGTGTTTAAGAGTGTACGTGTTATAAACATCTAACTCCTCCCTATCCCCGCCCCCTCCTGCTGACACTAATTTGTTCCATGTTCAGTCTGTAATGTTCACATACAGACATACCCAATAGGTTTGTTTAACAACTGTTGTCATATTGACCCACCCTGTTTGTTTTTTATTTTCCTGGCCATGGAAACTTATTTTAGAAGTCTTTAAATGACATTGTGTTTGCTCAACCAATTGTTTTATTACACCTTTCTCCCTCTCTGTGTTTTCGTCTCTTACCCCGGTCATGTGGGCCTGCTTTTACTGCTGCTGCAATTCTATGTTGATGAGACCTAACGTTGCCATTGTTAACTGTTGATTATTCCTTCATGCTTTTATCAGCCATCCTCTCTCATTCACGTAACGAGTAATCCCTCAATTTTCTCTCTCTTCCCTTCCTCGTGAATAACCATCATCCTCAACTCCCCTTCTCCCAAAACCCCTACTTTTCTCTGTCTCCTCCCCCAATCATTCCATCTACTGATTCCCCATTCTCCGCCCACAAACTCCTTGTCCCTCCTCCTCCTCCTCTCCTCTTCTGTCTCACTCCCTCCTCATCTCCTTCCCGTTCTGCCCCTCCCTCTCTGCAGGACTTCTGGCAGGTATGGGTGTGTGCCGAGCAGCATGTGTGCACCTGAATGAAAAATTTCACTTTGTAGTCTCTACCTACTCCCTCCTTCTCATTTATACTATTTCCTCTTCTTCTGTCTCTGAAATGTTTTTTTTTTAATATATTTTTATCTTTCTATTTCTAACTTCTCTATAGTAATATGGAGGGCATAGCTATTCAGTGTTGTTAGTCCAGGGGAACAGCTAAGTATTTTTTTTCTGTATTTAGTAGGAGTGGGAATCACCAGAGGCCACATGATACGATATTATCACGATACTTATGTCATGATACGATATTGAGATTTAATACATATTGCAATATTCTGCAATATATTGCAATTGATTACCTTTTTTCCAACTTCAAATTATGTTCCCAAAGGAAAACTTTTTTTATTTATCTAAAAACATTTAAAAAAAGAAACTCAACTGCACCATCAAGTGGACTGAAAAAGTAATGAATTTTATTATTCTAGTACCAAAAAGTAAAATTTTCATCTGGAATTTATATAATAAAAGATTGATACTTGGCGTCTGTGTATTGATACAGTATTGCCACAGAAAATATTGCGAAACTGTGCTGTATCGATTCCCCCCCCTGCCCCCCAACACCTAGTATTTTCCACATCTCAGCTGCAGCAAATGTGAAACCAAGGTCACGGCCTCAAGTTAGGTTTACAGCCACCGTGGATAGGACAGCAGCCAAACTGTGCATTAAAGTATATCATTTCTAACAAGAAATCAGTAGACTGGTAATTAAATGTTGAATTTACAGTATCTCACATTTTAGTAAATACTTCATTATATCTTTTAATGGGACAACACTGAAGAAATTACACTTTGCTACAATGTAAAGTATTAAGTGTACAGCTTGTATAACAGTGTAAATGTGCTGTCCCCTCAAAATAACTCAACACACAGCCATTAATGTCTAAACCGCTGGCATCAAAAGTGAGTACACCCCTATGTTAAATTCCCATAGAGGCAGGCAGATTTTTTATTTTTAAAGGCCAGTTATTTCATGGATCCAGGATACTATGCATCCTGATAAAGTTCCTTTGGCCTTTTGGAATTAAAATAGCCCCACATCATCACATCCCCTTCACCATACCTAGAGATTGGCATGGTTTTATGTCAGTTAGCCTAATAGCTGGTTTGATTTGCATTGAGATGATTTTATGGAAAGTACCCCATGCCAATCTCTAGGTATGGTTGTAATGGTATATGGTAAGGTTATACAAGCTGTACACTTAATACTTTACATTGTAGCAAAGTGTAATTTCTTCAGTGTTGTCCCATTAAAAGATATATAATGAAATCTTTACTAAAATGTGAGGGGTGTACTCACTTTTGTGAGATACTGTATATCTATCTTTTCTCTCACTGGGTATACTGTAGGTGTTGAGCACAGCCTGATAGGGGGAGTCAAACAGTACGAGGATGGATAATAAGGCAGATTATATCGAGGTCCGATTGGCTGGTAGACCGTTTAACCACAGTGTAAAAGTACATTAAACTGCAGATGACCTAACATTACTTGTTGATAACCAGGGCGTTAGCTCTGTAGTATTGTCAACCATTTTTAAACAACATTTAAAGAAGGTTGAGTTTGAGAAAGAGCTTGTCTTATTGCCTGTGTTAAGTGACCGTGGTATAACAAGCACAATAATACACTTTTAGATGTCCTTGTTTGGAAAATAACTGCCTTATCTGTTAATTTTAATATACCAGAACACTTAAAACTTAAATCGCTTATATCACTAACATAAATGTTTCTGACTGTTTTTGAGCATTTACTTACTCCTAGTTTCCAGTGATGCTCCAAAATGTTTCACCAGAGTGCTTTGGAGAAACCTTTTGTGATTCAAATGCTTCTGATATACACATTTATGTTGACCTATAAGCTTTATCTACTAAATGATTTGGCCTTTAAGCAGGTCTGAATGTCTCTGTCAGGAATACCTGAAGATAAGCCAAGCGCAGCAAAGGGCAGGTTACAACCTGTGCACCTTTTTATAATGACGGGGAGTGTCAGAAACTAAAGTAGACATGCACCCTATTGTGTGCGCACTTGGTATGCAAACTAATAACTTTGTATCGTTATTGGACGTTGGAGACCTGCCCTTTGTATAGCTTGTTGGAGCAGCTGCGTGCCATGCCTTCCCTGCTGAGTTATTGAAAGGGAAGACTTTATACTTTGCCTCTACAGGGATTATTAAAAGCTGCAGCACTGCTACATAATTTACACACTAGTCAGTGTCCCAAAGTAAAGTTCACATACATTTATTGTCTAATTTGAAGAGAAACGTCAAGTCTTTATAAAACTGAGATGCAAAGAGCAGCTACAATTAGTAATTTATAAGAAACTTTTATTGGTCAATGCCAAATCATAGCACTGCTGTTCCCCTGCACTCCCTCTGTCTTGCTTTATAAACGCACCTTTTCTCCTTCATCCCTTCTAAGAAATATCAGCTCTAGCTTTCTACATGCTTTGGCACTCTAGCCTTTTTTCCCAGCATGCACTGCTCTATTGCCTGTGTCTCACAGAGAAAGTAGCTGGTGGTGGCGCCCCCTCTCTGCGCATGGTGGCCTCACAGGGTGGGTTTTGGACCCAGGAAATGGCTCTGTTAGCTAACGTCGAGGCTGTATTGATGTGCTTGATAGCCTTCACAAATCCATCCTCTGGATTGTCTGGATGTCAGTGCTGCATGATTTATGTAGAGCATGGTTTAGAGTCACTGAAGGCAGGACTTCTGTACATTTAAAATGTATCCAAACAGTTCCTACATGCTGTGGCCCTCTAAAGCCACAGTGTCTGCTGTGTGACCAGCTACGCCTGAGCATACACCTGTCACTCAGAGGGAGTGTGGAAGGGGGCTGCTCTAATGGAAACGAGCCTGTTGTCACACCAACTGTTGTCATGTTCACTCTTTGATTTCACAGGAAGCTCCCAGGGGCCGTTGTTTGGACTGTCACCGCTCTTTCTTTTCACACTGTCTTCAATTCTCACATGCTTTTTTTGCCCTCTTTGTCAATGTTCATCTCTATAAAAACTAACACACACAAACACAGTTGCACACACTTAATTCTTTTCTCTCTTAATCCACAGTACTAGAGGTTGGGTTGTCTGTACACCTGGTCAGCTAATTCGGTTCCTCCTCTCCCCTTGTGAGACTGCTGCCATTCCTCGGTGACTGTGATGTTTATTTTGCGTACCACATCAGAGTCCATTATTCTGATTGCGCTCCCAGAATAATTGAGTTATTAACAGTACACCTGCTCTGCAGTTACCCCTGGGACTAGAGGTGGAAAGCTAATACATCAGTGTTCTCTCCACCCACACATCCGCCCGCCCACCTACAGACTGTGGTGTGTTGGTTGCAAGGTGTCATCACATACAAGGAGAAAATGTTTACTCTTGACCACTCTGATGGTCAAGGATTTGTGAGAAAGCGGTATAGAATCATGTAGTGTGTGTTTTTTGGGGCTTGGATCTAGACAGTGCCCTGGTTATGTGTTGCAGCACAGAGCAAGTGCACTTACACACTGTGAGAGCTTTCAGCCACATTTCAGAAATGTCAGGCGCAGACCTCGGTTGACTTTACCTTCAAGCTGGTTATTCCGCATTACTCTGAAACTCCCGTCGTTTCATTGTACCTGTCAAAGTGACAGTAACCCCAGAGCTACCCAATCACACAGAGGCATAAAGGTTTTGATACATTTTTAATGCATTTGTCTCGCCCACCCTCCCCCTTGCTTTCACTCACTCTGCGCTGTCCGTTTGTCACACCGTACACATCTCTCTTTTTTTTATAATCAGTATTTCCCCACTGTTGTAGCCCTCCATTGCACCAAGTTCTAGCGAGACTGTACAACTGTAAAAAAAGAAGAGAGGACGCTTGGGGACAGGCATCACTAAAGCAAACTCACCACACACATTAATGCATAGACAAAAGAGAGTTGGGATCAGATCTCCTCTCTTTGCAGCTTGGGATTTTAGTCTTCATAAATTCCTCTCTTTGTTGTGGCGCTAAGAGGAAAGTGCACAGACAACAGTCATATGACGTTGTCTGAGAAAAGTCATGGGCCAGTTGTACATACATTTGTGAAAGTAGCGTTATCAGCACTATGGCCAACCTGCAGAAAGCGCACGCTGTGATACTACAGCTTACGTTGTGTTTACCAAACCTGCAGTTTGTCCCGCCCACTATACCGTAAATTGTGCGCATTTAAACGCGCAATTGAATGGGCCTCCTTCTCTCTTTCTATCATGGATCAGCCACCAAGTCAGTCAAAACAGTGAAAACAAAGATTTAGCGATAACGAAGTTGATCTGCTTGTTCATGAGGTAGCTTGATGCGTTTTATTTTGGCATTAGTGGTGGGGAAATGTATGTATTGACTAGTGTGCTGAAGCAAAGCGTTAAGTACTGGTGCTATGATACGGCTGAGTGCAGACTGCGATATTCCCACTGCTGATGCTATGACTGTTTGAAATGATCCTGATGCCAATATATGTAATGTAGCGAAGAATGGAATGTGAATGCTGAGTCGGAGATTTCTTCCAGTAACTGTAATATTGGATGGCTGCTTAATCTGTAACGCTTAATGATTTTGTGTTCACTCAACTGAACTCAAGTGTGATCCTTGTAGTAAAAATCCTTTCAGCTCGTCTCCTTGGCCTATGTCTTTGTCTTGCTCGGATTACTGCTGCCATTTCACCAGGAGGCATATGCGAGGAAACCTGCTTGCGGCTGGTTTACACCTGCTTTTAAGAGGCGGAGAATTTTCACCGCAAAATAGAGGCACGCTTTCACTGGCGGTTTTTGTACATACCGCGGAATACATAATTGGGCGCACTTTACGCTTTCCCTCCCATCTCTTTTTGGGAAACTCCTACTTTCCCCTTGACCCTCCCGTGAATGCTGATGCATGACACGGAAAACCGCAATTTGCCATTTTCAGTTCCCACAACAGGCAGTCTGCGCTTTTACCTCAGTGTGGCCTGTTTGTACATACCTCGCCATGCTTTTACGTGCACGTTGCGAAACAAATACGTCTGAAGTGGTCGCAAAAACGTTAGTACATCTGGCCCATTGTGTCTTTTGTGTGATAATTAATATTTCCCTCTTTTCCTCTCTTGTTATCGGGGTGTCTGCAGCTGCAGTGTTGGACAGGGTTACAGATCTAATCAATAACAAAGCACTGCAGCTGGTACAGTGGTATTAGAGAGGGCCAAGTCTAAGCTGTCATTAGCTTCTAAGCCAAGCGCATGGCCACACAAAGTGCTGGTGGAGCAGCATAAATAACAAGAAGCTAGATAAATATGGATGGGTGGCACATGAATATTTTTAGTATCCAAATGTCCATGTTTGAAGACTGCAGTATAGTGTGTTGAATTGTGTCAATCAAAATTACTTCATCAGCTGCCTGTTTTCTACTATTATGATGATGATGATGATGATGATGATTCTGTATATCAGAATTGTGTGCCTTCTCATCAGCGCATCTGTGATATAACTCGACCCATCAGTGTTATGTGATTGATTTGATCATGTAAAGTTGTTTATATTCTATATTTGTTTGGAAGTTAAAAAAAAAAAAAGCTAACAAACCCAGAGAATGTATTTTCTTTGATCATTTGATGATTTGAGTTTTCTACAGTCTGATAGTACAAAAAACTAAGGCTATACAAAAATGTAGAAGCATATAATTCCTCAGTTTTGGATTTAACAATGAAATGTGAGAACCGAAAGAGCATTTTATGCAGCCCAAGTTTTTAAGTGTGTCACTTCTTAATGGTGTGCTTAGAAAGTGTTTCTCAGGCACTCATGTTAAATGAGCAGAAAGAGATACAGCCCCTTTGCATGCATGCCTCTGGCTGTGCTTGACTTGTATGGGTCTCAGTTGTTGGACTCTTTAAGCTTTTGGCTGGTTTAAATTTGGCCAGGGCTGCTCTGTCGCCTGGTGCACTGAAGAGATTAGCCCTGACCAAACCCTTAACCCTGTCTGTGTGTGTATATGACAGCAGTACAGTATATTTGACTGCCCTGCTGTCAGCGCCGTCCAGCCAGCAGCTCTATCAGAACTGTGTTACTGCCTCAGCGCACAGGCTAGTTGGGTTGTTCAGTCCATCATCTGGACACAGCCCGTGGACTTGGACATAGCGTAGCTGACACACGCAGACATGTATGAACATATGACAGCAGGCTCAAGGCAAAGATTTGAAAAGAAATCCTGCTCACATACACAACAGCTACAAAGTTAACACTGTTCAACAGACACATGCTGACAGACGAGGCATTAGCTGTTAATTAACTTGAGTGCTGCAGCAATTACATTTACAGTCATTTGATGAGCAGTGCTTTTGATGAAATCTAAGATGGGTGTTAAATACACACTCCAGTGAAGTTGAGATCCTTTTAGTGATTGCAGCAGCATATTTTATAGGCATAATGTTCTCTGGGTAGATTAATCAAAACTGATGAGCCACCGAGTCTGGGAAATCAAGTAACCTTATAGGTATCTCTTGTATGTAAAACATTTTTGACCATATATCTGAATTCTATATGCATTTTGATACTGTTGAATGGCTTGTTGCCGGAACATCTAATAATGCACATTCAGTGGGAAGCTGGGGCTTGCACCAAAGATGTCTGATGAAGGGGAAGATGGGATGTAGTTTCACAGCAGAGCCGCAAGGTCCGTGGAAAAGGCTTAAAAGCCAAGGTGAAACCCGCAGCACAGCTTGGCATACACACTGCCATCCGTCTGTCTGGAGAGAGTGCACAGTGTTACATCATACATTTGTTTGAGAGATGTACAGTATTATACCACATTGTGTATGTGGGCGAGACCAAGAAAGTGAAAACTATACTGTCAGCTCAGCAATGACGTCTGTGGCTGTAGAGTGGGATCCTAAAAGAGAATCCTGTTCTCTTCTGACTGGGACACATGCGGCATCAGAGTAGACCAAAAGCTCCATGTTTGAGTGTTTATTGGTTAGTATGGCGATACACACTGAGATATCTTGTTTTATCAGCTGAATATGCTATTTGGTTCTACTCCTTGGCCATTATATTTTGATGTTTTAGTTGAATGTCATCTTGGCTATTCTACGGGGGGGTTTTTGTCCTTGACTCAGGAAAAAAAAGAGTTATTATGCCTAATGTGCTCCGTGCTGATTATTTTAATGAGGCCCAGCGCGTTTGTCTCTCATGTGCGTAGTTGTGAAGCCGTCTGTGTGGGCGTGAGTATGTGCTTACCAGTTACACTGTGTGTGTGTGTGTGTGTCTTTTCTGTTTTGTGGACATTTGGCATTAGGACTTTTGCCCACCTCAGGCCCAGAGGGCTTTCTCTGTCTATCATTGTTCCAAACTTGGGAGCCAATACCAACCTCTTTTACTCTCACTTTCCCTTTTTACTCTTTCTATATGTACATACTTTACACCTGAATGCTCATGGCACCAAGAATGAAAATGTTGCCTTTTGTTATCTCTCTGTGTCTGTCTCTCAACCAGTAGCACAGCTCGAAAAAATAACTCTTTTCTCTCTCACCTCCCCCTCTCTTCCACTCCCTTCTCCCCTTATACTGTAAATGTAGATACCATCAATAATAAATGTTACAGTAGAAACCACTATTTTCTATATTTGCATCACTGACATTAAGACGTTAAGATGGACACAAATTGGGGACCGTGAAATACTATTGTATAAGCTTACACCAATTGTTTTTAGCATTTACCATTTTAGCAGTCTGTTTATCATGAGGGAGTGGGTTCATTGGGAAAGAATTTGGTTATGTTTTGCTATTAAGGGGGATGCCACCCAATTTTAGTATTCAGATATGTTTTTCCCAATTAATGTAAATCTGTCCCTTTTTTTTTAAGCGAGAATATGGGACCATCTTTTTATTTGTAATGTGCACTCAGCATGCAGCTCCAGTGACCATACAGACAATGGGTATAAACAGGGCATGAAGTTAACTTTTTTGACCACCAGACACTGTGGCAGGTGGATTTTCACCAGCCAGTTTTTTTTTTTTTTTTTTTTTTTCTTTTTTTTGCCTCATAAAGGTGAAAAACAGGAATTGCTGTGTCTCTATGATCCTATCCTGTCCTATTGATGGTAGCCTACTCGTGGACATTGCGCCGTCATCACGTACTGTATTAGGGGGGCCTGCCTTGATAATCCTGCATAGGGGCCCGGTGTTACTCCACTGCATATAAGAGATGAGATGACTGATGAAAATCAGGAGTGGCCTACACGCACCACAACAACAAAAACACTGGTGAATGCGCACCAAAACACATGAGTTGTTGCAAAAAAGTTGCAATTTTTTTTGTGTAGTTCTTAAAAATAAATAAAAAGGAAACTTGTTTTGGGGAGAACAATAATTATTACTATTAATTAATTTAATTAATTACTCTGGGCTGAGATTTCCTAGTAACCTTACCAAAAAGGCTCAGGATGCTGCAAATGTTGGTATAATATGAAAATGGCTGGTGGATTTAAGACAAAATAATAATTTATTGAATGAATCAAATATGAACATTTAACTTATCATTGCACTTACAATAACGAGCGTAGCTGTCCTCAACAGGTCATCCTGTACCTCTCATCTGCGTTTTTTCCTGCATCCACCGTGTGTGTGTGTGTGTGTGTGTGTGTGTGTGCGCCAGTCGCGGGAGAACAGAGCAACAGCCCCGCCTGCTGCAGACAGCCGACAGGATTGAAAGTTGTTATAGCGTACATTGATGTTAAAATGTATACAGGTAGGCAGGAAGGTCTGAAATGCTTTGCACGGTCTTTCGCTGTATGTTTTGTTGGTAAATGTGAGATGTTCGAGTCACACATGTCTCATCTTCATATCAGAAACAAGGAAATTAATTTTACCCGTTCTCACTCCCACTTGGTCAGTGGCTGCACGTGGGATGCTGGGATTGTGTGAGTAATGAAAATGCGATAGGGGGCACCGGCTGTCAATCAATGTCTTTCAGTGATGCGGGCCCCTGATTGGACCGGGCCCGTAAGCAACCGCGTACCCGATAGTTACGCGTCTGAATCACTCAACTCTCATTGGCTACCTGCCAACGTGGCAGGTAGATTGACAGTGTTACCCGCCAATTGCAAAATTCACCCACATTTGGCGGGTGGTCGGGTGTTAATTCCATGCCCTGGGTATAAATGAGTGTTAGAACAGCCTTGTTAGTGGAGCTGCTTCAGTCTTTGCTTACAGACTGTAAGACATAATTGAATTCTTAATTTGAATGGTATCCCCCAATTATTTTTGCTTTCTCTCTGTGTGTGTGTGTGTGTATGTGTTTGTGCAACAATATGAATGCACATGAGTGTCTTTGTCGTTCAAGGCCCTGCTAAAGACAGCAGAGGCCACGCTGTTCTCTAACAGTTGTCTCTCCTCCTTCCTCCTCCTCTGAATTGGACCTCTTACAGATGGAGGTAACGTCACGTGGGCTCAACGTGGCCCAGCCCCCTCTTCCCCTCACTAGGCATGCTCTGTCCGTCTGTCCACTCTGTTTGGTGGAGCGTTCTGCGGACGCTGTCTTTCAAGTGTAGTGTGCATGTGATTAAGTCGCTCTTTCATGCAATGCTGTGAATATACACACAGTAACAGAAAAATGTCGAGAGCTAAAGTCACTTTGTTTTTAACGATTAACACATTTGGGTTGTTTCACTGATATGGTTAATCAATAGTGTGTGTTTGTGCTACAGTCTCTCGTCGTGTTTTCCTTCTCTTTATGTCAATTTCACACTGAGTACAGCCTCTAGTGGGTGGATGATGTGTTTTTGTACTCGAACTGACCACAGAGTAATTGCTTGTCACTAACATCATTTGCCTGTACGGCTTCATGTGTATGCAGCATTTGCATGACTGTTATTGTGATAAACAGTCTATCCATAATCATCCATCCATGTACCAGGAATATTTTTAATTGTGTGTGTGTGTGGAAGTACAGTATGTTTTACGTTTCTGTGTTTTGAGGATAGCCAGTCTCTGATTGAGCTTGACTCTCACACACACACACACACACTTGCTTGCACACACACAAAGCCACACCTGGGACAGCTGTAAAAGCTTGTGCTGAATCATGTGATTTTTTTATTTTATTTTTTTTTTATTTTTTCATTTAACTTCCTTTTTCTGTCGTGACCTAAATGAGCAGAAGATCGCCCAGGAGAGGGAGAAGTTTGCAGATGAGGACAGCATATTTTTCACATTGGGAGAATGTGGCCTTATCTCCTTCTCTGACTACATCTTCCTCACCACAGTGCTGTCCAGTAAGTACATCGTTGAGCTGATTTTTATATATGACCCATCCCATTCAGTTCGACATCTATCTATAAATTGCAGGAATGTGTGTGTGTGTGTGTGTGTGATGTTCAAACGTGACAGGTGTCTTGCTACGGGCACGAGTAAGTGCGGTGCCAAGTTTCACGTTTATTTGGATTAGAAATGCAAAAGATATCGTTAAATATATATCGGTAAAAGAAGCACACATTTGCTTTTGCCGCTCTAGCCGCTGTCCACTCCCCCTCTCACGCTGCACAGCACGGCACCTCAGACCCACAAAAATGTGCAAAGTAGCACTACTTTGGACTGTCTTTGACTTTGAATAAACAAGCGACAATTCCCGAATTTAAGGACGTTTCAGAATCCCACACATGCAAAGCACAACCAGCTACAGACAAAAGTGGCAGACAGAGTGTTATGCCACTTATAGGCAGGCTACCAGACACTGTTTTTGAGTCCCATTGTTGTCCGTGTTTGGTGGGAAGGTAATCTGCACACCACACAAAGACGCCGCATGTAGAACAGGGGGGGGGGACCTCTTTTTCTGCTTCCAACGTTGGCTATGATTGCTGGATATACCAAACTTACTTTTCTTCACTTTCCTGGAGCACGAGCGGATAGCTGAAAGGAACATCACGACTGTTGTGTGGAACACAACGCTAAGCGGAAACTCAACAAAAAGCCATTTGCCAACACTAAATATCCAACAAAAGCCAGACACTATAGAGTATTAAGTTGCTGTGAGCTGTAGCCTACATTCACCACTTCTAACCAAAGGCAGAATATAAAGTAATCTCGGAGATTATTCCTTCACAGCGCTGTGCAATGCGAGAAAATCTCAGAGCTGAACCGGGCAGACACAGCAGTTTTCATCAGACTCAGCCCGGGTTAATTAAGTCTACTGCTAATTAATAACATTACCGTCGCCAAAATACCCCCGTGAATCAAATCCCCTACTTCACCGTTAACTTTCAAGCCACTTAACCTTTTTAATTAATTAATTAATTAAATGAATACCTCTGCTGAAATGTTAAATTCATTAATGATCATACGACACGAGACGACGCTGTCTCTCTCTCTCTCTGCGCGCACACACACACACACACACACACACACACACACACACACACACACACACACACACACACACACACACACACACACACAGAGAGAGAGAGAGAGAGTCCGGTTCTGGTGGTTGATTAAAGCAGATATGTGCTGATTAGCTCTCATAAGGCCAGGTGGGTAGCGCACTGCCATGAGTCCATGAGGCTAATGTCTGATTACTCCACATTTTCATTGTGATATTTTGTGATTACTTTCTGAATCTCCAATGTTCTCTGTCAGGTAAATCAGTAAGTTAGTAGTAGGTTATACAGGGGAGTTGCATATGAAGTGGTTTGGGGTCCTTCTGTAAGTAGCCTAATTTTGGGGTACAATTTGGTTTTGATGAATTCTACAAGCAGCAATACCACAGGCCAAGCAATCGGCCCGTTCCACACAGGTCCATTTTCAACGGGCACTGCACTAGTCCTTAAAATCCTACATACTGATCACAAATCAAATCCCCCGAAGCTCTCTTCTGTATCTGCTCTGCTCTCTGCTTTTTTACGGCACCAGTTAAGACTGAAAGTGAAAACCTGGGACATTTTTCCAATATGATATTATTAGCTAGGTTACGGCGCTGGCTCAGGTTACGGCCCTGGCTGCCTGTTCAGTATGATCTCCAGTTCTGAGTTCAAAGTTAATCATGTGTGTCTACCAAGCTAGCTGCCTAGTAGAGGTTTCACAGATTCAGTCTGCTTTAGCTGGATCCCAGGGAGTAAATCTCACATGAAAACCTCCTTTCTGAATGTGTCGGAGTTCATGATAATAAAAATGAAGCTCTGACTCCTTCCTCTCAAATGCCTAGTAAACTTGTATCCCCAGCTTAGCTCGACCATGTATTATAATCCGTTCATATGGAGAAAGTCTCTGGGGAAGTTCTCTGGGGAAGTTTTCAAGGACAAGTCATTTTTAAGCAGACAGAACAGCATGCCTTATGGTTGGTTTCAATCCATTTAACACGGCCACCAAAATAGTGCAAAGGAGGACACATTGGTTCAGGCCTCATAATGAATCCTTTGTCAGATAAGGCTAGATTAATCTTTATAATAATATTTCCCTTAGGATTTGGTTTACTTAAGCAAGAAATGGTTATAGTAGTATACAGCAGTGAAATGCTTTGGTTATGAAAATGATTAAACAAAAAGAGGTTGTATAATGAGTGTAAATATTATTGTTTTGGCTCTGTATATCATCAGATAAACCATGTAGAAATTATAGCCCCTGTACACAAAGCAACTTTCACAGTCCAAAAACATGGGACAGCAGCTATAGATTTAGTCATGCCTGGATAGGTAGGTTAATAAAGAGTATGCAAGATGTAAAATTCTACCAGAAAAAAAACTTAAATGACATGGCATTATTGGTTGCATAATTTTCTAAGTGCTATATTTGAGATGTGAATATATGTTGCAACATGTGAATGTATAGCCCATATATCTGATCTGCAAAATGTGCATTGCATTCACATTTAGAGTCTTGACAGAGGGCCATATGTTTCTTCTGAAAGTAAGCAAATTGAATCGTGAGGAAGAACATGTCAATATGTTCACATTAATTAAAGGAGCTGAAAGACAAATTGTGGCTGTATGTAAAACTCTGACTGGAGATGCCGTTTGTCCAACCATTTCCCTTAATTTGTATGTTCTGTCATTATCAGACTGTGGGTGCTGACACTGTTAACTGTGCCTCGTTATCCCGCTGCAACGAAAACAAATTTCACTTACTGGTCGTGTGGTCATTAAAGTGAAGTGGGTGTTAGTAGCAGATGAAAAGCAAATGCCATTTGCAGAAAGTGGACACGGATTGAGAAAAACAATTTAATAAAACAGTGTAGCAAATTGAAATTGAAATATTATTAATGCAAAATCTGTATTCCAGATAAGGTAATATACACAGTGCAGGGTCTGGTCTGTGACGCAATCATTGTGCAGTCTGATGGCTATTGGCTCAAAGAAGAGCAGCTAAAGTGCCCCATGTTTCATCACTTGGGGGTAAGATAAAGGCTGGGTCAGTCCAGCGTGACGTGTCGTTTCCATATTGTATTGATTTTAGAAAATCTGTTTTTGTGTCCCGTGGTGTCCAGCTCCCCAGAGGAACTTTGAGATTGCTTTCAAGATGTTTGATCTGAACGGTGATGGAGAGGTGGATCTGGAGGAGTTTGAACAGGTAAGACTGATCAGCAGCACATCTTGCATACATACCTACATACAGCAGTCACACACAAACACACGCAAAATCAACCTATTGAAGGAGACATAAGGTTAAAACAGCCAGCCCAGGGGCACCCTGGTAGCCCACCTGGTGGAGCGTGCTCCTGATGTACCAAGGCTCAGTCGTTACCGCAGCGGCCCAGGGTTCGAATCCAACCTGCAGCCCTTTGCTGGATGTCTTCCCCCTCTCTCCCCCCTTCCCTATTACTTTAAAACAGCCAGCCTACACATTTGATCTGTGCTGTATCTACAGTAGTGACTGATTGCATCACACACTGACCGGCACTAAAGGTAGGTTGATGTACAGCACCGTGACATTTCTCAGAGGGAAAAGCTAAGTGCTGTTTTCTGCCCTCTGTGATATATAATTATCTCTACCACTGGATCTGATAGGGTTTATGTAATACAGTGTTACATGGACAGTAATCAGATAGTTTAAACCTCATTATGCAAGAAAATGAATTTTTGTATTTATTTAACTCCTTTTTTTTAATATGAAGCAACCAAGTAAATTGCTCTGTATTTTAACTCAAGCTTATCTTATACAAAATCCCATAGGCTTTTTATTGTGGACAGTTGTCTTTTCTATTAGACTTTTAATGGATTTATATACTCCAGAAAGTAAATAGTCACAAGTACTTCTGAAACCTAGTCTGCCATGCTGGTTGACATGGGACTCCCTCTATCCTCAGGTCCAGAGTATCATTCGTTCCCAGACCAGTATGGGCATGCGACACCGCGACCGCTCCACCACAGGAAACACCCTGAAGACGGCCGGCTGCAGCTCTGCTCTCACCACATACTTCTTTGGAGAAGACCTGAAAGGAAAACTTACCATCGGCAGCTTTCTGGAGTTTCAGAGGAAGCTGCAGCATGATGTGCTCAAACTAGAGGTAATGAAAGAGGAAAGTGAATGAGTGGCCAAAGGGAGTATTATCCTGAGAATATGCAGCTACTGGTTTACTGTACTATTGAGTACAGTTAGAATGAATTAATTAGAATGTTATGGCTTTGCTGTAATCTTAAATCATAGTCTCCTCTTAACCTATTCAGGGACTACATTTGAAAATTGACAGAGGACTCCAAGGAAGTAAATATTACTGTCCCTGTTACATTTAGTCCCCCAGTAAACATAGTAATAAACCAAAAAAAATGTTCAAGAGCCAGGGGAGAAGCAAGGAGGTGAGTGATAGCTGAACGTTATGCACAATACAAAGGAAGAGGATGATAAAAGCGCTGTATGGATTGTCTGTCAGCACTGGTCAGTGTCACTCTCTCAAAGCTGTGACAGTTAAGTATGAAATCCATCTTCTGTCTCCTCAGAGTGACCCCCTCTCCTGCCTCTATAGTAACAGCAACTGATCGGTGTTGTTGAGCATATGGTTATTCTAATCCATTTAATTAGCCTGGGTAGTACCTAACTGATACACTGAACTGTAATGGGTGCCGTCATCTGTGGCTCCAAGTATAGGACTGGAGTCGGAGCATCTTCCAGAAAGAAAACTCTATCTGTCAGGTCTTAATGATACCGCAGTGCTGAGAGAGGGAAATCATAACACCTAACAGATATTGCATAATAACCAAAATGCCAGAATAACCTGAGATGCTGTCCCTAAGCGTGTCCAGCCCGCAACGTCACTTTTTTGGTTCCCTCTCACCACTCTCATAGTGTCATGTCTGGCAGCAGCAGGCAGCTGTTTTCAGTGGGAAAAGCTGTTTGCTATCTGCTCATCACCAAATTTAATGTGACTTCACCTCACAAAAGGTAGCTCTTCCGCGGGTGCATGAATGGTCAGGTCACCCCTGAAATATTTACTCCAGGCTTATTTTGGCTTAGTCATGAGCTGCCTCTTACAAGAGGGACAAATTACCATTTTGAGAGGTTGGCACGTAAAGAAAGAAGGGAGGGAGGGAGCCTCAGACATAAATCGACTGGATTGACCTGACACAGCCAAGGCCCACTGCTGGTAAGCCATGCTCTGGTGAAACATTGTAAAAAAATAAATAAAATAAAACCATGCGCATGCAGATTTAATGTCATCAATACCACCTCCCAGCATTATTCAACTTGAAGCCTGACACCAGAATTTACTATTTCCCATCTCCTCATGCCCTCCTCCTATTAATTTGTTTGTCCCTCTGCACAGCACTCAGTCTTAATCTGTCTCTCTCTCCTCCCCATTCCAGTTCGAGAGGAATGATCCTGTGAACGGCAGAATCAGCGAGAGACAATTTGGGGGTATGCTGCTGGCCTATAGTGGCGTCCAGTCTCGTAAACTCAAGCAGATGCAGAAGGGCTTGAAGAAGATGTTTAAGGATGCACAGGTAGATAAATCTGTGTACTTAGTCACGCTTTCATGGATCTCTGAGATAAGTAATTGGTACTCTGTGGTTATATATGGTGCCAGATTTGGTGGTGGGGAGTGTTTTAACTAATTGGCCTACATGCAAGGATCCGTGACCGACGGTGTGTTCCTGAGGGAAAAGGAGATTGTGCTAGGACATTGTGAGTGTGTGAGACCGAGTGGATGAGAGGTAATACATCACTGGGATGAGACAGCACAGCCTGACGTTATCCACCTGACCGACACTAACGCTCTCCGACTCTTCTACCTTCCACTATCTCTGTGGTGACCAAATGCAGAGCAGCCAGTACTATTTTCTGAGCTTCTTAATAAAGCCTTCAGGCTTTGTTCTCCTCGGTTGCTCTTCTACCAATCAACAACTCCTTATTTAGTTTACTTATTATACTCAGTATACTTATTTAGTACACTTCATATGCCTGGTTTCTTGCAAAAAAGAGTTTTGATTTTCCTTCCCCAAGACATTCTTTCACCACCTTGCTCTAAGCAAGTAAAATGCCTCCGCTGGGACAGACCAAACAAGAAAAATGTAAAATTATTCAAGATGCAGAGGGCTCGGAGCCAACTTATATTCCTTTCCTATTTCCAGTGCTTTGTATGAACTTTGGTTTCATGTCGGTTCTGCTTCACTGTAATGAGCCCCATCAGTCAATTTGACTGAAGTTACACCCTTGCATATCGTATCCCCAGAAGTGTTGCAGCAAAAATACACCCCCCCCCATGATGAGGCTAATAATCATTTGATGGTTAAATGCAGTGTTTAGCAGAGAGAAAAAACAGAAATGCTGTTCCTCCCAGGCATAACAAAAAGATGAGGCTGGTGCTGCCAGAGTTGTCTCTCTCGAAGGAATTGAACTACAGTTAGTGTCTCTCTGTTTCACTCTTTTACTGTTTATCCTCTCTTTTTCCATGCCACTGTCTGTCTCTCAGCATTGGCATAACATGTAACGTGAATGAAAAATTTTTTATTTACAGCCAGAGACCAGCTGCTCACTTTTCTTTGCAAATGAGCTCATCAGCAGTGTGGCAGCTGTGTGACTGCATTTCTGTTTTTTATGTGCATGTGTGTCTTAGACCGTCTGTTCTCTCGTCAGTCCGTGGCACACTGTTCATCCATGTGTGTCGACTGCGTCTACCCACTTCCTCTTGTCATTTGTGTCACACTGCTGAGCTGCTCCCAAAATGCCATTGTGCAGTCGCAACTCTTGTCATGACAATGTTTGGCTCTTTTTTCACACGATTGCAGTGCTCTTGTGGCTCAGGTAAAATGGCAGGAATTATATTTTTTCTGTTTTTCACCCAGACTCATTTTGTGTTTTCACATCTTGTACAGGGCATCACATTTGAGGAGGTGGAAAATTTCTTCACTTTCCTAAAGAACGTGAACGACGTGGACACAGCCCTCAGTTTCTACCACATGGCTGGAGCCTCCATAGATAAAGGTACACCCACATTCACCCTTTTCCTCTGACATTCTCTCTTTCCTCCTAATTACTCCCCTTCACACTCAACTGTTGTCACTTTCATCCTCTGTCTCTCAGAGCTCTTAACACTCCGCTAGCCAGATTCGCTTCCCACATCTCCTTTTGCCTGGCTTTGCTCCCAATCCTTGCTCAGCCATTTGTCATCTGATTGTCCATCCATCCATCCATTTATCTACTGCCTCTTCCTCCTGGCATGCAGGAGAGCGCGTGCTTAAATCCCACTGACACATGCCAGCATCATCACTGGGGGAGGGAGAGAAGGGTTGGGACTGGGCTGACCTGTCATAACTTGGTTGCTCTTTCCATCCTAAGCACCAGGATGGTGTATGTTATCTGTAAGCTGTTGAGTGGAGGGTAACAACAGTTACTTCTAAAGTACCCTAAAGCAAGATGTTGTAAAAGTGCAGTATAATATTCCAGCGCTCATTGAGCAGCTACTTTGTCAGAAATGCAACAGAGAAGCGACTGGTGCATTTAAATAAAGAAGTCCGTCAATAATCTGCCTTTTTCCATTATGCCATGATGGAATCTGATTTGATGCTGCACACAGCGCAGCAGTAGTTTCACATACAACAGCAGCAAGGCTCTGTGTCGGATACCTTTCTGAGAAGCTGGAGGTGTGCAGCAGCCACCTGCAACTCTTCATCTAACAGCTCGCTGTGGCTGCTCCTCCTTCTTCCATTACACCGTGCAACATTTTAAAACTGGTCTGTTGTCAAAAAATGCAGAAAATGAATGCTGTCTTGTTGTGTAGATGTCTCTTTGATAATCGATCACTGCTAACTGAGGTGACAAATACATTGATTTTCCTGTGGCTTCTTCACTATAAAAGCTCCCCGGCTTTTAATGTGGGGCAGCCGCAGTTTGATTGGTTTGCATTAGCAGTAATTTAATTCAGACATATTATAAAGAGAGTGAATAGTAAACAGTTAGGCTGTCATCAGTTAGACAAAACTATGCTGGATTACATTTGGGCATGCGTGGTTTCCTGTGAAGGCAATTTGAATCGGTGTGGGAATACATTAACAATGAAAGAACTGCCATATAAAGAGGTAATTACTGAATGTAAATGCATTGTATGCTGACCATTAATAGTATGACACATGGGTTTGATTATTATGACTCAGAGAGACAGAGAGTTGACTGTGGTTTACCCGGCATTCTCACTCCTAAAGAATGTGTCTGCGATGATTATTCAAAAAGACCAATTAATAAGTTTCAAATCAGTCATTAAATTAGTCTTATTTTTTTACTGAATTTGTCTGTCAGATCCTAACAAGGAAAGTCAGTTTAATGTGAGAGAAGCACAGGCGGCGAGGACCTGAAGCCTTCATAATATGGCAAATGCTTTCTTTACTTATTGCTGCGATTCAGCCCTTCAATAGGCCTCCATGTTTTCTGTCAGCACATCCATTAGTTCTGATTCACTGACGAATCAGCTTCTGCTGGAGTGCAGGGTCTACCCTGAGATGCTTGTTTCCAGCGTATAGTTTCAGCTGCAATAACAGTAACAAGCCATTTGTATGTTTGTGAGTGTGTGGTGGAGGTGTATTGAAAACATCACACTGCTGTGGGTTCACGGAGAGCTGCCAGGCAGTCGTCTGCAAGTTAGAAACTCTGTCCTCCTGTAGTCAGTGCAGTTAAACTGTCTACCTGCTGTTCAAGCTTTAAAGGGGCGCTATGCAGTTTTGGCCATTTCTTCGCTGTTTTCTCGCCTTTTGCTCGCAGGTTTCTCTATAGAGCTGCCGTTTCCTCTTTCTCTGTTCCTCCGAAAATGCTTTCCTAGCTTTCTGCTTCTTTTTTGCCGGCTCAGCCATGACGATAGTGTGAAAAACTACATCTCTACCTTGTTAGCCGGTTCCTGAATGGGCGTATGTGTGCAGTGCCGTGAAGCAATTTCTTACATTGCGAGACCTGATATCACGCGATACTTCCATTGCAAAGGTGGTTTTTCCGCTCACAGGCGCTAGGGGGGAGCGAGACGACCACATTCAACCCGAAAAAAAGTCCTATAACCATTCCAATGACTCTGAAGCTGTTAAGGTAAATTAAGCTGGAAAGAAAACTGCATAGTTCCCCCTTAAGGAGCTCTTGTATTTCTCTCTTTTCTTTTACATCTTTGTTTCTCTTTTTTTTCATCTCTTTCATCTTGCTTTCAAATCTGATGATTTCACACCGTTTTAGTACAGTTTCTCATATGTGGGCGGGTTATCTGGAAATTCACATTGTTGAAGTTAGAAAAGAAGGCCACTAATGAGATTCTTGGTGAGTGATTCAGCTGTTTTTTTTTAAAGATATTCTTTTCATCCCCGCCCCCTCTTCTCTCTTACTCCTCTGTTTATATTTAACTTTTCTCCTCTACTTGTGTGCCTTTTTGAAGTCTGATAATCAGTCTTTCTGGTTGAGGCTGGGGGTTTTCATCATTTTATTATCTATTTGTTTTTCTAAAATGAGGACTTTTCCTCCCCAGCCTCCATCTCCATTTCCCTCTCTCACTCTGAACATCTTTTTCTCATTTTCTCCTTTCAGCTAGATGTCCTAATGCTTTCCTCTCAGCCCCTTTCTTTCTCCATCAGATAGTCTCCCCGGTGAATAGGAGTCATGTCTGCAATCGATCCCAAACAGTTTGATTCGCACACAATGTCCTCCACATGGGCCATTTATGAGCTGGCTCGTGTGACTCGCACCTCTATTACTTCCCCAAATGGTGAATCTCTCAATCTGTGGTTCCCTCCCTCTGTCTCCCAGTTACCATGAAGCAGGTGGCCCGCACCGTGGCCAAAGTGGAGCTGTCAGATCACGTGTGTGATGTGGTGTTCGCTCTGTTCGACTGCGATGGTAAGTACCTAGCGTACTACATTTACGGAAAGCAAATAATGCCTCAACTCACAGGTGGAAACCACCAATAAATGGAAGTCATCTCCTCATCTTACTTTCTTTTCCTCAATTATTTCATCATCTCTCCCCTGTCTATCGCCCTTACTCCCTCTCCTTCCTCCCCCTGTCTGTCTTCCCCAGGGAACGGAGAGCTTAGTAATAGGGAGTTCATAGCCATCATGAAGCAGCGGCTCATGCGTGGGCTGGAGAAACCCAAGGACATGGGCTTCACTCGGCTGGTGCGGGCCATGTGGAAGTGTGCCCAGGATACCGCCTGGGACTTTGCCATACCAAAAACACAATAGAGGCAACGTGTGAGTGAGTGAGAGAGACAGCGTCTGAATAAAGCACCAACACCAGTAGCATCAAAGACACGTTACCTTCAACACGTCTCTGCTATTTAAACAGACGATTAGTGCAATGACCTCATTTGGACTGCAGCTCTGAGGGGCATCATCAATCATTAATGCATATAGCTGAAGTTCAACCTATCAATATAGTGACTGAAGCATGCTGACGCAGCGCAATGTGTCCTGTAAGGCTTCTCTACTGTGGCTGTCCAAGGCATCATGGGTATTTCACAATGTATTTTAATATATACAAGGTTTGTATGTTTATTTCAATATGTATGTATGTATGTTCTATAGAGGAATGCCGTGTCAGCAGGTAAGGTGCAATCCTTTGTCAAACGCTGAAAACAGCTTTTTTATATCTGCATTTAAGATGTTTTACTGTAAAAAGGCAAGACGAGAAGCGGAATCCATCTTATTTGACCTTCAGCTGTATAAATGCCACTTTATGTCTGTTCTATACTGACAACAGACCTTAGTTACTTTTTTGGTGGGACAGAAAGCAGAAGTCTGTAATCTTGTTTGCGCCTCTTCATTCAGTCTGCTCACTCCAGCTGCATCTTTACCTCCTGTTATTTTGTCTCATAAAAGATCAATGATGCTTGTCTTGCTCTACAATGTACTGTTCAAAGTGTGTATTCTTCTAATTATTATTGCCCACTGAAACACTTTATTATAAGATGGATGTTAAAAGAAATGCTCTATTAAAGATGTTTTTAATAATTTAAAACTGATAAAGCTTTATTTATGAGCGACTGCGTTCTGCTCGACTCGTAAGTTGGATCGTTGTCCCGCCATGTTCTCATTTTCACTCTTTGACTCGGAGAAAAGCACAGCGGAGGATTAGCGAGATGAATCTATGGGGCACCAAGGAAGTAATTTGTCGTGTGTAATGAAATTGGGTGTAACATTTTGAAGCAAAACTGCATGGCTGATTGTATGCAGTGGCTTTGAGTGTGTGCCTGAGGAAGAAAAAGGCGTGTGTGTGTGAGCGGTCAGCAGTTTTGTCTAATTGAAATGGACAGGATGGGCAGTCCTCGGCCTCTGCTGCCCATTAAAAGATTGTCCTGCAGACCTCTTGGTACACACACTGTGCTGCATCGGCCTGAAACGAGCTGGCTCGCTCTCTTGCACGCACTGCGACTGACAGAAGGAAGTGGTACTCAGGAGTGATTGCTAGGTGGGAGATTAGGTTGAAGGGGCCTCTCATCAGTATTCCTCACCCTCATTCCATCTGTATTTCTTTCCCCAGCTTCCGTCTGGCGTTAAAATCACATGGTTTGTAAAATGATTTTTCAACAGAACATCCTCACTGTTGTATCAACTTTACAACACTCACCTTTGAATGAATGAATGAAGACATTTTATTTCAGACATATCAAAATAAGCAGTACTGCAGCCCCCTTTTCTCAGCAGCTCAGCCGTGTAGACCCCAAGCAAACATGCTCTGTCAAATTTCCCTGCTTGGTGAGCACTAAAGCAACGCCCAATGGTTAACTGTTGTCAGACTTTCGAAAAGGGGGCTATATTTGGAGTGACTGCAGACCCTCCTAAGTCAACAGCCATTTATGCGTAGGCACAGAAATGTACACTTTTATTTTACTCCATGCAGTACAGATACATAAACCGTGTGAATAATGCACGTGCTGTTCGTCAAGTGTGCATAGGAAGTAAGCTTTTTCTTCACGCTGAATGCAGCAAGTGTATGCTCCATTAGGCCATATGTCATGTGCCATCTGTCATGTATTATAAGTTAATGCAAAAATAATAAACCTTGTTTATTGTTATAGCAGCAATGTAAGAACAGAGTTTATCCAGTCAGAAGTGGTTAGCCTAAAATCACTCTGCCTGCTTCTCAGTAAGGTTTTAAAAGGAGGGCTATCATGGAAATAGTTTTAACTTGAGTAATGTTGCCTCAAGAGCCAACCTACTGCAGTAAGTATACACGGAAAAAGCATTAATTCTTCATAGAGATTAACCAGTCCATATCGAGTACAGTAACACCAGGGCTACATTAAAATGAAGTTGGTTACTGAGTGAAGTATTATGACTCTCTGAATGTGTACAGAAAGGTACCTGTGGGCAGAGCTTTTTATATTTCATAAAATACAAGCAACTGTATAAAAGGCCTAATTGATTTACTTGATTGGGCCAGTATTAAAGGGAATAGGCTGAAAGGTGTTCAATTAATCAATCATCTGGTGACAGGCAGAGTTTCTTTATGTCACTGTCAACTTACACCAAACATAAAATACACTTGGATTTCTCTGGAGAGACTTAAATATGTAATGGTAGGCAGCATTCTCAGTACAGCCAGAGGCAGTGAACATTATGGGAAGGTAAACTGAAAAGCCAGACAATTCAAAACGGAGCAGGTAGGGGCACTGCTCCCATTTCACACATGAATCAGTGTAGTCATCATGGCGAGTTTGGAGCTCAACCCATATTAGGAACTAAAAGTAAGGATATCTCAGCCTCTGTTTTTGACCATTCTATCTTCTTCTATTCACAGACTATCCCTTTTTAAAAAGAGTGGCCTTCTGTTACCGGTTCAACCTGCGGTTCCTGACAGGCATTGTCTCATCCTTGTTTATTCTGAGACTAACATTTGGCACAGTGGGAAGGGCGTAAAGCCTGGATATAGCAGATACCTTCAAAACTGCACTATGGCAAGTAATAAGGTGTCAATTCCCCTACTGCACAGTGAGTTTCACATTAACAACCAAAGGTTAGTATTGAGCAAAGAGCTACCTGACTGCCATCTAGTGGCTTTGGTGAAAGTTCCAAGAGTGCTTGGATCATTGTCTGCATCCCCCGCTGGAGGAATAACTCACTACTATAAATCATCTGATTCCCCAATACTCTAATTTCAGATAAAAAGATGGATTTGACATCTGGATTTTACTTGCATACAAAAGAGAGCTAATGACTGTAGGCATGCAGAATCTGTAACAAATAGGACAAATCTGCTCCCAATTTGTAATGCCTACTAAAAACATGTCCTTGCCATTTCTGTATGTAAAAGACAGCTCAATGAGAGACTGGGGACTAATTATAAGTCAAGTGTCGGTGTCATAGTAAAGAGTTTAAAACAAACCTCAAAGTCATGATTACAATCACACAAACATCTAATATTTTAGGTCTTTAATAAATCGCTACAAGTATTGATAATTAAAAAAAAACGGGAGGTTCACAACACTTGATACAGTAAATTCAAATAATTGAAACAAACATGGCTCTCAGTTAAATGGCTCTTAGTTGGTAAAATAATTTCATACCGCTGAAGAACAGATTAGGGTTAACAGAGGTTATCCTAACAGAAGAAATAGTTTCAAAACAAAATGGCTTGGATTGGACCATCTGAGGTCCTAAACATGGAAATGGAATAAAACTAAATAAATACACAGTATAAAACTCAGTTCTACTCTTCAAAAGGTTTGTGTAATGTAAATAGAGAAATAACCCGAGCGCACACCCTTTCCCATTTTAAATGTGGCCAAATAAAAACTGACAACCAAACAAAATTCAAGAAGCCATGTGATCCATTAAAAATCAAGACCAGCCTTTTCTGAACACCAAGAACCTGTTGGGGTGGATGGCTGTTATTCATATAGATAAATCGGGAAGTTGGTACAAAGAAATGACAAGACATTCCTCATTTGAGAATGATGTCAAAACAAGCAACAACAACAAAAAAAAAAAGGGACCCAACACACATTGGCGTTTTACCATTAACAGATGGCCTGCAGCCACCTAGTGGCGATACATGGTAATGTCACGTGGAGCTCAACCTTTAGCAGTACAGTCGGAAGTCACAGCTGGGAACATCTCTCTGCTGCTGCACCAGCTCCACTAGCTGTTGCTTCAGATCAGAGATCAAACTTAACGCTCTCCATTACAAACTAAGGGCAGCTAACTAAATGTTAAGTGCCAACTCAGCTCTTTGGGTCCCATTCCTGCCAGTGTGCTCTTGGGTAGTGATGATAAAAAGGGACTGTTTACCGGGGGGAGGAAGCAGAGAACGCAAAGTCCCGATCACACGGATACAGTTAAGTTCAGGTGGGAGGGATGTGAGTCAGAAGGTCCTTAGTCACTGTCAAACTTAATAGAGTTGACATTGGTGGAGATGGCTCCGCCGCGGTAGCTTCCCCTCTTCTTTTTCGTCTTTTCATGGCGGAATGACTTGCCCTTTGTGAACCGGAGCACATCGTTGGCTTTCTGGCCCCAGTCCCCGTTGGCTCCAAACTGGAATAGCAAAGACAAATTAACACGTTGTTCGATAGTAAGTTATTGGCGCTCTTCAGCAAGCTTTGCTCTCCACTTAATATGCATATTTTTTTTCAAAAACCTTTTTATTTTCCTTCTATTTTGGCCTTTTGTCCACACGCAAATAGAGATCTTCGGAAACGTCAAACTCACCTTTGCGTCAAAAGAGTTGTCTGTAAGACGGGGATCCACTGTTACTTCTTCCTCTCTTATTCTACGGAAGGGTACGTTGGAGGACTGAAAGACAAGTCATTTCTATCAAAACGAGGCTCTTTACCCTCTAGGAGACTCCGGCTTATGACCACGTTCCAGTCTCTAGCAGGCCTTACCTTATTAGCTTTAGGAAACGTCTGTGGTGTGGTCATTACTTTCTTGCTTTTTGGTGTCTTGACTTCCGTCTCTTCCTCTTCACTTTCTGATGACTTTATTTTTTTATTTGTACCTGCGTGAATAACCGGGGGAAAAGTTACTTGTGCTCATGTTAGAGGAAAACACGTGTACCAGTCAACATAAGTGTTCCATAAACCTTAGACGCGTGAAATTACGCAACAATTAAAAAGGCCAATAAAACCTTTCTAGTCACAGCTGTTTGAGGGATTCAGTGTGCCATTTACCCATTCATAAATTTAATTTCACTGTTAAATGGCCACATCCTGTTCAGTATTTGTTTGAGACTTACCGTTTACTGAGGGGGTGGTGGGTGCCGTGGCTGCTTTGCGTGGTGCTTCCTCCTCATCCGATGAGCTGTCTGAGGAACTGCTGCTGCTCTCTTTAGGTTTAGCTGCTGGGGTTGTCTTGGGTGTTGCGGCAGGTGTAGCAGGTTTTATAGTACCTTTACTGGCATCTTCCTCCTCTTCAGAGCTGCTGTCACTGGATGAGGACTCTGCGGGCTTTGCTGGGGTCTTGGGTGTCGCTGCCTTGGGTGTCGCTGCCTTGGGTGTCGCTGCCTTGCCATTGGTGACTGCAGGCTTAGCAGGGGTGGACTTTGTCTCCGTCTCTGAATCGGAGCTGTCCGAGGAGTCAGAGCTGCTCTCCTCAGCTTTCTTTGTTGGAGCCGCTGTTGGTGTGCCAGCAGGGGTCACTGCTGCAGGAGTTTGTTTCTTGGCTGCAGGTTTGGCTGCCTCATTCTCAGAGTCTGAGCTGTCGCTGTCCGAGTCAGAGCTGTCTGCTGCCGCAGCAGGCTTTGTAACCGGGGTAGCTGGTTTAGCTGCTGCTGGCTTGGCTTTCACTGGTTCGTCTTCATCCTCAGAGGAGTCAGAGTCTGAGCTGCTCTCTTCTGCAGCAGCAGGCTTTGCTACAGGGGCAGCAGGCTTTGCTACAGGCATAGCTGGTTTAGCCGCTGCAGGTTTAGCCTTGACTGCTGGTTCTTCATCTTCAGAAGAGGAGTCAGAGCTGCTCTCTTCTGCAGCAGCAGGCTTTGCTACAGGGGCAGCAGGCTTTGACGCAGGCGTAGCTGGTTTAGCCTTGACTGCTGGTTCTTCATCTTCTGAAGAGGAGTCAGAGCTGCTCTCTACTGCAGCAGGCTTTGCTACAGGGGTAGCTGGTTTAGCTGGTGCAGGTTTAGCAGCTGCAGGTTTGGCCTTGACAGCTGGTTCTTCATCTTCTGAAGAGTCAGAGTCTGAGCTGCTCTCTGCTGCAGCAGCAGGCTTTGCTACAGGGGTAGCAGGTTTGGCCTTGACTGCTGGTTTGGCCTTGACTGCTGGTTTGGCCTTGACTGCTGGTTCTTCATCTTCTGAGGAGTCAGAGTCTGAGCTGCTCTCTGCTGCAGCAGCAGGCTTTGCTACAGGGGTAGCAGGCTTTGACACCGGTTTAGCCGCTGCAGGCTTAGCCTTGACTGCTGGTTCGTCATCTTCTGAAGACGAGTCTGAGCTGCTCTCTGCTGCAGCAGGCTTTGCTGCGGGAGTAGCAGGCTTTGAGGCTGGGGTAGCCGGCTTAGCGGCTGGCTTGGCTTTCACCGGTTCTTCTTCATCCTCAGAGTCTTCAGAATCGGAGCTGCTCTCCGCTGCCTTGGCTGGGGGTTTAGAGGCAGAAGCAGGTGTCTGTTTGGCTGCAGTTTTAGTGGCAGGTTTTGCTGGAGCCTCATCTTCAGAGCTGCTATCTGAATCGACAAATAATATTTGTAACACTTTGCAGATTGACACATTAGTTGCCCGTTTCTCAGGTACACCCAGCTTAAACTACGCTGCTGTGTAATACAACAGTACAGCAACAAATCCAACCACTATGTCTATCAAACCGTTTCAACAAAAACATTATATCCTTCATGAAGGTAGAATTTATCGCAGGGCTGTTGTATAAGCAGTTTGTTAGGTTCACCTAGCCGTCTATGAAAAGCTGGGGTAAGAATAGCAAGGACTTTATAACAGACAGTTCTTGTGATGGATTTAAATGAATACTAGCCTTGATCCCTCCACAAACAGGCAACAAGATGTATAATAAGTAAAGCAAATTCAAGGCATTACAAGAAATATTACTTCCACAGAGATGCTGAGCTCACGTACTCAAAATCTGGTGTCTCTTACCTGAGCTTGAGGACTCGTCTTTTTTAGCGGGGGTAGTCTTGGCTGGTGCAGGTTTAGCAGCGGGCTTCTTTGCCGTCTCCTCCTCCGAGCTGGAATCCTCCGAGGAGTCTTCTTTAGCAGGTGGGACTTTAGCTGCAACAGGTTTAGCTGGAGCAGCCTTAGCGGGAGTCACCTTCGCTGCAGGCTTCTTTGCCTCCTCTTCATCTGAGCTTGAATCTGAAAAGACATTAACATGAAGAAAAACGTGTCTCCGTGTTTGGCATCCAATCACGCCGAGTAGAAAATGACAGACTAGGATTGGGTCTATTACCTGAGCTCTCAGAGCTGGACTCCTGCTTCTTTGCAGCAGGTTTGGGCACACCAGATTTGGCAGCAGTGGTTTTTATCGGTGCAGGTTTCGCTGAGGATTATATGGATGCATGTTAAACATGCCATTAAAAACCCTGATACTTTTAAATTGGGAAAGGCGGGCCCCTCTTACCAGCTACTTTCTTCTCTTCTTCCTCATCACTGCTGTCTGAAGAGTCACTGTCCTTGCTGGCTGCTGGAGCAGCTGGAGCTTTCTGGACTGAAGCAGGAGGTGGGACTGCACTGTACGCTCCTATAAATACAAGGAAACTGATCAGCATCCTAACATACTAGAATTACAGCCTCGCGCGGTTGTATGCCTCCGCCAACCAGTCAAGTTGCACTTTACGTCAACGTCTGTCCAGACGCATAATATATCTAGTGGAGGTTTTGGTTTATTTTTGGCAAACAGATGCTTTACACACATCTTCCGCCGGGGCAGCAGAGAAAATCTAAACAATCACCAGTGTCATCAATTCAGTATCCGACCAAATGTCGCAGTTATGTTATTGAATAATGGCCGGAAAAGTGTTTTCGCAGAACATTATGTCTTTACAGTGAAGTTGACCTTTGGGACACGTAAATTGTCATCATTTTATCCCATTAGACATTTGTGTAAAATGTTATCACAATTAGCAAATAAATTCTTGAATTATGGCCAAACGAGCATTTTTGTGAGGGCACAGTGACCGTGACCTCCAAAATCTAAAATTCATCCTTGAGTCCAAGTGGAGGTTTGTGCCAAATTTATAGGAATTCGCTCGAGGGGGTCCCGAGATATAACGTTTACAAAAATGGGACTGATGGACAACTTGAAAACATAATGCCTCCTGCCACAGCTACCTAATATTAGGGACACTAACACCGGACCTCTGTACAATATTTTAAACAGGATCAGGTGATCAGCTCTTGACATCGCCTGGTTTACGTTTCCATGTAGCAATGATTGACTCTGGCATGACCACGATATGCCAGTTACATGTTAAAAACAAATGAAAGCTATGCTCCGATTGATGAAGGTCACTAAACTCATTGCGTGTGCAGTCAAACCGCCCCTGATGATCATTCCAGTTCCCAGCACCACACATCTTTTGTCTCACAACCAGACCATGTCGGCCTGTTATGTTGTGCTTGAAAGCCATTGAGCATACAATAATGCAATAACGGGCATGAAAACACACCTGCTTTGGGTTTTTTGCTGGGCGGAGCCTCGTCTTCAGATGAAGAGTCTTCGCTGCTTGATTTAGCAGCAGCCGGAGCAGTCTTTACTGGAGCAGGTTTGGCTGGAGCCTATTGGGACATGTGAAGTAAATATAGTGTGTATACATTTACAAAGTACAATCACTATTTGATTGAGCTTGTTCTACAGGTTACTAACCTCTGGAATAAAGATAATCAAAAACATGTAGTAGTGTTTAGATATGGCTAGATTATTTTGCATACCTTGGCTGGCTTTTCATCTTCAGATTCTGAGGAACTCTCTTCACTGCTGCTGCTGCTGCTCTCCTGCTTTTTCTGAGCTGTAGCTTTAGCAGGAACAGCTGGTTTGGGTGCTGTAACTGCACCAGCCTTGGGTTCTATTATACAGGAGGTAAATTAGACAATGCATTCATTATCAGCTCAATTTTTAGTTCACAAATTAAAGATGGATGCATTACACAATATTAACAACTATTGACTCTGAACTCACTTGGTGTAGGAGCTTTAGCGGGCTGCTCATCCTCAGATTCTTCACTGCTAGAGCTGCTGTCTTTCTTCCTTCCTGCAGCCGGAGCAGCAGGTGACTTCACAGGAGCCTTCGTACAGAAAAACTTTTAATAACAGCATAAACCCACAAACATAGCCTTGCACCATTGACTAGGTCTGGCATAAATCTTTAATTTGAATGTTTCCTCCTACCTTTGCAGGTGCCTTTGCAGGTGCCTTCTCCTCCTCAGAGTCACTGGAGTCTTCACTACTGCTGGATGCAGCTTTGGTAGCTGCTGCTCGAGCTGGCACCACCTTGGCTGCTGAAACAAACAGAGATATGTAATCTGATAACGCTGTAGAAGGTTTGAGATTGGCACATTACTGACAATTCAACCAGCTTTAGCAGTTCTCTACCTGCAGGGGCTGCCTTAATTGGTTTTGCCACAGCTTCTTCATCCTCGCTGCTCGACTCTTCGCTGCTGGAGCTCTCTGTACTGGTTTTTGCTTTCTTGGCTGCTGGACCGTTTGCAGCTTCAGCCTTGTTAGGAAGCGCCTTTCGTTTCTTGGCTTCAGGAGACCTAGCAAGACCCACAATTATATTAAAAAGGGATTAACTACATCTTTTTTCTTTTTACAATAAAAAGCTTAAGGCCGTTTTATGATTCTGTGCAGGCTCCACACAGAGCTTTCGCCGTAGCCTACGTAAGTGGCCGGATGTTTATACTTTTGCACTAGTGCGTGCGTCAAGCCGGCATGTGGGTTTGTGTGTCGGGAGTGTGTTAGAGCGAGGGAGAAGTGAGAAAATGACGGCGATTAGCTTTGGAGCGTGTGCCGACTCTAGAGTCATATAGTGAGAGAAACAAAGTGTCTCCCCTGTGTTTTCTGACCACGGTGGGAAATCTGTAGCAGGAAAAGTTAACCCTCTCCTTGATTTCTTGTTGCTTATGGAGAAGAAGAACCAGGAAATGAGTCCGAGGAAATGCAACGCTACCAAGCCACGGCCGAGCGACGTGCATCGCTGCGACGTGTAGTTACATTTTTCAAGGGGTGCACGTCAGGCTACGGCGTAGGGTCCGGCGTAGACGCAGAGGGGTCTGCGGGGGTACACAGTCAATTCTACGCAGAAGCATAAAAAGGACCTTGAGATTTGGTTTTTGACCGGTTTCGCCTCAAGCTGAACGGAAAAGTGACAAAGCATATTGATCTTGGAGCTGCTGCTAAGGGAGAATGAACCCTAGGATACTGGGACACAACAGTGGCGATTCAATGCATTTACAGGGAAATTGATTGGAATCAGTATAAATGCACTAGTGTTGACCAAATGGCAAACTGTTGTCCATGGGCCAGATGTTAAATTAGCTATTAAAGTACACTTTAAATTGTATATGGGGATACTTTCTGTTAAACTGTTAAAAGGCCCACAGGGACAATAACAGAAAGGGTTTGCAGATCAAGCAAGTGTCACTTAATGTCACCGGTTTAAGCACTGATCTGCTAAGGAAAACTGTGCCTATGTTTGCAGATATTGGCTTTACAGTAAACGCTGTTAGGTCTGCTTTAATATAACGTTAGATTTTTCCTTTGAGGGATTCTGAATCTATGGAATCTATCTACAGGTTAACACTAGCATTTGATGTGGAGAAAAACGACCCATAAAGCTTGGCTACATTTCCAAAGTTTATTAATAACGTTATTAATATGAGAAAAAGACAAAAGCAACTCACTTCACCCAGAAGTTGTAGATGTTGACGAGGCTCTCTTCATTTGGATCTTGTGGAGTCTGTAGAGAAACACTAACGTTAAATTAGCCAAACTGCAGTTTTAAAGCTTCTAGAATTTAACAATCAGTTGCAATTCCCTACAATGCAAAACAAGGTATGATTCCCATTTACAATCTAATAGATGCGATCTAATTATTTCAGGATTAACAAATGGCAGCCTGAAACATAACGTATGCACCTACACGTGCTAACTTGGCCGGCGGCTACACGGTCCCTGTACCTACTTTACGTTAGGTTTACTCCTCGTGCAGTCTGTCTTAACAACTTCACCTCACAGCACCCCATGCATCGCGGCCCAATGACTGTCAACCACACACGGTGAGTCGCTTACCACTTTAGTCTGTTTCAGAAACTGCTGAGCGGCCTTTGTGAACTTGTTCTCCAGCAGAAACGAATATACGCTTTTGTAAAGATCACTCGGCATCGACTTTTGCGCCGCCATCTTCACCACGCTCTTTCTGGAAGGGAAGGAAGTGAACTGAACGTCACTTGTGAGCATGTGCGCATGCGCAAAATGATTACGTCATCATGGTCCGATGGCACCAGGTGTAAAAAAATCTAATTTTCCTCTCGGGATGTCATTGGTTTACAAAATACATTACAAGTGGAAAGGTATTAGTTTAAATAGTAGTGTATTAGTAACAGCATATTTTATACACTATTTTTTTTTTTTTTTTATACATTCATGTTAATTAGCCATATCGTTATCGTCGCATGCTTATTACGTCATTACAAAAGACCTTCCTGTCCCTCGTGTCATAACATGTCTTTTAACTGAGTAATCTGGCAATGACATCAACCCATTGCCAGCTGAATTAAATTTGTGAATCGAGGATTTGTTTGCCGAAGCCATGCCTCGCTACGAACTGGCCCTGATCCTGAAGGCGATGCAGCG
The DNA here is from genome assembly GCF_031162955.1 of Sander vitreus. Lineage (NCBI taxonomy): Eukaryota > Metazoa > Chordata > Actinopteri > Perciformes > Percidae > Sander > Sander vitreus. The sequence continues at coordinate 12,506,642 of NC_135871.1, read as the reverse complement.
CCCGGGGACATCGGCTGCTCTCCGGCGGACAGTGGAGACTTTGATGGAGCGGGGCGCTGTGGTGAGGGACCTGGAGAACTTGGGGGAGAGACTGTTGCCCTACACGATAACTAAACACAATCAGAGGCACAACAAAGGGGCTTACTTTCTGGTCGATTTCTACGCAGCCCCCAACATCCTCACAGGCTTACTGGATCACCTTCACCGTGATGTGGACGTGGTGAGGCCCACTGTGCTGAAGAAGGACGCCCAGGTTTCCAGCAGTAACTGCTGTGGCCCCCAACAGTGATTTAATGTAAGGAATGGCTGATGTGGGTAAAGCCTAGTGTATTCAGTACTAACCATGTAACTGTTATCTGTTAAATAAAATGAAACCCACAGCTGCATCAGTGATGTTTTCATCCACACCTGTGTGCACAAGTCGCTAAGAAGTTGGTAATCTTGTGTCTACACCACATGTAACTGTTCAATGCATGTATTTAGGGCTGCAATTAAAAAATCTTTTCATTATTTATTAATCTGCTTTATCCATCGGTCTAGCACAGGTTAAAATAGAGCTTAACATGATTCTTAAAGTAATAATCTACAGTGTTCAGCAGTGCTGTCTTTAAAAATAATAATATAAAGTATTTATAGACAACTACACGATGTTTGATCGACTAAAAGGATATTGGATTTGAGGTATTGACATCAGATAAGGATGTTGCTTAAAATGCTACAACCAATAGAAGTGATGTACAAAATGACCACTACTAGGCAACTATCATATACTTGTATTGCTTTTATTGATGTCCTGCCTTATACTGTGGTGTTCTGTCTTGTATGTGAAAGTCAGCTTGGATTTGTAGTACGTGAAAGATCTAGTCTCTGCTCAAAGGTACCTTTGGGAATAAGTAAATTGCTTATGTAAATAGCTCTTAAATGTCACGAACATGCACAACAGAATAAGATGTCAAGCTAATGACATCCTTAGAGTTAACAAAGGTCAATAAATGAGAAAATCACATAATTCTGTGCTAGTTCAGAAATGCCCAAATATGTGAATTTAGAAATTGCACTGCCTTTACATAGTTTGTCCTATAGAAAGCACTGTTTCTTGTTCAACTGTAACATGTCATGCTCAGTTCATATCTTTTTCAGAATTCTTTAAAAAACATTGATATTGTATATTGTCCTCTTGCTGCTCAAAAAATCAGTATCAGCCAGGCTCTAAAATGTGTTCAGTGCAACCTTACAGTAACTTCATAAATGTGTTCATGCAGTCTGTCCTTTACTTTCTGTTTATGGAGATCATGTTGTGCTGACTGTGTTGTAACTCAGCCCTATGTAATATTGTTACCTTTTTCTTTTACAGGTTTTCACAGCTCATATCCAGAAGATGTACAGTGTGACGCTTCCCTCTGACCTTTTCCATATATGTTGACCTACATTTGGATGGAACATCATAATAAACTACTTTTCTATCTTAGTTGCAAGTTTGACTTCTTTTTTCCCCCCATTTTAGACATTATGCTCCATATGATGTTTAGTTATGTGATGTCAGTTTCAGTTCTTATTTGTTTTTATTCCAGACATACTGTAGATGTGATTTATGCAGTTCTGCATTTTTTAAGTGGTTGAGTAGCCATCCAGACTTGATCACTGCCCTTTGAGAAAACACCGTAAGTAATAAACAACTATTACACTGCCACTGAGCTTCCAATCCTAGGTGAGTTTATCCTCATCGGATCAAATTGCCCAACCCCCATGATTTTAAGAGATTAAGGTTACCAATGTTTTTCAGGCACTTCCTGGTGCTTGTTCTTGTTTATTATGTTAGTGAGCTATAATGGCATTTGTGTAAATCCCCCTTTGCTTAGCCGGGCCTTCTCCCAATCGCAAATATGGATTAGGGTCAAATTTAAACTAACTGTTTGAATTCATTAGGTAGAATAAACATTGAATTGTGTTGTTTTAAATGGCTTTCTATTTAGATACTGGAAAAAAATATAAGTGATGAGCCATACAGCCACCACTGGAACTACTACTGTGCAAAGTAAAAATCCTAGTGTTTAGTGTAGAAACATAAAGCTGTATAATAATTAACCTATATGTTCCCTTCACATTACTTTTAGATATGAGTTTTAATTTAAAATTTGATCTTTGATCTCACATCGCATCAGACACGCCGAGGCAGTCACATGTGTTGAGTAGTCAGCTGACAATGATACATCATAAAGGCATCAACAAGCCTCACCGTCTGCATTGCAGTACTCACAACGCTCCAGTCTACTTCACCCGCCACTGAGAAACAGACAGACGAACTGGAAAACAGCGGAGTCATGCTGCTCCTAACTCTACTTTTCGTGTCTTCAGGTAATATAAACTCACTAGGAGAAAAACGAATGGTGTTTTATACATAGTCGAAACGATTAAGACAGCGGTCAATTCACAATAAAGTCGTCCTGCTCGTGGGACTAACGTTAGCTAAGTTCGTTTCAACATGAAAACGCGGAAGCGTTGCAAGCAGCGTTTGCTTTGGTAAACAAATCAGCTAGCTAGCGTTGCCTTAACAGCAAGCGCTGTTTTATACTAGATGTTATTTTATAAACAGAAGTCGGGTGTTTGTCTTAATTAAATTAATTAACTTATTTCGTAAAGAAGTTCAATTACCGTTTGCCTTTGAGGTTTTAATGCGTTATTGCTGGCCCGCTCGCCTTAGGTAGCGTTAGCTAACGTTAGCTAGATAGTTAAATAACGTTATTATCACAGCGTTGGCCTATAATCGTTGAATAGTCTTACGTCATAATTTGTAGATTATGTAGGAGCATCACCATAAAGCTATCTATCTCAGCAGCTAGCTAGATAACTAACAATTTCGAGATATTTTGCGTGGTGTTTATGTCGGTATAGGGCTGATTCGTGCTAATGTCTGCTTTGACCAGACAATGTAACGTTACTGTATGTGGTGCTTTGTTGACCTCTGGTTTGGTTTTACGAGGAAGTTCAGATATGATCCTCGAGACCAGCGACTTTCATGTCAGTTTTTCAGTAAAAGGTCAATGTAACGTAGACGTTGTGTTTTCTATTTTTTTTTTTTTTTTCACGATTGATTTTGTAAGGTAGCTAGTGGTAACTAATTTGAAGACAAATACCGGTATTTGAATAGGGCTGACCTTCAAGCTGTGGTTTCATCAAGTCATGGTATTTGTCTTTAGTGTATTTAGTGCTTATCGTAAGTCTGACTTCTGGTTAAAAATAATTTTATTTAATGTCGTCTTTGCACTTTTTTTTTTTTAACATTGTTGCATGTAATAAGCTCAGGGCTCCATCATATTGTTCAAGTGTTACATATACTTTTTTTAAACGGGTGTGTAGCCTGCTACACTGATACTGTTTCACAGGCCATTTGCTGTTGTTGAACAATACAATCTGTGAAGTTTATTTAAAGCCTTTTTGTGCCTCACTGTCATGTGATATTGATGCACTCACACTGAGTTTCACAACCAGTCATCGAAAGTGAGGCCTGTAAATGTCACAGCCTTTTTTTTTGCTGACTTCTTGTAAAACTTGTATTCTTTGCTTTTCTGCTGTGGAAGAATACATGAAGCCAATAGAAGTAGGCCTATTAAGACATAGTTTATCTCGCTGTGTATTGCCTTGTTAACCGTTTTCTGCTGTATAAATCCTGTTCAGTGTAGTCCTCATTGGTGGTACAGTCTGTCTGCTTGAGAACAGCATGTTATTTTATCTGACTGCCCATGTGATAAGTGGAGGGTGGGCGTGCCCTGCCTGCACTGTAACTCTATTGGTAATGATAAGCAGGAGGGGTCTCACAGTGGTGGGTGATTTGAAGGTTTTGTCTGTACACTCTGACCTCCATGCCAATTCTTGGTTGTTATCACTAAAGGCTACTCCCTTGACTTGACCAACTCTTGCAAATGTATCAGTTTATGTTCTGAGTAAACTGTTGTTCTCTTAACAACATTTCAGTCATAATTCCAAATGTAGTTTTCTTACTTACGAAAGATGTGGAGATGATCTGTATCCACCTCTTTCTCTAAAGCAGGTTTTAGGAGATTGGTAGTGAAAACAGGAAACCGTGCTTCAAACTATTAGGTTTTGTCCCACATCACTTTCAGTAAAATGGAGAACTGTGAACAGTTTGTTTTTTTGCATTGATCCAAAAGATAATATGTCCTTATATGCAACACCACTAATACCCACTTCTGTGTCTGTGCTGCATATGTAAATACTGTCTGACTGGCTGGTTTTGGGTGGCTAGCGGTAGGAAATCATACCAGATTTAGGGAAAAAAGAAGCATTTTACCCCAACTATGCTGTGTCAGTTTCAATATGTTTGAGATCTCCATGTTTATCGCTATAAGTTCATTTTTGATAAGATAAGTTCACTTTAAATAAATAAAAAAAAAAATACCGCTTCTTGTCTGCAAACTCGGCTGACCATGTTTGGGTTGGACATTTTTTGAATTCCTATTCTACTACATATGTGTACTCCATGAGTAGTTTTTAAAGTTAAACCTGCTGAGCAGTGTCATAGTTGAAAGTGAACTATGGTGAGGAAGTATGTTTGAGGAAGTATGTCAGCCTTAAAATTCCCCATTTGGTCATTACTGACATCACCAGAAAGATTGTTGAAAAATGTGGCAAAACAATGGCCACAAGTTAAACTACACTTATCTGCCCCATTCTGAAAACATTTTATTTGCTGTGTGCTTTTAGATCATCTACAATCTAAATCACGTGTCAAACTCAGGCCCGTGGGCCAAATCCTGACCCTTGAAGATTTAGATCCGACCCGTATATAAATTTGGGTTCACAATACATTTTGGCCCGCCTAGTTGTGCGCCAACCCAAAAACACAGGAAAGTGTTTTTTAAACTGCAATTACCATAAATTCAAAGCAGATTTGCTGACTTTGAGACTCAGAAATTCCCCCAGAAGGAACTCTTTTGATTACTTTTGTGGGGCTTCATGTCAACAAAAAGCATACAAAAATGTCAGGAAAAGCAACAAATTTACAAAAAGGTGACAAATGTCTGAGAAAGCTACAAAAACATCGGAACAAAAATGAGGAAAAAAAAGCTACCGAGATGTTTTAAAAAAAGTGACATGCAGTAACAAAAGCACGTCAATAAACTCTCCATGTCTGGCCCTTGGAGTGATCCTCTTTTTCCAGTGTGGCCCTTAGTGAAAATCAGTTTGACACCCCTGATCTAAATGATTTGCAAAATGTCTATTCTAGATAGATGGAGAGCAGGTAAAACCTCAAACCAATTGGTGCAGTGCTTCCTAAAGGAAGAAAGAGAATATGTTTCTATCTATCAATTATCTGGAGATATAAATCTATTTCTGCTTGTGCCTTATTCTCCTATTTGTCTATGTTGCAGCTGTGGCGACCCCTCTGCTGGGCACTGAGCAATGTGCCCGAGGCCCCACCTACTGGTGCCAAAATGTAAAGACGGCGTCTCTGTGCGGAGCTGTGACTCACTGCCAACAGAACGTCTGGAACAAGCCCCAGATGGTGAGGTGATTTTTGTTTTTTTAATATGAAAGTGACAAGTGCCATTTATCGTCTTTTTTCCCCCCAGTCTAAAAAATATATTGAAATGTGAAGGCACATGTTCCTCTTTCTCAAACTTCAATGCATTTCCTATTTGGGTTCTAGACATTCTGTACACCTGTGTGTGACACTTTTATTTACACACCTTAGTGTCTGGTTTCAGAAATCAGTGCCATGTGACTTGTGTAAAGAGGTGTTGATTGTGGTGGAGCAGATCCTGAAGGACAATGCCACTGAGGTAAGAAAACAAAAATCCATGTTCAGAAAAACCTTTTTTGATATGAAAATTGCCTGCAACTATACAAAGTCTTAAACACTCCTCTGGTAGACTGATGTCGGAGTGTTTCTGTGATTGCAGGCTGAGGTTCTTGGGTACCTGGAGAAGGCCTGCCAGCTCATCCCTGATCAAGGTTTGACTGCAGAGTGCAAGGAGATGGTGGATGACTACTACCCCATCCTCATGGGAATCATTAAAGGAGAACTGGTGAGTGCCGTCAACCGGTTTGTCATGGTATTATCAACCAAACTAACAGTTTAGGCACCCCACAAGTTAGAATTGTAATGGTGCCATTAGGTTTGCATTTAGCGCCGCATTCGATGCTTTCAAATAAAACCCGTTTTGCCAAAGATCTTATTAAAGCTCATTGGAGTTTGGTTTGTCAGTTTATCGTTCTGCTTCATTTAAAATCCTAAGTAAATGGTCCGCCTCAATGTCAAAACGGAAAAGAGAAGTGGCTGTGGGCAAAGTGCAGCGAGCTGAATAAGGGCTATTGATTGGGAAGTAAGTCTAAGTCTCAACAGGAACAGAGTAGTCATTGTGTTATACCAAACCTCGTGACTGGGCGCATTTGGTGTTTTTCTTCGTTTCAACTCTCACCTGCTACAGCAACTTTGTGAATAAAAGAGACCGTTCTTTACAGATCTTATAAAAACAAAACCTGGGCTTTCTAGATATCTTGTTCAAGTTGGATTTCTTTTAAACTCATTTGACTGCGTGTTGTCCAGACTTTAAAGCTACGAGTTATTTAAGTTACTTACTTCTGCTCACAGCTAACATGGATAACTTTTAAAATAAAGCTCTTAACTATAAAGTGACTACAAAAAATGTGCCGTTATTAAACTTAAAGTTGTGTGTTTTTAGGAGGATCCCGGTGTGGTGTGTGGAGCCATCGGGCTGTGTCAGTGTCAGCAGGTAGCCCTGGCTAAGGCTCATGCCCAGGAGCAGCTTGTGTCAAATGAAATCCCTCAGGTGGACCTCGCCCAGCAAGTGTCTCCTTTCCTCATCAATGTGCCCGAGCTCCTCTATCCTCAGGAGAGCCCCAAGCAGGAGGCCCCCAAACAAGAGACTCCAAAGCAGGTACACTGTTTAAACCCCCCCCTCCTATGTTCCTCACCGGTTGTTGATAAATATTGTCTTACCTTGGCCCTGAATCTTACCTTCCCTGTAGGAAAGTGATGACGTGTGCCAAGACTGCATCAAGTTCCTGACTGATGCTCAGGCAGAAGCCAAGACCAACTCCTCGTTCGTCGACTCTCTCATTGAGAACATTGAGAACCAGTGTGACCTGCTGGGGCCAGGCATGGCTGCAATGGTGAGAGCCCCATATGAGTGGAGGAAGTTTATTCTTTTTTTTTGTTTGTTTTTTGTCAAAGGAAAAAAGAATTCCCAGAAAATGTAGTCTAACTGTTTTTCTTCCTCATTGCAGTGCAAGCAGTATGTCGGCCAATATGGTACCCTCGTTGTTGAGCAGCTCATGTCCATGGTGAGTGTTGTAACCCCTCATGTGCCTCACTCATCTTTAAGCCACATTATAACATGACTGGTCATATTCTAATATTCAATGACGTGCTTAATCATCACAACTAATAAGTCTGGTAACGTGTACGTTTTGGAAGTGCTAAAGCACACATTCAGTCTTGCAGCCCCACCTGGCTTGCTGTCTTCAATTTATTCATATCTTTGAATTGCATTCTTTTTTTAATTAATTTTCCTTTTAAATTTCTGTTTGTCTTTTTTGCCCTGTGTTCCTTCTTTTACTTTTCTCCTCTCCATTCATGTCGCCCTGCTCTGTTTTCTCCTACTCTGGGTTTTGTGTGCTGCTTCCCAGGAACAGGTAGGTCTTTCTGTGTTCAGCCTGTAGCCTCGTAACCCTTGGCTCTTGCTTCTTGTGCTGTCCACTCCCAGCGCTACTCACACGACCCCCGTAGAGATGCATGTAAATGATGATCCCATTAGAAGTGACACTACTTTTACTTAAAGCTCCAGTAGGTAGTTCATTTTTTTTGCCTCATTGGGCAAACAAAAAGTCGTAATAACCAACCTTTTCAGCATATTGTAAACAAAGTAGTCTGAGAGAGAACTAGAATTTTGCACCTCCACCTTCGATCTGTTTTTAGGCTTTTGTAAATCTATGGAGGGAGGGGTCTTTTTTTAATTCTGCCTCCTGCAGCTTTACTTAACCTGAACACTCTGCTTATGTAGATAATGCCTGTTGGAACACTACAGCACAGGGCCAAATTAGAATTGTCTCCTGTTTCTTTACATCAAATAAGCACACACGGCTGTTACACGTAAAGTATGCTTTGGATATGATGCACTGGTCTTTACTAACATTGAAGTAGCTATCTACATAAAAAAAAAAACAAAAAAAAACCTTTATTGTGCAGTTTAACACTAGCTGATGTTGGATGCCTGAGAGCTGCAGAAGTATTTCTGGCAGTATGGGTGTGTTTGGTTGTGTTTGGCTATGGTAAAAGTAAGCTGTCTTTCTTTTCTTTTTTTAACATAGAAACCTCTGCATATTGCATGGGTGGTAATGTTGTAGAATGGTATGCAGTTTAGAGGCACACGGTTATTGCTAACGGCATGCAATATGGAAGGCTTTCTTAGACTGTTGGCTGTGTATCTTAAAGTAACAGTCTGTTTTTTGTCCTCAGCAACCCAAGGATATCTGTGTCTACGCTGGCTTCTGTACTGCTATGAAGAAGTCCATTCCCATGCTGCAGCTGCAGCCTGCCCAGACTGTACCTGCTGCCAAGACTGTAGCTGCTCTCAAGCTTTTCCCTGCCACAAAGGTTGAGTCTGCCACTGACAAGTCTGCAAAGGTAAGTCACGCTGGGCACCTGACTGCTGATTCTCATCAGTACTTGCTATCGATAGTCTTGAGTGAGTCTTTTTTGAGCACAGTTTTGTACATGCACATGAGACTTTCCCACTTTGTGTTCCAGCCCATGGTGCGTGTCCGTGAGTCCTCAACATGTGCCATCTGTGAGTTTGTGATGAAACAGTTGGAGACTATGTTGGAGGATCAGAAAACAGAGGTGGGACTTAGATGTGCTACTAGATGTATCCAATATGGCCATAGAAATAAACTTTACAAAACTGCTGCCAATGTACTGTTGGTGCAGTTAGTTGGACTGAGCTGTGCTCTCAAGCTGATCTCTCTGTCTCTGTCTCAGGAGGAGGTGATTCATGCTGTGGAGAAGGTGTGCACATATCTGCCCTCTTCTCTAAGTGCCCAGTGTAAGGACCTGATTGAGACCTACGGCCAGGCCATCATTGAGCTGCTGTTGCAAGAGACTGACCCAAAGACCGTCTGCACAGTGTTGGCACTCTGCAATGACGCCAGCCGTGCATATGTCCGTAAGTTCTCTTCACAACGCACACTGAGTGCACATGTTAGCTTTGCTGATGACTGAGATGTTGCAGAGATGTTGTACGAGTCATATTGGAGGTGTTGCGGATTTCTAAATTAATTTGATACTAACATGGGAGGTACAACAACAACAATACACAGGAAATGAGAGTGAATGTCTGAATCAACATTCTCTATATCATTTCACTCTCAGCGCTCATGCCAGAATCTTGCAACATAATGTGCTCCATTTTAACTGTAACCAGAGTTGTGTTTCTGCCATTATGCTATGTTCTACATTTATTTTTTTATTTTTATTCATTCATGTGCATGTGTGATCTCTACTATTAAAACTTCTATTTGCTTATGTGAAGCCAAAAGTGTATTTCCACCAATCGGTAAAAATAGTGATTTCTGTTATTTCCAGCTGCACTTGACCAGACTCGCTTTAAGGCTGGTGGCTACTGCCAGGTCTGCAAGATGGCCGTTGGCTACATCGATGGCATTCTGGAGAAGAATGCAACAGAGTCACAGATTGAGGAGGCTGTGAGGAAAGTATGCAGCTTCCTGCCCAGCTCTTTCCAGGCCGAAGTGAGTAGCTGCATCTCCTTAGCTTGTGTAACTTTTACCTATCCTCATGCGACGGCCTCATATTAACCCCTGTGTGTCTGCGTCAACAGTGTGACCAGATGATTGAACAGTATGAGCCAGTGCTCATTCAGCTGCTTCTCCAGATGCTCGACCCAGACTTTGTGTGCATGGTAAAGAGTAAACTAAATTAATACATACCTAAATAACAAGTAATGTGAAAGCGTTATCTTCATTGTGAAGACCTTTTAAGTTTCTTGTTTGGTCCAGGAAATGTCAGTACTCAATTTTTGTCATAAATAGTTGCAGTGTAAGCCAAATGTCCCATTTAATGTTCATTACCAGTCTTGCAGCCCAGTCTACTCTCTAAACTGTTTTTGTGTATGCATGTAACAGAAAGTGGGAGCCTGTCCTGAAGCTGTGCGCATGCTGCTGGGAACAGAGCAGTGCAGCTGGGGACCTGCATTCTGGTGCAAGAACATGGAGACAGCAACTCGGTGCAATGTGAGTAGTTCAGTCATATTTTGACACCCTAGAGAGGCATACAGTTACATACAAGTTTGCTTTGAGAGACCTGTCTAACCATTTGTTTCTGTCTTTCAGGCTGTGGCTCACTGCAAACGCCATGTGTGGGTATAGAGGAAGAGAAAGTACTAAGGACAAACCGTTCTGTAGGGAATTAAAAGAAAAATACTGTAGTGCTGCTTCCCACTTTTAATTTGTGTCCCGTCTTTTCTTTTTTAATGAACTTAAATGTCTGCAGTTTAAATTAACTTGGATATTTTGAATGAGGTCATGGTGGAAAGGGACTGGACATTTAGTTGTTTGTTTTTTCTTTCTGGGGGGTGGGGCAGGGGAGGAGTGATGAGGTGGATAGTGGTCTTACTGCTTCACCGAGCAGAAGTCCCAAAGCTGTTTGGCTTTGCGCACATTTATATAAATTGCATTGTACTTGCCTATGTTGCTTTCTGGGTGTGGTTTATGTAAAAACACAAATTCATGTTTCACATATTGTATAATGTTGACACAGCATCAGATGGCTGCTGTTTTGACGGGCCCCCCCACCCCATCTGTATTTGATTCCTTCTCCCTGGAGGAACTGATTGCAAATGGGATAGACCACTCAGTGTGTTAAGAATGACAGTTTACTTACTTACTTTTAGCAGTATGTCTGATCCTTAAACAAATTTATATTTTGTAGAGAAAATGTGTGTTCTTGTTTTAAGGAGCTGATATTGAGGTAATTGGTCTGAGAGTGTACTTCCCACTCCCCTCCTAATTGTTTGCACTCTTCCTGTTTGTAAATCACTGTTTCTAACGTACACAGGGCATCTCTAATACGATTGTCTGCCTCAAACCCTGAGCCACCTGTCAGTTGATCTGTCAATTTTAACAATTAAAGTGGCCCCAATCCACTCTGTTTCATTTGTTTTTCTTTGCTGTAAATTGAATTTAGCTCAGGATTCTTACCACGCTTGTCATAAAAACCTACAGGCTCCTTGTTTCTGCAGACAAAACTACAGCAGCTTCAGCAGCCAGTCATGCCTGGGTCTTTTTAAAGAACTCTCTTGTCAATACTATGCAATACTTGGATGACCAAACAGTTTTTGCCTATAATGTTCAGACTGCTTATGTTACTGCTGACCATTTTCCAAAAGTCTAGATTAATTTCTCCAAGGAGCCATTTGCTTTCACTACAGGAGACTGACACATTTAAAGGATTAGAATGTTACCTCAGATAGGTAATGTACAAAAGTGTACTTTTTTTTAATTTATTTTTTAAATGGTTAGCAGTAATTAGGAAGTCATAGTTTGTCATGAAAAACTTCATTAAAAAGTAATCGTGTGTTATAAAATGTCAAAAGTTATAGTATGTCATGACAAACTTCATAAAGTCATAGTATGTCATTAAAAACTTTAAAAAAAGGGCATAGGATAGTATGTCATGGAAAACTTCTTAAAAAAGTCATAGGACAGTATGTCATGCAAAACTCATAAAAAAGTAATAGTATAGTATGTCATGAAACCCTCCAAAAAGTCATAATATAGTATGTCATAGAAATTTCATATAAAAAAAGTCACAGTATGTCTGTCATAACTAGAGACCATCTTGCGATGGAATCGCACCGCAGTGGCGTCAAACCAGGGGTTTTATAGTCGGGGGGGCCCTTCCCTACTTCCTACTAGGGATGGGGATCGTTAATTTTTATTGATATTGATACCATTTTCGAGAATGCTTAACGATCCAAATCTTTATCAAAACTATTATTGAAATTTTATATTTATTTATTAACTAATGAATCAAAGATGCCGTTTTTTGTTGTATACGACAAGCTCGGGCTCGTAGGGTTAACAACCGACTATGTTTTGAATGATTTGCCGTCGGGAGGCTAGTCTTTACGCACACGCTGTGCTCGTTAATAATTTTTCCGGTTTGCGCACGTATCTATTTTTAGGGGCATATTTGTGTGAAATGTTCGACTGTGGAGCGCTGAGTTGGTTTATTATTGTCAACAATGGAGTGGTGGTGCGCTCACCATGCATACCTCTGGTGGAGGATTGTCCAAAACTGCAGTCAGAGTTTGCAGCGTTGTGACTTGAAGACAATCGAAGGTACTCATTTTTGTTTTTAATTGATATGCAATGTTGAGGTGCTTCATCATGGATGTTGTGTTCCCCCCTTACAAGAAATGGTTACACTTTACTTGAAGGTATCTACATAAGAGTGACATGACACTGTCATGAACGTGTAATAAACATTATAAACAAGTCATAAACGTTTATGACATAGCGCTTCTTTTAGTAAGTGTCATTTGGTTTTTGTCATGACAAGTTAGGGTTAGAGTTAGGGTTCATGTGTCATGACAGTGTCATGTCACTCTTATGTAGATACCTTAAGTAAAGTGTTACCCAAGAAATTAACCTAAAACACAAATTATATTTTGCTTCCTCCTTATCTTTGCTTTTTGTAAAATGTAGCCAAAACTTTGACCGCTTAGCACGTTCAGCCATTGCAGCGAGATACCAAATGAGGAATGAAGAGAGGCAATTCCATTCTTCGTTTAGTATAAAAAGCAGTTGGCAGGCAATTCACTTGAATTCATTAACTTTATTAGACAATCGATGTAAGTTTGTGCACCAGTAATTTGATTTAAATGACATGGCTACTTATACTTATGGCTCGTTCATGCCACCTCGGAATGACAGGGACTGCCCCCGTGATTACGTTGTTTTTCCGACTACCAGCATTCACATGGTTAGGATGGTCGGGATGTGTGTGTTCTTCTTCTTCTGTTATATTGGCGTTTGGCATAACAACTTGTTGCATGACTGCCACCAACTGTTGGCCGTAGCCCAGAGTATCAGGTGTGTGAAAACATGGAGGCCACAATAATTTGCTTCTGTTCTCTTATGCGAGCATACAAACAGCACATCGTCAGGTGTTTGCGTTATCTGCAGGACAACGAACGGGAAAGGACACGGATAAGGTTGTTTTATTTTTTTTTATTTTTTATATACATAGGCCTATTTATGAATAATTTGAAACATGTTATGTCTGTGTAGGTTTCTCAGCAGAGGCGTTTGTCCACAATAAATACGTTTATTGTCATTGAAATATGTTCAGTGAACCAAATTCGCCTACATCAAACGTCAGCTGTCAACAACGCGTCACCAACTGGGAAACTCGGTTAGCAAAATCTGGCCCGAGTTTCCCACCTCCGATTCCCACAGGAACTGACACAAATGATGACGTTTTCACTCGGAAAAATGTTTTTCCGATGTCCGTGAACGCACGGATAGTCTCGCTTTGGCACTTCTTAAACCAATCACAATCGTCATGGGCGGTACTAAGCTCCACACGGAGCCCGCTGCAAAATAGTCGTGCGAGAGAAAACTGAGATTGGACAGATAGTCTAGCTAGCTGTCTGGATTTACCCTGCAGAGATCTCAGGAGCAGTTAACCCTAGTCCTCAGAAATCCACCGGAGTTTAAAATTACAACACAAAGAAAGCGGAAGGAAACGGACATCAGCGAAAATAAATGCATCCGGGGGAATTTCCTGTGGCACCAGAGCAATCCCGGAAGTGGAACGTCAAGGATATAGACTACTCGATACATAACGTTACATGATCCACTAGTCTCAGACCTTATTGATTTTCAGGTTTGAGAAATTTGGAACGGGGTCCTTTATAGAACCGGGTCTCGAGACCTATCCCTACTTCCTACCCCCCTACTTCTGGCGCCCCTGCTCAGACCACACCCATTTTCGAACTTGGCCTTCATTTTGATGTCAACAAAACACATTCAACTGGCAACATTAGAATGTTCCCTGTTGTTGGAGAATGTTTGATTGGTGTGCCATACAGTAGCTACTTTTTATTACTTCTGATGGACTGTAGCTCAAGTGCACATTCAAAAATGATGACAGAAATCACAACTTGTTACTGGAAATGTTCAGTTTATAAAGTCAGTCTGATCATGTTCAGTTAGAAGGTTTACAGACTGCAGACCATAGACTGAATATAAAGAGCTGCAGACATGAATCAACCACATAACAATCATGTTTTTCCAGCTGTAGCCCTCACTGACTGTGGTGCTTCTTTACCATCTGCATGAATCCATCGAAGGGGTCATAACAGAGAGATATGAAGTAGTTTTTTGATCAGCACTTTTTCCTCATGGCTTTACTAATGTACTTAGCATCACAGTGCTATGAGGCTCTAGTATTCATTAGAATTCACTGTCCAGCTACTGTCTGCTATATAGCTCAACTATACCACTGTAAATAGGTGCTTTCTGACCGGATAGTACTTGTACTTTTTAGAGGAAAAGTACACTTCTAAGCAGTTCTAAGAACTACTCTCCCCCAAAATCTTTTTTTTCCATTTGCATTCTCACTGGCCAAGTGGCCATAGGGACTGGTAGGAGGGGTAAAAGAGTGACGCAAGCACTGCAACGGTCTTTATAGCATCGTCACTAGACCTTAGCGCCACATACAACAAATTATGCTAATACTTGTGCACTTTTCCTATATTAAATGTACGTCCATTCGTAGTAATTCACGTAATGTTTTGCTCAACACAGACGGGGCTTTATTATACTCAGAACAGACCCCGCCTCTGCCTGCTGCTGCGTTGTGGACGTGTGTACGTGTGTGTGTGTGTGTGTGTGTGTGTGTGTGTGTGACGGCCGGCGAGCCGCAGGACAGGCTTGTGGAGTTTAACTCCGAAAAGACAGTTAACCACAGGTTCCCGTTAATCTTAAAATGGACATGTGTTGTGATATTTAAACAAACGAACCGTCAACGGCGAAATAAAAGCCTCTTATTTATGAGAGCGGTCTGAGAGAAAATCTAAACAGTTAATTTCTCGCCTAAAACGTTGTCAGAAGTGAATTTAATGATGAATAAGATGGTGAAAATTGTTAAAAATGTCCCGTTGTTGGTTGTTGCTCTGTCTGCAAGTTTCCGAGTTGGCAGTGGGCGTGGCTTATAAGTTTGACCAATCAAGTACACCTAGGAAAAGGAAAAAGACCCTGCTCTGAAGTAGGAGCTAAAAAAGTACGCTACTGAGGCCAGAGGAACTTAAAAATCGGAACACGACGAAAAAAGTGTTCTAGGAATGTTTAGTTCTAAGAACAGCAAAAACCCCTCCGGTCGGAAAGCCCCTAATAACTATGTTATTGCTTAACAGCCTGGTCAGATGCAGTGCACAATAAGCACAGAGAAAGCAGATCCCACAGCCAGTCCCAGAGTGAGGAAGACGGACATGACCACTCCTGTGGCCTCTGCCAGCTCTCGAGGTACCACCTTAGGGCCATAAATCATTGGCAGAGTGCCTAAGTAGCCATTAGTTAGGCCTAGCAGGCAGTTTAAGACCACAGGGTATAAGTCATGGTCGAACAGCACAGCGTGAAGGTGGTCCCTCGGCTGGTAGTTACAGAACATGAAAAGTGGCACAATGACGGAGCGACCAAGCACCAGTGCAGGCAGGACTCGGCTGGCAGGACCAGGAACCTGCAGCCAGGCTGTGGCCTGCCTGCCGCAGAAGTCTGCTGCGTTGTACAGGAGAAAACTGGTGAGGGGTACAAAGTAAGTGGTTGTCCAGGGGCTGCCGCTGTCTTTGTTGATAGACTGGATCCCTGAGGATACCGCAGGGAACACCATGATAGAGATGCAGAAGACGTAGAAGACGCTAAGGCCGAGCACCCACGTCTTCCTGAGGATAGGCTGCAGGGGTGGGATAGAGGAGGTTTTCCCTGTGCCTGCTGCTGCTGCCTCCTTGCTCATCACTCCTGAATTGGTTGCTGCAAGCATGTAGTGTCTAGAGAGAAGAGAAGCAGAACGCAGCAAGTAACTACTACATCTAAAATCTTTGACAAGATGTACTGAACCTGTCCCCTAAACACTAGTTTTTTATCATTAAATTGTCACAATGCTGTCTTCAAGGCCTGGTTAGCCTTTAAAATGACTTTTAAATGCAATTTGTCTTTCCATAAGTCTTGGAAGACAAACATCCGGTTGTTTTAGACTGATCATAACATCATCTGCAAAAAGCCCGATTTTATGTTCTGTGCCCTTCACCTCTATCCCCGCTATACCTTCATCTTCTCTTATTGCTTGGGCCAAAGGCTCGATGAAAAACGCAAAAAGAGTTGGTGATAAACAACAGCCCTGTCTGGTAGATCTTTCCAGTTTGAACCAGTTAGTGAGACTGCCATTTATTTTAATTCTAGCCTTCGGGTCTTGATATAGTGTTTTAATAATGTTTACTGAGTCTGTATTAAAACCAAATTTTTCTAAAGTAAGGTATAGAAATTTCCAACTAACGCTATCGAAAGCCTTTTCTCTGTCCAAGCTGAGCCGCAGTGCACTTTCTCCATTTTTTGTACTTCTTCAATTATATGTAAAGTCCTCCTTATATTGTCCTGTGTTTGGCGTCCCTTAATAAAGCCACATTGATCTTCGCTAATTAGTTCTGTCATAAAAGTTTCGAGTCTCTTAGCTAGGATGGTTGTATATATCTTATAGTCACAATTTAATATTGATATTGGTCTATAGTTTTCACAGAATTCCTTATCTTTCCCCTCCTTGGGAAGCACCGTGATTATGGCTTCTTTCCAAGAGGGGGGAATCTTACCTTTTTTTTAAGGTTTCTTTGAATGCTGCTAATAACATTGGACCCAATTCCTTTTTAAACATTTTGTACCATTCTGCCGTCGCCCCCCCGGGGTTTGATTTGATTTGAACTTATTAATGGCTTCTTCCATTTCCTTTGCTGTGATACATGAATTTTTGAACATTTGTTTTGTTTCTCTCCTATTGTTGGTAGATCTAATGAACTTAAAAAGTTTCTTATTAATTCCTCATCTGCTGAGTCCGGTTGTGTATACAGCTTTTTGTAATACTTTTCAAATACTTTTTCTATTTTTCCTGGTTCAAATTCTAGTGAATTGGTTGTGGGATCTCTGATTTTATGGATTGTATTCATGAGTTGCTGTTTCGTTATTCGCCTAGCTAGTAATTTTGTAGCTTTGGAGCCTGATTCGTAGTAAGTCTGCTTCAGAAGTCTAGATTTCTTTTCCACTTTGTCTAGTATCTCATTCACTTTTGTCTTCACTTCCTTGATTTGTTGAAGTAAACCTGCATCTCTAGAGTCTTTATGTTGTTGCTCTAATTTTTTAAGCTCTTCAATCTTCTTCTGATATAATTTCAGTCTATTTTTCTTGTTGTATGCTGCTAGAGATATTAGTTTTCCCTGCATAACTGCTTTCATGGCATCCCAAAGAGTAGTAAAATCTACCTCCCCATTGTCGTTCTCTGTCCTGTATGTATTTATTTCTGTTTTGATCTCCTCAACAAATCCTGGGTTATTTAGTACACTAACATTCATTCTCCATTTGTACTAGTTGTGTCCAAGTCCTGATTCAGTGTGATGTTAAAGTCCCCTCCGCATATCAATATCCCTTCTATTTCTTGAACAACTTCAAATAAATTCTTGAAAAAACTGATCCGTTAAATGTGTTTCTTATAAAAAAAACTAACCTGCACCTGATCCCTCTTTTTTCAGCTTTGCTATGACCTTCCCTCTTTTCATTGGGTTATTTAACCCATTCACATTCAGAGACACCACTTTAAGTTGGCTATGTTGCATCTTCTCCTTTTTTTTAGGTTTTCCCTTTCTCTCCCACCGACACCTGCAATTCTAACAACAATATGAACTCGAACTCCAAAACAATCCTTCCGATAACAACGGGCCTCTATAATCATGCCCGTGCCATTAGGAAGTAATTTAACCCCACTATGTGTTGGATTTGAACATTTCTAACTTTGGCACCATCTGGTAGTGGCATGAGGCATGACACTGGCAGATAATAATGCACACTGCTAAACTATCTGTAATCTATGGTATTCAGATTCAGATGAAAGTAAATTTTACAGAACAAGGTAAGGTGTTAATCACCTATATTTGTAAATGAAGGGCTTGATAGGTAGTTTATGTATCTGCATGAGAACCAGAATATCTTTGACTTCTACTGACCTTGAATATGCCAGCGTGGGCAGCAGCAGATATGTGATGATGCAGAGCAGGACGAAGACGTCGGCTGTCAGGAAATAAGCCAGAGCGCTGTCTGTCACATCCTTTGCCGCTGCCAGGTCCACTACTGATGCTACTGCACTCAGTGTGCCTCCCATGGCCTGGCCTGAGACAAAAAAAAGGACCTCCGTTGGTTGATTCAGTCTGTCAGTGCAGTCAAAAGACACTAAGCTGCCTCATGTCTCACTGTAAATACCTCCATAAACTGGTTAATTAAATGTAACCAACTGTCCATCTTTTTTTGCCTTTAGGAGGGAGAGAGGGAGGGAGGGGGACGATAACTTGCATAAAGGTTTACCCAGACTTGACCCGGAAATGTTACGATTATATATATTTCTATTATACTATTATATTAATTCCTAGCCCACCATGACGCCCCATAAGTTCATCATACCTGCTTATTCCTGTTCTGCACTGGACAACAGGCATTCTTGTTGTGTTCACCAGTGTGCCCACGCACAGACACCGTCATTATGTCCCACACACCATGTACAGTGGTGGCGAGACAAATAGTCACAATAACAAGTTATTTCATCAGTAAACCCTTAACGAAGCTGCTAAACAGGGCCTACTTTTTGGTTTCATGACGGCAGAAAGAAAGGTATGTGTACAATGGTTTTGTATAAATGCTACAAAGACAACATGACCTGAATGAGGACTGTACCTTTTATCTATTTTATACATTTGTATCTTTACAGGTCTCTGTATTAAAAATGCTTCTAAAGTCTTGTCTTTGTTTTATGTCGTATTTTCTGTTTTATTTGCTTTGTATGTTCATGCTTATGTAAAGCACTTTGAATTGCCTTTGTGTCTGTTGTGTACTATATAAAAAAGGGCCATGCTTTACCTGATATAAGAGCCTGAGAAATCCTCATGGGGAAATGCCCGCTGATCCCGAACACGCTGCCAGAGAAGAGGTTTGAGGCTCCGCTGACGACAGCCACACTGGCCAGCGTGACAATGAAGAACTCCGTCCTGCAGTCTGACGTGTCCACCTTCACCAGCACAGTGGTTACCACAAACACCAACAGGATCACAAAAAGAGACGACAGGATCCGTACATTTGAAGACAACCTAACACACACACGCACGCGCACACGCACACACACACACACACGCCATTGTCAACAAACATTTTGAGACAAAGAAAAACATCTGTGAGGAATGTGCTGTGTGTGTGTGTTTGTGTAGTGGAGGAATTAACCTGTTAACTAGGACATAGTTGAGTATCAGACACAGCACAGAGGGCACTGTGGAGGCAATGGCCAGATAGCTTTCAAAGTAGTTCTGTGAATAGTTACAGAAAAGGCAAACCATTTGAATTTGCTTAAATATAAGAACACACACTCACATAATGTCTCACACAAACTAAGAAGAAGTGAAAGCAGATGAAGGAAAAAAAAAAAAAAACTAACATTTCCTTCCTTATCTTTGCTATGGTTTCTAAGTCAAACAAAATCAAGCATTGATCTCAGAGTAGCAGAAATCTATAGAATTCATCTATTCTTGAAATGAAAATAAATAAATTGGAAGCAGATCTACCACCCTGACTCTTCCCCTCTCTACCTTACCTTAGTTGCCAACAAGCCTTTAGGCCTTTCTAATTGTATAATTGTGTTGCAATGGATTTCACATTTCAGACGTGAAAGGACCGTAACATTTCTATGAAAAGCATGCAGAATGGCACAAATGTGCATCTTCCAGTTTTCACCATAGCACAGTTGTATTTAGTCTCACTCACACTGAGGTCTGACCATTGCTCATCATTGCCGCTGCCATGAGTGTTGTTACTCAGTTTGTAGAGCCAGTAGTGTTTGGCTGTTATGAAGAAGTTCCAGGGCAGCAGGGAGCCGATGCCCATCAGAAAGAAGATGATGTACACTAAACAGTAAGAGTCCTCTGGACTGTAGCGTACGGCCAGAGGCACTGAAGATTGTTTGGGCAGGAGTGATGCAGAGGGACTCTGGTCCTCGCTTTCCTCATCCTCAGATACATTGTGTTTGCCAGGAGCAGTCGCAACATAGGAGGAATCGAGACTGGACTGCACAGGCTCTGTGGTATCCATTTTTACAGACAGAATACAGGATACTCACAAAGTAAAGACGAGAGATAAAATGGAATGTTGTTGTAGTAAAGAACACCAAGACAGTTGGTATTAAACAGAGAGCTGTGAAGGGAAAAAAAAAACAACTTAAAAAACTCACTGCAAAATATTGTTATTGCAATAAGTGGGGTTAGGATGATGCTTACGTTTACTTGTGCTTGTCCAGAAAAGAAAAGATAGGCCATAGTGTGGAGAGACATCTGTGCTGTAGCTGGTAGAGATCAGTCCAATTGTCCAGATCATGTGATGCTGCAGTACAAGGAGTCACATTTAAACCTGAGAACACAGGCCCTACACATGTAAGACCTAAAACAGAGAAGGTGTACTCAGTTTATTTTCAGCACAAAACACTGAAGATGACAAACTGCTACCTCAGAACAGAAAATGTACACAATTTAGATTGAGTGGAATGTGCCACCACTGCACCAACAATATTAATGGGGGCACTGGAGTCATTTGGCAGCAGTGTGTGGATGTGAACCCACTGCTCTCACACAGCAGGAATCAGTCCTGGACTTACATAACTGAACTGAGGGCTTGGCAATTCCCATACACAGTGTGGTTCTTCAAGTTAAATGCTCCATCACAGAAAGCAACTCAGCATAGGGCTGGGCAATATATCGATATTATATCGATATCGTGATATGAGACTAGATAACCGTCTTAGATTTTGGATATCGTAATATGACATAAGTGTTGTCTTTTCCTGGTTTTAAAGGCTGCATTACAGTAAAGTGATGTACTTTTCTGAACTTACCAGACTGTTCTAGCTGTTCTATTATTTGCCTTTTCCCCACTTAGACATTATGTCCACATTACTGATGATTATTTATCTAAAATCTAAGTGTGAAGATATTTTGTTAAAGCACCAATTGTCAACCCTAGAATATCGCCACAATATCGATATTGAGGTATTTGGTCAAGAATGTTGTGATATCTGATTTTCTCCATATCGCCCAGCCCTAACTCAGCATTTAGTACAGCACTTTCCTTAAGGCATGGGATTGTTTGACCTATTATACTGACGTACAGCAATCACTACAGTTTCATGAGGTAGAATCAGAGACATCTGGTCCTATTTCTGCCACTGACAGAAAATAGAAAAACAGACTTTCACGAGCATCACTTTCTTGCACAATATGAGGTTGCTAACGTTACTTTAACTATTTAAGGAGGTTAAAGGAAGGCTGATATGAGAGAACAATGCTGACCTTGCACCATAAAGCATAATGTGTGCCACTAATGAGGAACCAGTTTTCACGTGATGCTTATCCAAAGCAATTACACGAACTTGAACTCCAGACACTCAGCAGTTTAACAGTTTTAAGTATGCCTCTGGTCACTGCGGACAGCTGGTCACCAACGTTTTTTCACTATTCATTGTCAAATTATTCTGTTCATTCTGCCGTGGTCTTAATTATTGGAGTCTTCACGCGAATAAACATGTCAAGTTTGATTTGTTTAGTGTGGACACCGTAAGCTAACACCAGAAGCTAGCTAACTACCCTAGCCTTCTACAAAGTATCAACACACGTTAGCTAACCTGGCTAGCTAGTCGACCCGTGCCTAATGTTGGGCTCATTAAATAAAATATAAACATACCTCGCTGCTAGAGACTCCCTGTCTGTTGCTTCTGTCGCTTCTACAAGTGCTTCAATGATACACAAATCCATTCGCTGCAAACTTCTTTTCTGATCAGCTGACAATCCGCATTCTTCCACCAGCAGCAACAACAACAATAGCTAAGACTTCCGGCACGAATCCTTAAGAATAAAAGTGCCATCCACATAAATCGAAACCAGACTGACTCAAAATGTATATTTTTACGCAATACGTAAGCTTATTTTAAAAAGTATTTTTCAAAAACAAAATAGAACTAAAAAACGTAATCCACGCTTTTTTACGTGTTGTTTCCGGTACAGCTTTATTTTCTTTTCTTTTTTAAATAAAAGCACGCATACATTGAATTAATAAAATATATAAAATACAAAAGTTTTGTTTAAATTAATGCTACTAACTTACAATAATTAAATGTTCTTTTTGAAAAACAGATGAAGACACCAAAACAAATGGTTGCAATGTGGAAATCTGCCAAGATATTAGATGATATACCTTTTAAATGGACGGATGTAAAGACTTTATTGAAAGTCAAACTGAATGTTGCAGTCGTCTGATCAGCTGACTGCATTCAGCTAATCATCACTCTCTCATAATACGTGATCATTAGTGTCATTAGTCATTACAACAATGTTACTACTGTTAAAAGTAATAACATAATAAGTTTGAATTAAGTTAAAATTTTAGCAAATATCACATTTATCATATATGATAAAAAGCACAATGAAATATAAAAGTTGCTTATTCATGAATAGTTTATTAAAACTTCCTTTATATTGTAAATACTTCCTGTTTATTTCTTAAAATGCCAGAATCAGTTTTGAATACATAATGTAACGGCTTTTGTTGAAAAGTGTGGCTTATCCATCACATTTACCAGGAGAGGGCACCATAGGACAGCACGTGCTGTGGGGTGTTATTGCGCCTCTCTGGAATGTGAAAACAATTAGCCTACAATACCTGTAAGAAGAAAAAAGACTAAAAGTCCTCTACAGTCAAACATGATACCAGGTGATTTTGCGTAAATAAAATAATAATACAAAAACGTGTGTCTTTGTCTTTCTACTATGAGCCTAAAATCAAATAGCTACATCATTCATGAACTTATTCTGCAGGTTATAATTCTAAGCATTATAAAAGGTTTGATTAAGTGATGCACTGAAGGGTGCCATATCAGTCCTCAATTAGCAGTGCATCTGATGAAACAGGTGCAAAGTTGTGCCTGCCATTAAGACTATGCTGCAGTGCACTCTCACCACCGATGACTCACTGGGATATTTGTTCTCAATATGAGAGCCTAATCTGTCAAATCCCCCCCACATCCTGCACTCGTAAAAAAAAAAAAAAAATGTTATAATGCTCGATCTAAACGCCCAGAGTCAATCCTTAAAGGACACTATTATTGTCTCTAAAACCTTGTTAATTTTAAGGTCAGACAGTCTGCCAGTTAAAAGCTTTCAAAGCTAAATGGACCTAAAGGGAATTTTCCAATGAGGTGTGAGGGGAAAGAGGGACAGGTTGAGTAGCTTCGTATTTTTTGTGAAAATGGGGTGTAATTGATTAAAACACAGATGCCATTTAAAGGTGATTTTGTTGTTCCAAGGAGCTCAAAAGAAGCCTGCAATCTGCTCTATGGATTTTATGAAAGCTGCTCTTACAATGTTTGGTTTTGCATTAACACGTTTAATTCAATAACAACAAAACACACACTATTGTTAAACTAAGAAATATAATTTATTGCATAAAAATTATATTTAGTTACAGGTAAGAAGGCTAGATGTTTATTTACAATTGATACTGTACAGAGATAAAATTATGTCACTGAATCCATATTTTTTTTCCGTAAAAAGTTCTGACTTCTTGAACAAAGGCTGTTTCTCTTTGATTGAGAGCAAGGAGGAATCCAGTCCAGCTCCAGCATAAATTATCCAGAGCTATGGCCAAAGTTTCAACAGATACTCAAGAAATCTGGACGAATAAACACTAGTCTACAGATAGCCAGTCTCTGTAACAAGATTTGAGGAAAGAAAATAGTCCTGCAGTGTTCAGGGATCCAAAGTTCTGAACTGGTCGTGTTCAGATATTTCCTCATGGTCAAAGACCTGCAGGGCACGAGTTCATGGTGTTAGTCGCAACTTGTTTGGCAGCTTTTGCCCCATACGTTCTCCCACATGTGCTTTTTCAATACTAGCTTGCTTGGTCAGTGATCCAATCCTTCCCATCCAGATGAAGAATTCCCACACATACCACCATAACCAAAAATGTTAAACCACTCTTAAACCACTTTAGAATACAAAATCAAAACCCTGTCAATGCCCTGATCTGAAAAAATAGAATTATTCTTCCAGGAAACAAAAGAAGTCAAAATGCTTCGCTTTTTTTTTTCTTTTTTTTTGTACTTGCATAGCACTTACAAAAAGAAATGACAGATCTTAAACGTGTGTACGTACTGTACGTGCACACCCACCTGCCCACACATACACACTCGCGCACACATACACTTGTGTTTTTTTGACTCACTGCAGGAGGAGGGATACTGCTTGTGTTTTGGTTTTTGTGGTTTCAATGATATGAACACTTTTTTATTTGCTTTGAGGGTGAAAAAGACTCAATAACACACAGACCTTAATGAAAAAGATACAGATGAAAGCATTTCAATTCCCGTCTAACAATAACTGACAGTACAATATTGATAATGCAAAAGCTTGAGGACCCTGACCACAAAGCAGGCGGCTTAGTAAAAAGGTTAACAATTTGTTATCAAATTGAGAGAGACATAATGAGTTACAGGGCGTTGAATAGACAGGACACAAGGGGTGGACAGAGAATAGATTGAAATGTAATGCAGTTAGTGTTGAGGTACATTTATGGTCCCTTGCTGCCTAGTTGATTTAAGGCAAGGCTTATCTATTCTGTAAAATTCATCTCTGCCCTCAGTTACAGCAAAGCATAAATGCCTATGAAATACAGCACCCAGTATGTTCACCTGGACATATGACCACCTCTAATAATGTTTTACAGATTACATTTTGAATAGATGCACCGTATTAAAAATAACAAATAATCTGAGACATCCCCTGTGCACCTAACTCCCATTTGGCCTGCTGTACTAGAATCAAAAATAAAACACAGCAGCCTAAACAAGCACAGATGATAGAACAGGTTCTATATGATCGTAACAGAAATGAAAAAAATTAAAATATCCACAAATATGGATAATAACTTAAAGAGCGTTCCCCAAAGGAAACTTTAAGAGATGACCAGAAAGCTCTTCTGCAGTTTATTCTCGACAGATCGGAGGAGTGTGGCTGTGCGATAGAGGAATGCGAGGAGTGATGAAAGAGAAACACCCCTGTGAGCCGGAATGATATGCCAAGGCTTTGAGGCATTTGTTGGTACAATATAAAGAGTCAGTCGGCCTGGTTTTCTGCCAATTCTTAAATCAACTTCACAATTCACCCTCGTACCACAAAATGAGGCACCTTTTTTTTTTCCAGCCCAAAGCGACGTGCTTTAAGCCCTCAAACCTTGAGGGTTCGGACCTTGTGATTTGTCGACAGTCTGAGTAGTTAGACAAGAAATCCTATCAGATCAGAGTCAGTTAATGACCTGTTTGACTGTGTGTGTGTGTGTGTGTGTGTGTGTGTGTGTGTGTGTGTGTGTGTGTGTGTGTGTGTGTGTGTTTGTTGGAGTGTCTGTAGCCTAAGGAGGTTTCAGACAGGCCATGGCTGCCTGTCATTCACTGCACACACACACACACAGAATGACAATGGAGAAAAGAAAAGCCCCTGCCATGAGGTGAGATGGTGTTAAATCATGCACTTTCATGCTGCTATTGAAACATGGGTTATACCGTGTTAGCGTTTGTCTGTTTGTGTTATTGTGCGTGCTTTAGAGTGTTGGAATACATGATTCTTCTTTTGTTTGTTCCAAAGCTTTTGTTATTTATATACAAGAATAGTGTAATTTTAAATCTTTGAAGAAGACAATCAACACCACATATGACAGATGACTTTACACTCATTTTACGCCTTCTACCCTCAAATTGGTTTCACATCTTGCAGATGCAACATGGCTTTAGAGGATTCAAGCTGAATCTGATTAGCAGTTGTCATGGGAATGCGTTATGGTGGGTATGCAGCTACAGTGGCTGATCAGGGGTCAGAGAAAAGGAAGATGATGCAGAGGTAATACAGTGCATAAGAAGGAACCAAAATGATTATGATTGTGCCGGGGTGTGCATATTCATAGGCAGGTATTCTTAATTCCATCACGGTGGTGAGAAGAAAAAAAAAAAGTCTGGCTTGCTCTCTCGTTCCTTGACCAATCAACAATCCCCATCTGTTGTCATGACAACTAGCACCTCACTTTTGCCCATTTCTTCCAGCGCGGTCGCCAGAGAGACCAGGTCTGCGTCAGCTTGGTGACAAGCTTCCCATAAGTCCAGTAGAACACCTGTAGGGCTGGGCTTTGTTGCAAAGTAGTTCAAGTACCTGAGGAGAAGAAAGAGAACAGGAAGCACTCCGTTATTTTGAAGTCATTAATACTGCACGTCGCAAATACTGCTGGTACCACTTTATTTTGACAGTCCAATATTGATGCCCAAGTCACTACCATATTTCACAAAGCAAAATTAGCTTGTTAGGCAAGATGAAATATCTTCTGAATCTTCTTTTAAGCAATGCACGGTATATCATGCATGGCTAAATGATATCCCTGAACAAGTCATGCTTTCCTGATTCTAATCAGTACGATATGACACATTTTTCTGTTGTCTGTCTACATAAAAAAAAAAAAATCACAACCCCATACATCTTACCTCAGACAGTGAATATCTACATGCCACCTCATAAACAATTCTGAGCATTAACACTGGACTCTCTGTTTGACCAAGCTGCCTTTCACACATACAGTAAACATGTGATGCAGATCTGACCTGTCAAAGCCCAGACTGCGCGCCAGTAGTCTCCAGTCACATCCTCGAGCACTGGGTGCATCCAAACTGGCACAGATCTTCTGGCGGATGGAGTCAGGCAAGCGAAAGGCATAGGGTCCCACTTGAGAGGAAGGCAGGCAGGTGCCTCCTGAGGGGAGGGGCGAGTGCGGGGGTAGAGTCTGGATTTACAGAGAAGGTGAGAAGCATTGAGACCGACCTCTGTAATTCTGGCATAACTGTGTTGCTTTCATTGCAACTTTATCTGCGTTAGCATTATTTAAGTTGTCACCATTACCTCCTGAATATCCGTGTGCAGCTGGAATATCTGTCCCTCCCCTTCCACCTGTCGGACACAGATCTTACAGGTGAGCTGTGACACAGCCAGGCTCCCTCTCTCCAGGCTGAAGGTGCAGTGCAGGGGTCTCTGACTGCCACTCCAGATGTGATAGAACGGGATCTCCTGTTAACAAAGAGAAATGTTAAGGAAGAAAGAAACTGATGGTTGTTTCCTGCAGATAAATGATGGTCTGTTTGTTTGTGCTGTAATGAGGGACATTATACCAGTTGTCCGTTTAATGTAGTTTTACACTGAAACTACATTTCCAGGTTAGAATATCAGTTGTCAGTGTAGTCACAGCTGTACGGATGTTATGTGATCACTAAAAACATTTACTTCGCCTCAGAAACTCTGATGTATGTGAACTTTCAACTTTTGAAAAGTTAAATAAAATATTTGTTAAAAAAAAGATAAGAAAAAAAAGAAATGTTAAGAAGGATCACTGAAAAACATGGTCTCTACCACTGTGATTAAAGTGGCTTTGTCCTGAGCAACACAATCAGGAAGGATCTAGAACACACAGTTTCCATTCCAGGAGAGTGCAATATGCTGTTTCCACCAACTGGGTCTCTGTGTGTCAGAGTGCAATATATTTCCTAAGCGCACTGTCCGTAAATTAGGACCACTATCAGATTTCCTGTTTGTTTATTCAGAGAGGGTTCAGACTGCAATCTCGGTGGGGCCCGCCAAGAGAATGCAGCAGAGGGTTTGAATTTTTACAACAGACGTGAACAGTCAATTAGCTGTATTTTCTGAGAAAATAGCCATTCTACTGAATAAAGAGTTTGTCAGACCATAGTTTTTACTTAAGAGTTGATGCCTATTAGGCTTGAAGTAACACTGACAATTCATCAATAGTTTTATGGATCTACATCATTCAAGCTGCTGCTGAATTGTGCTCTGTAGACAAGAACACATCCACATCTATAGGCCCTATACAAATCAACAGGCAGTTATTTAGCATCTGCTGCATTTTGAGTGTCTCACCTGATACTTTGCCAGTAGTTTGCTTCTCCAGTGAGTGTGAGGAATGTCGTGGATGGACAGGCGCAGGTTGTGGTAGCTGTCTTTGAAGAGCAGAGGCTTGGGATCCTCCAGCAAAACTCCACCTAGACTCCTCTCCAAATCCAGCACCTCCTGCTCAGAGGCAGAGAGAAGACGGACTTAGCAACTGCATCTATGTTTTTATTAATTTGATCACAGTTTTATCATTGTAACGCATTCCAAAACATGCTTAATTAAAATGCGCCATGCATTCTCTATAGTTGGAGTCTTCAAATGGAAATGTGTGAGAGCTAACAGTTTGAAAGCTGTTTGAACTTTAGCAGCCAGAAATCATGCAATGTGATGCCAGTAAACTGCACACAACACGCCCATGTTTGAAGCCCCGGCTGGTCTGTGAACACTGAGAGGGAAAATGTCTAACGCCATCAAGTCCAACTTTCTCTGGATGGTGTGCTCACTTGCTGTTTACTAGGGAGGTTGTATTGTGCTGTACCTTTTTGAGTCGTTGCTTTTAGTGGGTAAGGGAGATTCAACATGATACCAGTGTTTGATGTGGGTGAGAATGGTGGATCTTTTGTTTTGATTTTTGTTATGTGAATATTTGGAGTGTGTATGTTGTTTCTGAACAAACCAAGCTCTATTATGGCTGTACTTCAAAACTAAAGCTGATATGATGAATGTATATATATTTTTTTATTATTCTTGTCTAATGCAGCTTTAAGTAAATTACCAGTAATGCACTTTAATATATATTTAATATACTAATTAATATTCACACTATAAGTATAGTATTTGCCAGATTGACTCGCACATCAAAGAAATAAAGAAACAGAACGGCAATAGGGCAGAAAGGCTTGACAAAGAAAAGTAAACAGTAAAGAAGAGAGGTAAAGACATATGCAGACATTTGTACACAGACAGAGAGTGACAAACACACAAGCAGCACCTTGAGTGCATGTGGGGTGTCGTGGATGCAGTAGATACGGAGGCTGTAGTCCAGGGAGAGGCAGGGTGCTCGAGGGGCGAACAGTGCCAACTGCAGGCGTTTGCAGGCTGGCTGTGGAGGGCAGGACTGGCCCACCAGGCCGTACGTTCCCAGCTGTTCCATTAGAACATGACAACACTCCTCCTCCAGCTGCAGGTAGCACGGAGACGACAAAGTCTCCTCTCCTACTGTCAGAACCTCCTGAAAACAGATTGAAATAGGGTTCAATGATGCTGTCCAACGAGATATCCATTACTTGGTACCAGTCAGAGGCTGTCTCACCTCCCATGCCCCCTGGTGCGTCTGTGTCTTGAGTGTGAGGGTCCAGTCAGGTGTAGGTGTGCCTAGCTGGGCACAATGAGGCAATGTGAGAACCACAGGACGATTCAGCAGCATACCGGAGGGGCCACAGCTCACCACAGGACTTAGTACAGTCTGACTGCCCTCAGAGGGTAGCCTGTAAATGTCACACACACACACACACACACACACACACACACACACAATTTATAAAAGAACATCATGGCCACGGCACGGTTTGCAACATGCTGGTATTGATGTTATTTGAGGCAAACGTCCAGAAAATTGGCAAGAAATTAATCCACTCCAATTTCAGTGTAGAAGTTGAGACAAGTTGATACATTTTTTATCCTCAGAAAAGAAGTGATCTTCCAGTGAACTTTCAGACAAACTTTGAATGGTTCGCAGAAGGCGAGCCGTACATGGGAATATTTCTGATTGAGGTGAGAATGAGGTCTGTTCTGCCTCGTGGTCGCGAAAGAGATGAGTGAAATAGAGGAATAAAGATGAAGGGCACTTACGTTGTTTTGTCCCACTTGTTGATAATAAGGTACATCTCATAGAACTTCCCCTGGGGGATTGTGCCAGGGGGGACCAGCAGACTCACACCTAAGGGAGCAGGTGTCATGACTTATCTTGTCTTACAGGTGATTAACGGAAAATGTCATTGTTTCCCACTGGGTGCATACGAATTCTGGTTTCATTTGCATGTGAAAAGGCAGCTGCATGCAATTACCTGTGTTGGGGATGGTAAGGCGTCCTCCAAGATTACCTAGGGTGGCGCTGGTGCTTAGCCCAGGCTCTCTGGACAAGGTGTGGCTGTGGTAATCTCGCTCTCTACCCATAGTACCCACTGACTTCAGGCTGAGGATCTCCCCGTCACCTAAGCACATGTCCGCGGGGAGCTCCAGGGAGGACAGAGTGGAGGCGTTATACACCTTGATTTTGAGACTTGGCAATGGGTCCAGCAGGGGAGAGGTGGTCATGGGGATTTTGTGGGGGCTGTCATTGACCCCCTGCTGCAGAGAGAAGAGCGGACTGCGGAAAGCCCCCGCTGTGGCTGTAAGGTCCGGAGGAGCTGATGGATGCAGAGGGTGAGGGTTATCTGTGGACACAGGAGAAGAGAGAAGCTGTTCTCTTATTACCAGAAATGACACTGGCAGGGCTGAGAGTGCTAAAAGTGATGCGAGTGAAATGGATTAATGTTGCCAATTAATATTTGATGGCAAGAACAAGAGAAGGGATACCATGACAAATGCTTAAAAGTTAATGCAGTAAAGAATGGAGAATTGACAAAGTGAGAGGAGATAATGGTATAAAGAGAATTAATTTATGGGATAATATAAATAGCAATGTGATAATGAAATGGATTGTGAACAAGTGCTTCTACGAAGATGAGTAAAAACAAGAAAAGTTGTAAAAAAGAGCACAATGATGAAATGTGTATAAATGGGTACAGAATGGCATGTGTGTGTGTGTGTGTGTGTGTGTGTGTGTGTGTGTGTGTGTGTGTGTGTGTGTGTGTGTGTGTGTGTGTACCTACCCTGTCTGGGAGGCTTGTAGTTGCCAGGGTGGAAGGCGGCAGTGAGGGCAGATGAGGAATCAGTGATTTCTCCATGGAGATGGCGGCATCTGCGGCGATATGCAAGCACTCCCACGCACAACACCAGTATCACACACAGCAGTAGGGCCCCCACTAGACCAGCGTAGACTGCAACACCCATATCTGGGGCCAGCGCTAAGAGAGGGACAGAAAAGCAGACGGTCAAGACACCACACATGTGGAGACACACAGATACAAATGCAAGGGAAACACAAGAGGGAAGAAAAAACAATTTAAGAGATATCATCTGATTTACTACACATCCGTTGTAGCAGAAAGTACTTATATATTAGTTATTGTAGTCTAAGTTAGTGCTAAAACGATTTGTCAATTAAGTGATTAGTCTATCATCAGAATATTAACAACAATTTTGATAATCAATTAATCTTTTAAGTCATTTTTAAAGATACAATTCTTAACATGTACTGGTTCCTGCTTCTCAAATGTAAAGATTTGCTGCTTTTCTCTCTTTCATACTCTAGTGAAATTCAATACCTTTGAAGACATCCCTTTGGACTCTGGGAAACTATGATGGCACTTTTGTATGGAGGGAATATTTAGTCATAATTCAAATTGAAAGTCCAAAGAGAAAACGAAGCACGATCAAATTAAAAATAGTATTATTTTACTACACCACTAGGAAAAATCCGAAATGAATTTAGTTGTGAAATAGCAGACGAAAAAAGCAATCAATTCTAGAATCTAGATCGGGAGTTTGCCGTAGTAGCAGCAGGCAAGAACTGGAAACCTTTTACAATTTTCATCTGCTATTTAACCACTCATTTCCCCACAACTTTATCTAACTATAAGCGCGGTTCAATTATGCGAGGCTCAGCTGCAGCTCATTTAGAGATTCGGCATCATCGCCGCTACAGCGTTCAGCCCCGGGCAAGGGAAGGCGACAGGCTGCTACGCGCTGCAGCGGCTTCTCCAGCAGGCTGAACCGGCTTCCTCCCTGCCCGGGCCACATCGCTACCTGGATGTGTGACGGCTAGACGAAAAAGAGGGGACACGCCGAATCTCTATGAGCCGTAGCCGAGCCGGGAGATTCTAGAAATTTTTTCGTCTGCTATTTCACAACTAAATTCATTTCTGAGACTGTTTTATGTGAGAAATTAACTGTGTACAGTTTGAATATGGGCAGTTTTACAAAAATTGATGGCCAATTGCACATTTGCTCCGATATGTTGTCAGACTTGGAAGCTCCAGTCTTAGGTGACAGCCAGCTGGCGGTGGCCAGGATCGCATGCTTACCGGCGGCCAGTAATTCTCACAGCAGCCGCTGTCAGACCCTCCCACCAGCCGTTGGGCCACGCCTCCTCATTTAAATTGTCACTTCTAAATGAAAAGCTTAATGTTAAATCGAAGTCCAAAAGGTGAATCTTAAAATGTCAATGTCAAATGTAAAACATAAAATTCAAAAAAGAAAATTATAAAGGGGAAAGGCTAAAATAAAAATATTTCTTTTTTGCTATTTGAGATTTTAATTTAAGTATTTCCATTTAAGCTTTTACATTTCACATTTAATTATGGCATAATTTTTCCTAGTAGTGTAGTAAAATAATACTATTTTTAATTTGATCTTGCTTCGTTTTCTCTTTGGACTTTCAATTTGAATTATATAAATATTCCCTCCATACTTTTGACTGCATATATTCAAATACTGACATTTTATACATTAGTCAGGATTAATTCAAATGTAATCAAATAATCAGTGGTTGCAGCCATTTTTTCACATGGGCAGCCACAGTTGAAATTCAAATCTTCAAGGATAGGTTCACAATTTATTTGATCTTAAAACAATACTTATATGCCCATATGTACATTGAATGAGTTATTGGTCAATGTGATTGTTCCTCCTGTTCATACTGGGCTTCAAAAAAGATCCCTCCTTAGCATGATTCCAATGTAAGAAAAATAAGTAATTAAGCACGAAAACTGTAACTGAAGGAAATACTAGGAATCTCTAGATCAGGTCTTATCCATGATCTGACCGACCCACATGAAATACAGTTACCATTTCATTATAAAATCCACTGTTTCTGCTATGACTGACAATAAAAGTCATGGCGAGTCATTGACTGACTTATGCTGGCATCATGTTAACTTATAAAAATGAAACTAAAGAGCTCCATGCAGTGGGTTACACAATTTTAAAATATTGGGAAAAAGAGAGCATTGGTATCAGGAAATGATCAAGCCTCATTTAAGCTTCAGATGAACTTCATTTTGCATTTTTACACAGACACAGGACTGTGGATTTTGTCCTCCATCTGCTACATTGGAATCGCATTAGGGAGGGGATCACTTCACAGCCATTGTGGACAGGAGGAATGATCACAGTGGTCGATAACCCTGTTAGTGTACTTGTGGGCATGTGAGTGTTAGTTTAAGATAGACTTGGAAAAAAAACTATTCTTTAACTGTGGCAGTATGCCCGATGTTCAATTTGATTCTAGCTGAAGCTACCAAGTCTTTTTCGGTTAAAAGAGATCAACCAGGAAAGCAACATTAATTATAGCTGATCCGCAGTGATGGTCGGGGCCGAGCATTTTAAACTCGCAGGGAAGGTGTCCAAAGCACAATGGCTGATTTTGTATAAGATGTGACACTGCGACCAATGAGCTTTGAACTCGTAATCTTTGGGTCAAAGGCAAACATTGATCTCAGTGAGCTATTATCCAGGTGATGATTCTTCTAGCTATTTGGGCTATATTTTATTGACTCAATAACATGACTTTCCTAAACTGGAACTGGACTGATTGTTAATCAGAAAAAAAAAATATGCAGGGCAGTTGTCCACAGCACAATGCCTGATTAGGTGTATGATCATCTTGCAATACCAGGTGCTCGCACTCAGAACCTTTGAGGCCGTAGGTAGTTCCATATTTCAGGGAGCTATTATATGGGTGATGTCACAAGTGGCATCGCAACACCTAGTAGACCAGGTGAAAATGCTGAATTTTAAACAAACAAAAAAAAATATTTTCTCATTAGAAAATTCTGAGAATTTGTGTACTTGGTTAAGACAACATAGAGATGCCTGTAATTTATTTTTCACAAAGATCAATGAATGCCAAACTGATGTTTAAAGATGCTCTATTTTGCATTGACTGCAATGTGTAGATGAGGACACAATTCAAACATTTTTTTTTAAATTCCCTTTTTGAGAGAAAATTCTGAAATTTTGCACACCAAATCTACAGTGATCTTCTTCAAAGATTTAGTTTGGAAGAACTTGCATGATTTGTTTATTCTACTGTATGCAGTAACATGTTATAATGCACTTTGGGCTCAATTTTTGATAAATAAAAAAATCTGAATGGAAAATATGTGGAGGACAGTCTGGAGATGAAGTTGCCCAAATTTGGTGTCAATTGAAATAAAAATGTGGGAGTTGACAGGTTTAAGAAGTTTTGCAGTTTCTGAGTGTTGGATTTTAAAATTGCTACTAGAGCATAGTTTCTGCTCTATTGGGGCTACAGTTTGGCATAAGTTGCGACGTTGTAGCATGTATGGCTGATTTGTTATGAATTTTTAAAGTTAAGTATTTTAGATGGCTGTTGTAGCGCCACCATCAGGACAATTAGCACACAAATCTCACTGATTAAGTTTGGCATAGAACTGGACTTATGTAAGTTTGGTGAGTTTTCATGCATGGGAACATGGATTTCTTAGGAAGAATAATAATAATAATAATAATAATAATAATAATAATAATAATAACAATAATACAATAGGGTCCACGCAGCTTCGCTGCTAGGCCCCTAATAATAAACAGCTCCTCCCAGCCGGCAGGGGGGCGTATCTCACAGCAAAAGTGGGCATGGCTCGACCTTGTAGGGGCAGGGTGGTTGACCATAACTTTACCTGCTCCCTGTTGGGCTCCCTCTCTTTTCTCCTGCTGAGAGATTGGCTGTGACTGGTCAGCCAGCCCACCACAGCCTGCACAGCCCTGACTCCCCAACACTAGCAGAGCCATACCCAATGTGAGCTAGTCACACCACAGTAGAAAAGAGGAGCAGACAAGGAGCGAGGTTAGTGGGAGACAAAGAAGAGTAAAAAAAAGGAGAGGGAGTAGACAAGTTGGATAAACAGAGGAGGAAATAGCTAGAGGAGAGGCAATTTGGCAAAAGGAATAGGAAGGAGTTAGATAAGGTTGTGATTTGTTGAGAGGACAGACGGATTATAAGAGTGGTGATGAAGAGAGAGGAGATAAGGATAGCAGTGCTTGAGAAAAAGGGCTATGTTGAAAGAGCAGGAGAGAGTGGGGAAGAAGTTGGAGGAAACCACAGATATACAGAGCAGCAGTGAGAGTAGAAGAAAGGGTGGAGTAGAGGAAAGCCGGAGGCAGACGGGCAGGCAGAGGAAAGCTCCCATGCTCACGTGGCGCGATGAAACCGAATCCGACAGCCGTCCGCACTTATTACCAGAAACGGAACAATAGCGAATTAGGTGCATTACCGTGGCTGCTCTCCCCTGAGCCCACGTCACATTGAGCTAGAGGAATTACCATCACTTCAAATGTAAACTATTTCACAGATTAACCGAAAGTCAGACAGAAATCAATTTTTCTCCAGGAAGTGTATGCTTCCACCTCATAGCCTATGGATCAAAGAGTCTTAGAGGCATGTCATTTTGCTCCCTTCATAACAGAGCTTGCAGATTTCTTTTCCTCTGACATGTTGGATAAGAGCCAGATTATTTTTTTTCTTTTTCTTTTTTGAATTTATTTGTATTAATTTCTGTGGGTCATCATAATTTGGTTTCAGGAATTACATCAAATAAAGGCAAAACAACAACTTAAAAAAAATAAAAATAAAAAATAAACAAAAAGAAAAGACAGATTTCAAAATGTTATCGTTGAGTTTCGTCAAAATTTCATCTCTATTTTTTATATACTATGCTTCCCTCAATACTTATTATTGATTATATCAACCCACCCCTACCAACCCACCCTACCATCCGCCCACCTCTCCCACCCCCGTCCCCATTTACCCGCACATTGCTGGTCCTCATTCACCACAGATCTCTCTCACACACACACACACACGCACGCACGCACGCACGCACGCACACACACACACACACACACACAAATAAGTAAATTAAAATAATAAAGGCCCTCTAGACATGCTCTAGAGGGCATTATAAATTTGGCTCCATTGGCTATCAAATAGTTTCTTTTTATTTTTGATCTTTCAATACACAGATAATACTTCATTAGGGCCTTCCAATTCTCTACTGAAGGTGCTTCCTTATTTTTCCAATTTTGCAATATCATTTTTTTAAAGATAAGAGAAGAAAAAAGTATCTGGCAACAAGTTGGATATCTTATTCCCTCTATATCTTGAAAAATACACATTTTTGGAGAGAATATGATTTTTCTGTTAGTATACTTAGATAACCAAATCTCTATACTCTCCCAAGTCTTCTTAATTCCTTTACAATACCAAAAGGCATGCATAAGGGAGTCACCATATAGATTACATTTTAAACATATATCTGATGATGTGTTATCAAACTTGTTTATTTTATCTCTAGTGTAATATATTCTTGTCATTATCTTAAACTGTATTAGACGCAGATTTTTGTTAGTAGTTAATTTGTATGTAAGTGACAAGCTTTCTTTCCATTTTTCTTTAACGTCAACCCCTAGGTCTTCCGTCCATTTATTGTATATACTTTGTAATAATTCATCACTGCTTTCCATGCTTATCAGTAAATTGTACATAGAGCCGATCAGCCTCCTTTTTTTGTTGCTTTGGCTTAATATGTTAGACATTTCAGGGCTAATG
Source organism: Sander vitreus (assembly GCF_031162955.1). Lineage (NCBI taxonomy): Eukaryota > Metazoa > Chordata > Actinopteri > Perciformes > Percidae > Sander > Sander vitreus. Next base: position 12,469,574 of record NC_135871.1, on the reverse strand, counting down.
TTCTTTTCCAAGTCAAAATTGCAGGTAATCCAGTTTTTCAGTTGCATATACCTAAATAATTCTCCATCTTTTAGGTTATATTTACTTTTTAATTCAGTAAATGGTGCAACAGTGGGATAAGAGCCAGATTAACTGGGCAGTTTGTTTAATTACACAAACATTGATTACACTCTTTGTTGTAATTGTATCTTTGTTGCAAGCTGTTATGTAACTGATGCAATGTGGTAACAAGGAGCCAGCTCAGAAACCTATGTTATGCTTAGTCAACATACGAGACAAGACGGGATAACAACACTCATAGGCAGGCTGGACAAGAAGATGAGGCATATCTTCACTGAACTCGATCCAAGATGACAACAAAGTGTGGAAAGACAGGCTCAACACACGCTGCATGCATTCAGCGCCACGTGCTGACACAGATGTTAGGACTCCTCATCTGTATGAGCACACAGACAGACACACAGACACACAGTACAAACACAAACAGTATGAAGCAGTGAAGGAGTGAAGTCATGGGAAGGTGAACTTACGATGGCTTGCATGTTCAATAGAAATCTTTTTATCTGTTTGAACAGGAGAAAAAAATGGATGGGCTAGTAGTTATGCAAATGAAAGATACAATAACACAATACAAAGCATAAACAGGAAAGTAAACAATTGCTCATCAATATGAAAATGGAAATGTAAACATAAAAGGCATATTGCAAGAAAGAAAACATACTTTATATCTAAAAAAAATAATAACCTCTTCTTGAAATGCGTGAGAATATGCAGCATTGTGGAATGAAATTCAGTTTGTTTATATAATGTAGAAACAGAGAATAAAAGCCTATAATAAATGACTGTGAAAGAGATTAGGATCATGTGGATGAGAATGGCAAAGTTAAAGACAGTTTTGAAAGTAAACAAGGACGCTGGTGTTGTGACATGAGGGAGACGATGCAGATTGAAACTGTCTCTTTATACACCCCACGGGCTATGTTATTACCTTCATCATATGAAGATAAAACAGCTCTATCCTGATGGGAACAACCTTTTTGAAGTTAACACCAATGTGAATCATCCCTGAGTGGTTTGATTATTGTTGAAACCGTCTCTCAGGATCACGTCACTTACTAGATCTCAAACCAAATAACCTTTTCTCCCAAGCATCATCAGAACACCAAATGGCCTGACTTTTACATTCATCCGATAGCAATTACAACCTATAGGAGGCAGCAGAGATGACGGTTTGTGGTGTCTCGAAGCATTTTACATTTATGACTGGGGTATTTAGCCGATCCTCAAAGGGATTAACAATGAGTGAGACATTAGACTGTGTTATTGTTTGATTGTCTGAAGCATGGTCGGAACAAACTAATGTTGTAGGAAAATAATTAAGTCAGTAACCTGAAGTTTGCCAAGTGACACATTTACAGATTTTCAACAGCACAGTGCTTCCCATCTTCCCCCTCTGCCAGAGCCACTTGAGTGCATGTTTCCCCTGACAGCCTCCTGAGAATGCTCCGCTCTGTACAAACAAATCAGACAGTGTATTTGTCTAATCTGGCTGCTCCATAGAAGCCTGTTTATGTCAGGGCTCGCATGCACGTCTGATAGAGTTGAGGCACAGTGTGCAATGTGCATATGATCCCCCCGTTGCACGTGCATTGACGAGGATTGTCAGCATGCTTGGGTGTGTCGGTTTGTGGGTTTTTAAGTGTGTACTTGACTGTATCTCACTGCCTCTGTGGATGTGTGTCTCAAAGATTCTAATGCGCTGTCAGCTGGATTCCTCCCAGCTCATCACAGGCTGCACATTGGGTGTCAGTGTGAGTCTGACTCACTCTCATATGCTCTTCTCTGTGCTAATTTTTCGACTTGGCTGTGCCATGCTCACTTCCCACTCCATGCACTCCCTTAGCCTGGAATTTACTTCATCTCTCTCTCTCTCTCTCTCTCTCTCTCTCTTCTGTGTTTTTTAGATGTGGATCACTTGCCTTCTCTCTTTGTGAACCTAAATTTTGCCTTGTGAAACATCTGTCTGCGATTTGGCATTTTTTTCTTTTCATCTCTCTCTACATCATTCTCGCTCTCACCATGCTGCAGTGACTAATTACCTTGGGAATACAGTTAGTTCTATACAAAATAGCTTTGAAATGCAATACACCTCATAAAACCGTCTGCATGACTTGCTATTATCAATCACCTGAAGCAGAACATTTGCCATTAGGGAGTTGACCCCTAGATACCTCTGAAAAACCCTTTTCTTTTAGATATTAGACAGCGTTAACTAGTGACAACAGATGCTGATCTGTATTAAAGGGTCAACTGCAGAATTAGGATATATTATAAATAAATATATATGAGCCAACTATTTACTCTCTTTTGGCATTTAACAACTGCCCCAGTTCAAACACATAGTTCAGGTGACTTACTGCGCGCACACAGCCCCTCAGTGCAGTTTTTACTCTCCATCATGCTGCCGCTGCAGTGCTTTCCTCCATTTCTAGGTGGGGGGGCTTGGCACTCGCGACTGCGCCAGTGGGTGCACTCTGTCCCACAGGCGGACCACTTTGCCCATTCTGTCCAGCCTCCATCCACTGGAATGAGACAGCAGAGATGTGAGTCATTTCACAGCTAACCAACGGCGAAATACTCCCATCACTGCAGGTAGAGGGCATGACTTTATAATTTGGCGCGATGCATATGTAATGGCTTGAAGTGCATAATTTTGCAATTTGCAAAATGCATTCTGTTGTTTGTTTTAAACGACTTTGGAGTCAGAGTGGTCTGACACACGGGGCAAAGCAAAAAGTGGCAGTATGGTGTGTGGCAGTAAATAGATAAGTAGATAACACTATGTTCCTGATGTAGATGACGTTTCATGATGAAATCAAATGACCAAAATCAAGAGACCAAACGTATTCGTAAACGTGTTTTTGAGATGAAAAAAAAAAAAAGCCTGGTTTTGTGTGAAGGAACACAGCTAAAATCCAGCAACTGATGTTCTAAAAGTGCACCTCCTGCAAAATGTCCCAGTCTGGAAATTTCATGGTATTCCAGTGCGTGAGTGCTTTGTCTGAAGAAGTTATAAATAACAAAGATTAGTATGTCATCTTCACCTGGGCACAGTGTGGTGCAGGTCACTCTCTGGAAGGGAGGGCCCTCACAGAAGGCTCCTCCATTCAGAGGGGCAGGATTGGTGCAGCTGCGTGTTCGTCGCTGCCAGCCCCGCCCGCACCGAGCATTGCACTCTGACCATTCAGTCCATGAAGACCATCCTCCGCTCACTGGCAGAGAGACACACAGAGGGTCAAAGTGAGCGAGTCTGGCAGTCAATAGCCTGGTCAACTTTAATAGTAATGAGAATATAGACACAATTTTAAAATGAATATCAAGCTAAATATATATGATGTTTTTGTATTTACAGTATGAACCTTCAGTTTTCCAATCACATCTTCACCCCATTGATCCATTCTCCAACTGCCGACCACTTTTAAATGCTTTGCAAATACAGAAAGTAGTTCCTATTGATAGTTCAAAAGGTGATTTCCGAAGTATATTTAATTAAAATTTTAACCAGTCTTACATAAAAGTGCAATATTCAAAAGTTCATTCAATAATTTAAGATTTACATTTTGGTATAGAGCTGCTAAAATGGGAAATGTTCTCATATGCAAGTAACCAATCTTAATAATATCAATTAACATCACTGAACCAATCTGGATCAACCAGGATTTTGATAACTATGTTATGTCATGATTCATAAACCAATCTTCCCAAATCTTCCAAAATAGAAGAGGAAAATCGCGTGCACGTTACCATAAACAATAAGAGTAGCAGTGCTGCTGCGTCTTTTGGCCACCACGTTACGAGCCACGCAGGTGTAGTTGGCAGTGTCTGAGAGTCTGGCCTGTTTGATGATCAGATCATGATCGATTGTGATCAGGAAGTTGGAGTCCTGTGATGGATCTATAGCATCCTCGTTCTTCAACCAGTCCACCTGTAGAGAGGCACACACACACACACACACACACACACACACACACACACACACACACACACACACACACACACACACACACACAGATATACACCACTTAGAACTTTGTTCTGCAGAAAGTAATCTTCACACAAAGTGATGAAATAAATGAAAATAGAAAAAGTAACCACACCAGCCAAGATTTTAGTTTAAAAAAACTTTTGTACCGTCGAACCTCTGTGTTATAGCAATTTTGATTCTTTTATTCTTTTGGCAGATAACTCCTCACATAAATTAGTGAACAAATCAACAGCTGTGTATGCATAAACATGAATCAACGCACCACACACATACCCATTTCAGTAAACACTATAAACCCGCAGAGTATTTATCCACCACAACACGCTTCAATGCTACATGTGGTATTGATCAAACACTGTCAATATGTGTTCATTTTTAGTTTGCTCAGGGAAACCATAATTTGTATAATTTCTTTTGACCAAACTCCCTTTTACTTTTGAGACATCCTCCTTATGAATGGACATAATATCATAGCGACAACCACAAGCAATACACTTATAAAACACATACTGAAATTCCATTTAAAAAGCTCTCCTGTGATGACATAACATGAACTTTTACACTTTCGTGCGAGGGGCTTTTTTATGTCACACTATAACACAAATGTTTACTTGAGTTATAAAACTCTAATGAATTATTTATATTTATATATTGTTGCACTGCTGTTTTATGAGAGAAATCAAACTGTTTAATAAAGCGGTGTGCAGTTAAAGCAGCTTGGTGTTAAAACATGACACAAAGTGAATTTAAGCACAGCCCTTTTAGCTTTGCTGCTTAAATAGCAGAGCATATTATTACTGATCGGGAGTTTTTTCTTGATGGTGCCATGTAGCTGGATGGACTTAAATCTCTCAAACTTCAGTGGCTCGCCCTTGACTATGCTGCCTTGTGTATTATGTTTATGTTATTCGATAACTTATTACTTAGATCCCAGCTTTGCTATCTCCCTTGATATATAAAGCTATACTAAACATTAATGATCTTGAACTATTATCCTTCAGAATGAAAAACACAACTGTAACCCCTAAAGTGATAGAAAAGCAGTGAGAGTGGGGATGAGGAGGGAGAGATCTACCTCGGCAACGGGCATGCCTTCAGGGGGGCGACACTGCAGCAGCACCTCCTGCTCAAGTCGCACCTCCCGCCCCAACGGCTCCTGCTCAAAGTTCTTCCTCAGGTCTACAGGGGGGGGGGGGGACACACAGATGTAGTCAGCAGTTGGTAAAGAATGGCCTGTGACAGCAGTGTGACACAATGTTCATCTTAGTGACATCGGCTGTCACACAAACATGTACACACACACACACACACACACACACACCAGGCAAAGCTCCCAAAAAGCCTCTGTCACTTTGTCGTGTTTTTCTCTTCATACCCCCATAATCATGCACGGTGTCAATCACGCTACACCCATTACCACAAGGGACTAAGATGGAGAGCTACAGCAAATTTATTTGCATATATACTTAAGCTGACACATTTGACAAGCAAAAAGTCTGAAACATTTGCTGTCTTCCTTCCTTCTTTATTTCTCTCTCTCCCCCACACACACACGCACACACACACACAGTACTGACATGCAATGCGAACGTAGGCACGGTTGCTCTTGGTGGTGCCAGCAGAGCTCCAGGCCACACATTGACACCAGTAGTCTTCCAACCCAAACAGTTCCTCCACCTGGGTCCTCGACACCGAGATGTCCACCTCCCGCAGCACCAGACCTGTGCAGAGAGAGAGAGAGAGAGAGAGAGAGAGAGAGAGAGAGGGAGGGAGAGATTAGTGCAGGCATATTTTTCACAGTGCATATAAATAATGCATTGGCTGCAGGCCAAATGCAGTTAACGTGCACATAAAGTCCTATGGGAGTTAATGGATTATGTAGTTGAAAATGATGTTTGTAATTGAGTATGATGTTTATGTCTGTAAAATATAAGGTGACATTACTATGTGTGTGTGTGTATGTGTGTGTGTGTGTGTGTGTGTGTGTGTGTGTGTGTGTGTGTGTGTGTGTGTGTGTGTTTGTAAGTAAGTATTACCCGTGATCTGGTCCAGGCTCTCTCTGGTGACGTGATCGTTTTGATTGACCCATTCTCCGTTACATTTGAAGTAGATCTGGGTGGCCGGTGATGCCCGGCACCGTAGCTGGACCGGCCGGTTCTTTACGATGAAAGCATCCTCCGGTTCCAGCAGGAATTCTGGGAGAGGTTCTGCCGGTGCTGACGGGAAGGAGTCAGGGAGAACCTCGGCCTCGCTGTAGTCGCTGCTCTCTGAAAAAAAACAGAACACAGAAGTGATTAAAATGTCCTTCAATGGAAAGACCTGAGTTAAGTGTCGGCCTGCTGGAGGCGTACTCGAGCAATGCAGAATAAAAAATACCATCAAAATGGCTGCTCTGTGGCTGATCCTCCACTTTGACCTCACTGTTGAGGCAAAAAAAAAGAAGCAAAATGACAAATTAATCCCTCGGGGTGTGACACCTTGTCTCAGTCCAGCTTTCAGCAACTAATCTGTTAGCAGTGTTTCAGGGTATACATTAAGGCAACTATGTTAGTGTATTTCAAGAAGACATTTAAGGTGTTGACAGTTTGCACTGTAAATTAAGTGGCACTGTGACATTTTCACCTCCTTGCATTGCCAGTAATCTGGTCAATGCAGGCCTCGTGCTCTGGTCTCTATGGACGAGTCTGTGCCTCTCAGCTGGAGAGGAGAGCTGCTGACCTTCCACAGACAGATCCTGTTGATCACACATTATCTCCTGACATTTTCGATGTGACACATTCCTCCTGGCAATGCTGCCAAGAGCTTCTCCTGGCAGGAAGGACACAATATTTCTGACCTCTTCACTCTGACTTGTTACTTTCATAATGATGAGTCGATACCAGGCAGTATATCAATGATGCAATGTTATTGGCTCCTAAAGTATACTAGTTTTCATAGAAGTAGATGGATTTAGGTATATGTACTAATAACTTTGCTATTTAGTACATGTTTGTTTTTTATTTCAAGGGTCAGCATGTTGTTCACAAGAAAGAAAATTGCACATTTGTAAATTGTCAAACATCTCAAGCTTTTGGTACTGCTATTGGACTCACAGATTCTGTATCGGTCAGACTTGTCTGTTTACAGGGCTGCAGGGTGGCAGACTATATGAAGCAAGCTCAACCTATGCCACAATCCATTTGTCCATCGACTGAATTGTATCCTTGTGTACTTGATCAAAACATGGAAGCACAGGCAGATTGGAGAAGAACAACAGGACTGCAATAGCCTCTGCCATGAAGAATAACCTGACCACAGTATAGCTATAATGCTCTACCTGGAACGTGACACCAATAGCAAACATATAGCATACAAATACAACTATACACTTTATTAAGGTATGTTGCAAAGTATATTTCTGGTGCCAGAAATGTTCCCTCTCTTTTTATGCAATGTTATAGCATCATCTACTATCAAACTCTTTGTGATTTTCCCTAGTAATCCAGGTTCTTATAAATTGTTAATGGGTCTGGCCTTCCAATAGAAAACTTTGCTCTGCTTACGAAAATGATCTGAATTCAATAAGCATTAAATGTAAGACTGGAGTGGAGTGCAGGAGATTGACAGGGTTGGCTCCAGTCAGGAGATGCCAAAAAGGTATGGGGATATCCAGCCCAGTGCACTTTCTTCCCTTGACACACACACACACACACACACACACACACACACACACACACACACACACACACACACACACACACACAGTCTTACGGTGCTACAGTTTTTAAATCTCATACGCTACATAAGTGGATAAAGAAGTGTGAGAGCAGATGCAGCTACTTTTCCACAATTAGACTTAGAGCAGACAAATTTGCAGTGTTCAGTTTTTCAAAATGTATCGAGTCCAACCTGATCAGTTATTCCACAACCAGGGAACAAGAGAAACTACTTAGAAAGATACCATCTCCTATTTTAGGAAAGGGAGTGCTCCCCCCACCCCATCACACTGTTCCCCTTGACAGACTGTCTGAGACATTAGGGAAAAGCAAGCAGAAACACAGAGCATTAAGGAAGTGGGAGAGAAAGTTGTGGCAATTCAAATCAAGGCCAGCAGGGATTTAAGAGTACCAGCTTCAGATATAGGGACGGTACCATCTTTTGACCCAAATCTCCTCCACCATGAAAGGGCCAGGCGGGACAAAAGAAGCTGATGGCAGTGGTGTGGCCACAGGACAGGCAGAAAATGCAACAGCTGCTCCAGGCCCAACAGCCATGCAGGCTGGACCTGTCATCCTTAATCTGTCTCTGCCTCTCCTTCTCCAGTGACTTTCTCTAGAAGAACCTACCACCAACTACATTTATTTACGAACCCGTGACCCCAAACTGACCCCCTCACCACTGCACGCTTTACTCCACCTAGACACCAGTGCTGTACAGTGAAAGCAGAAATGCTTATTCTGGTTCTAGCTAAGTGTGATCACAAAATTTTTTGTTTTGTCCACATAAAATGATGAAATAATATTTTCATGTTCGGACTCCTTTTGATTTTAAATTGTACCAATTCTGCTCTTTTTTTAAACTCGCAAATATGTTTTTCCAAAGATGGTCTACATGATGTTTCAGCATTTCTAATCCCTCCAGAGCTGCAGGCTTCTCCACCTCAACTGGTGTTTTGGTCACAAAGTGAATGTTTATTTACACGTCACGGTTGTACTGGAGGCACACAATGTACCAGGGGAATTCAAATGTACAAGCACTTAATATCACAAAATCACAGTTAGAAATTGTGATACACACACAAAGTGATGCTTAACCGTTATGAATTAAATGTATCGTCGTGCCTCTCTCCCAATCCTCTCCTCTCTGTTTTCTTTCCTCCCATCCCCTTGCTCTCCACTTACTAAGCTGTCGCCTCCAGTCTTTCAGACTTTGAATTCACTGTCAATAACCAATTGTGTGTCCCCTCCCCGCCCCTCTCCCCCGCTCTTTCCCTTTGTCCGGCATTGATCGCTCGGTGTTCAAACATCGGCTGAAAAACACAGCCTGTCACTCTTCAGGCTCGATGAGAGGGGGCACGGGAAGAGAAAGAGGAAAGCAGTGGAAGAATGGCAGCAGAGACAGACAAACAGAGAGAGACAGTGGTTCAGACGGAGACAGAATGGGAGGAGAGTCCTGCGTATTTGGATAAACCACCCTGTGCAGTGTGTGTGTGTGTGTGTGTGTGTGTGTGTGTGTGTGTGTGTGTGTGTGTATGTTCTGGGGCCTGCAGAGAAGCACAGTTTAATTAAAACACTTTTGGATGACAAAAGTTGGAGAGAGACAGACAGCTTCTTTTTCTCCCACTGTCTCTCTCTGGGATAATGGAGCTGGGGGTTTAAAGTGGAACCTGTGTTTTTGGGCCAGCATACAAACATCCATCAGAGCTCAGCAGCCGGCAATTTGTGTGGAATGGAGGAAGACAAGAACTCCTCGCCGTGCAGCACAGCAAGTCTTTTATTACTCTAATGACAGACAGCGGACAGCTAGAAAGCAAACACAGGCTTCTGGGTATTCTCTTCCAGAGCACACAATTGCAGGAACACACGCATGTAGACCCAGACACCAGATGACAACCAATGCTTATACAGTACATTTCTCACCCACTCTTATTCATGTATGCTAAACTCAAATAGTGCAGCTCATTCGGTGACTGTGTGGCGGAGTGCAGAGCTTCACTACAGTGTAACTGAGAGTTGGAGTGACAGTGGTAGAGCGAGGCTACCCTAGAAGGGAGGACTGTGTGGGAGAGAGAGAGAGAGAGAGAGAGAGAGAGAGAGAGGATCTGTACACAGGTGAAAAGATGGGATGACAAGAAGGCTGGCCAAAGACAGGTCAAGAGACACTAATGTGGACAAGTGACAAGTGGAGAGGAAAGAGACGATGGAGCACACAAACAGACACACAAAATACTGGACTGCTATAATAACTGGCAAGGAAAATGAATCACAGCAATGTCTGTCTTTGTCTCAACCTGACTGTGAAACGGTCTCTGTTGTTCTTTCTGTCCTCTATCTTTCTCCACCCTCTCTTTTCCCTTGCCTCTTATTCTCTCTCTCTCTCTCTCTCACACACACACACACACACACACACACACACACACACACACACACACACACACACACACACCTGTAATTTTCTTAGCCCAACCTCTAGCCAGAGTGGAATCTAAAGCATCTGTACTTTATCATTACCTTTACAGAGTTATTCATTACTGTCCCCGCCAGTGCCCTCACTATCCCAACACAGCACTCAGAAGTGGGGGAACAGAGAGCAAGGGAGAATAAAGCATCGGATGAAGAATACTTTGAAGAAGCCAAACAACATAAAGACACTATGAAAGACATGGGGTCAGGTTGTGTTTGGCAAGATCAGCAATCTCGTTATTTGTTCTCTCTTAGGCATCCTATGAGGTCAAAAACAAACAAACAAAAGCACAGTGTCCCACCTCCTCCCTTCCGCTTTCCAGTTTGGTGTCTGACATGAGAGTGCTTTTATTCTGGCCCTCCCCTGACTCCAGTCCTCCTTCCCTCCTGCCTGCTGGATTCAAAGCACTTTGTGCAGCTCCACTAGACTTCAAATGACATCCTACAGCCTTAAACGCAAACGCACACACGAATAGGGAAAAAACTACAGCCCACAGTTACGTAGCTTGCTGAGCCCACTAAGGACAAACAGCTGTGAGGACAGACAGTCAAATATGACAACAATGCTGGTGACAGAGGAAACAAGGCCAATAAATAGAGTGATCAGCAGCCATTATGTAGCATTGACAGGCTGAGCATATCCATCATCCTCACCTAATCTACCTCATTATCATCATTCTTGCGAGGAAGCCCTAAGGTTGAGTCACCCACGGCACGCACACTCACGCAGAGGCAGGTCGAAAGAGACAGAGATGGATGGAGGGAGACAGTCTCTCCTTGCCTTCCTTAAAGGACAATTACATTGAGTGATTGATATTCAGTGTGACCTCATCCTCATCAGCCTGAAAACAATTTGCTTCAGAAGGGGAGAGAAGAAACCAGCAGGGAAGGAAAAGATGAAGTAAAGAGACATGAAGAAAAAGCAAGTGTTGAAATTTGGACGAAGGATTTGAGGAAGAAAAAAAATCACTGAATGTGTGAGTGGGACAGTCTCAGTGTGTGTACGTGTTGGCATCAGGCAGGGCATTAGGCGACATGAGTGCAGGTTGGAGCAACCCAGCATCATTTCTCACATCAACAATGGCAGACGAGGTGTGAGGAGTCATGCAGTTCACCCATCTGACTGAGCACACACACACTCACACAAACACTTACAGCATAAGCAGCCCTTTTGAGCTCAGACAGGGGTGGAAATTGGTCATCTTTTAATAGGAAACACTGTTGATTCACCAGTGACTAACAGACACGCCATTATTTTCATTTCATCATGGTAGCTGTGAGGCAATGGGAGGTAGGAAGCAGAGTTTGCTGTCCTGCTAAGAGCAACACAGATCCAACTCCATGTGCTTTCTCATAAAGCCTTCCACACGTTTGCCTTGAAAGTTCTTGTTTGGATATTTCGATACTATGTGCACCTGCGGCGGCTCCACATGGCTTTACAGCCTGTTTCTTTGTACTCACCATGGTGACTCTCTAACTAACAGACTTCATATCTCACACAGGCAGGCACACACTCTTCAGTTCCTCTTTGATTCTTACTCACCTTTTTCTGCTCTTTATGTTTTCTTTCCCCTCTAACAAGTAAAAATAATACGTTTTTTTTACAAGACCAATAAAAACGTCTGATATTTGAGACATACACTTACTTGCCATTTTGCCAAGAGTCAGATAAAAAGAATAATGTTAGTTTCATCTTTGCGTGTCCACTGTCCAGTACCGCAACAGGTCCAAGATGTGTTAGCCTAGCTTAAGACAAACACTAGAAACAATCAAAAGTGGCTAGGCTAGCTCCTTCAAAACACTTTCCAACAACTTACACGTTATATCTTGAATATTTGAAAAACAGTTTTCTAGTTACACATTTGAAGCTTTATCTTGAAGAACCACTGCTTCATCTTAAAATTTCCTCATAGTGAAGTTTCTACATTTGTTTTGTTAAATAAACTCAGGTGATCAGCTAGCGAGCGCTCCTGGTGGTGCTGTACAGATCAGTAAATAGTTTGTCAATACACAACTCCATCTACATAACTCCTTATAAGCGATAAAGTTATATTTTTACTTGTATTTCTGAGGTTTTGTTTTCACTTATGATTGTGCTATGCTAACTAGCTGGCGTCCTTCTCTTGAGTGTGCACTATGCTAGGCTAACACGTCCTGGGCCACTTGTTTTGTTGGACACAAGTTAAATTGTTGACTTCCCAACACTAATTGTGGACACAAGAGGACACAAATACCTGTTGTAAATGTCCTATGACAAAAAAAATCTTAACCAAATATTGTCAACTAAGAATCACCAAGATGCATAGCCTACTCTATATACTATTTGTTATGGGACCTTGTGAGTTGCAGCTTGTTTGAAGTTCATCACAACAGTGGAAATATCACACCTTTGATTGGTTCCAACATGTCAATGAGGGTGTCTGCAGAGTGTCTATTTTCTGGGGAGTGTGAAGACTCCTCCGTTTCATCAAGATTAGAGTGTGAGCATGTAATTGACTGTGTAAGGCGCGTGTGCAAGCGAATGCAAGTGAGTAAGAAAGATGCAATCTATGTGAGCCAGTGAAAGAAAGAGGTATATAAAAAGTGTGTGTGTGTGCAAAAGAAAGAGAAAGAAAGAGATAGAGAGAGAGAGAGAGAGAGGCAACGAGATTGGCAGAGGGGGAAGGCCGAGTGGGTGATGGAGATGCAGAGTGACAGAAATGCTTCGCATGTCCATCCAGCATGTCCGGGTGGCAGGAGGAGAGACAGCAAGCCTGAGGACATGATAACACACATATATACACACACACACACACACACACACACACACACACACACACACACACACACACACACATGTGCACACACCGCAAATGCAAAGATTTACAGATCTGCTTGCAAATAGTGTTATCCCACACTGTTAGCTGCAAGGTGTGTCTTGAAGAGCTCACCTTCTGTCTCTTTTTTCCTACAAGCTCTTGGTGGTTGGTTATAATGACACTTAATCAGCCCTGTTGGAGGGTATGCCAGGGGGGAAACACACACACACACACACACACACACACACACACACACACAAACATGTTATCTAACTGCAGGGTTCCAGACAGTAAATAAGGTCCAATGATAGAGTGACAGTCAGCAATGTTTTTTACTGATAACTGGGTAAATACTGCATAATTTTGTGGCTGTTTCACATGGACCCACACAACATTCAAACTGTATGTGTGAGAGGTAGGGCGGGCGTGTTTGTTACAGACTACAGATTAAATATACCCACTGTGTATGCAAGGGACAGCCTACTCTAAGTGAGATTCTGTGACTGTGTTTTTGAATGTGTGGGTGAGTGTGACTGCGAAAGTGGGAGCACTAAGAGGATTTGCGCTTGTGTTGTAGCTGTGATCCCACTGCTGTACTGGTGCATTTGAATAGACCGGGGGGGGGCGGGGGGTAGGTTCTATCACAGCTAGGGGGCGCCACCCCCCATGGAGCTCATTAATCATTGCCCATCAAAAAGTGGCACAGTGCTGTTTGTGTGTGCCCCGACGACCACCTACTGCATGGGAACACAGGCGTACACAAGCAGCACTATCAATCACTATCAGAGAAGGAGAGAAAGAGGGCGAGAGAGGGGTGAGGAGACAGGGAGAGAGTGGAAGGAAGGGAGGGAGAGGAGACAGATTGGGTGAGACAATGTTGTTTTCCTATTATCCTCTCGAAATTACAGACGAATGTCAAAACTATTACTTGGAGGTCAAACTCATATGGTAGAATGTGTGTGTGTGTAGACATAACTGTATGTGTTGAGTGGAAGGCGCCACTACTTGTCTGCTCCACCACTGCACAGCAGCTTGATGAGAGTTGCGCAAATCTACCCAGAGTGGCTGGTTGCCATGGTGGGTATTCACATGGAGCCGGCTCCTCTAGAGGCCTGTAGTCTACACAGCCATTAACTATGGTGCACACACTGCAGCTACACACACACACACACACACACACACACACACACACACACACACACACTTATTGTATGTAGCTTGTCTCACCATCGCTCTCTTTTGCCACCTCTCTTCCTCCATTTGGAAGTCTTGTTGAAAACTCTGTCCTTTTCTGACACTGATGGTCTCACAGTGACTGTGTGTGTGTGTGTGTGTGTGTGTGTGTGTGTGTGTGTGTGTGTGTGTGTGTATAGTGAATAGGTGAGCAGTACAGTGGGATGAGTGTTTGGAAGCTGGGGCCATTTAAATGGCAGTAATTACATGAGAAGATGAGCTGCATTCCTTCCTGAGGGCAGGCTGATTACAGGCCTCTCCTCTCTGGGCCCCTGTAATTACCCACTCTACCCTGCCCCCCCACTCACCTCCCTCACCCCCGTGTCTCACCCTCCATCCCACTGTACTTGCATTGGATCTGCCCTGCCTCGGCAGGGATACAGGCAAGTTCACCCCCCTCCTCATGTCCTCTGATCCACCTCTCTCCCAACGTCTGCATCACTCCACCTCCCCTTTCCCTCACCAGGTCACTTTTCTGTCCTCTCTCATTGCTCCTTGAACTGATTGCTACTCACACACGCACACACAGAGACTCACACTTAGAGAGCACTCAGAGGACAAATAGGAGACGTGGTGGCATCATGCACACAGTGCACACCGCCTTAATTTTTGCTTACAGATCTCTTATTAAGAGACATTAAATTGTATCATGAATCTGTTTTTTGAATTCCAAAAAAAAAAGGAGACAGGATTCTGCATAGAGCGTACTTCACATCAAAAGCCATATTGGTCAGTTCATGATACTACTTCTTGGGGGTTGTTGTCAAATGCCATTCAATCTGGATGGCCACTCCTTGAGACAAGACTTGACAGTTCCTGCCTTACAGGTAAATCCCTGTTCACCAAGTATCTGTGTCACTCACACACACACACACACACACACACACACACACACACACACACACACACACACACACACACACACACAGGGTGGGGTTGCGCACATGACCTCACACACAAACCTTAACAAAACCAGTAAGTCCACCCCATTCAGGGGTTGCGGTAAGACTGGAGACACACAGACAGTCAAATTACACATCCTTAACCAAAACACCATCCATTGTTGCACCAACCAAAAGTTTGAGTCCCTGCTATGTTTTTGTGTTCAAGCACACATTCAGCGTGAAATCATTTACAGTTTGTCCGTTAAAGCTCTCAGAATTTTAAGATGCTCCTTTTGTTTAAAAAACATTTGTTGTTGTTGGAGATATTGTCCGTCACGTGGCAATATGTTAAGTCAAGAGGCATGAACTGTTTTATTATTTGATATGACAACCCGGCTCCCCGGTGACAGGAAGACGGCCGGATCAAACTTCCTGTTCAAATCACATTAGACACCCAGAGCAGGTGATAATGAAGAGAGAGGAGTGTTGGGGGGGGGGTTAAAGAGCAGGAGAGAGAACAAAACCATCACAGGGGGGAAGACGGATGGATTAAAAATGAAAAGTCTTGATCTTTTCGAGATTTATGCAGACAGAGAGCAGTAGGAAGGGAGCTAGTCGGGGAAAGGATGAGAAAATAGGAGAGATGGAGAGATGGCGAGGTAAGTCCAGGTAACCTCACTAATGTGAGGTGATGATGGAGGGAGAGGGGTAGGAGGAGGGAGCTTAATGACAAGGCTATAAGCTGTGCTGTTAGTGGGTAGCCAGGCTAGATGGTAAGGAAGGAAGGGGGGAGGATATGTAGATGGAAGGAGCAAGGGAGAAAGAGATGGAGAGAGAGACAGAAACAGTCCCTGGGTGCAGATCAAGTGCAACTCTTGATTGGGCCGAGTGTGTGTGCATACTGTGGGCATTGGCTATGGTTGCCACGACTGCCAGTGCTATTAGAGATGCCTGCTGCTGTAATGTGTTGTGACAGGGGCTGATTCTTGTGACTAACTGCTTTGGCAGGAGAGCTCCTCTGTCGTGCTAATGAACAGATGAGGAGATGAGCCGGATTGACAGCACATCGACGGGCCACGAGCATGACTTCTCACAATACTCACACTCAGAACCAGAGGGTTAGGCGGTATATATACGAAGACACAAGCAGACCTCCCTGTCATAAAAGTGTACAGCGTGTGACACACCGATGAAGACAGCCCACACTCACAAACGACCAAGTCACTGTGACAGAGGTGACAACACACGGACAAATAAAGTGAGATGAAAAAACAACACATGTGCATGCACCGACGCATGATCACACCCCACACAAACACAGCAGGGTTGGCGTCACTCTGTTCCTTCATTGCGTCCCCTTGCATCAGAGAAATCCCTAGATATGCAGTACACAACAAGCAACATGCTGAAGGCTAGCCTGTGTGTGTGTGTGTGTGTGTGTGTGTGTGTGTGTGTGTGTGTGTGTGTGTGTGTGTGTGTGAGATATATGGTTTGTGAGCTTTGTAAATTTGGCAAATGAAATTGCGATATGTTCCGGTCAGTGTACGTCTGAAATTATGCAAGCGCTTTACGATTTTAAAAATGTAATAACGAAAAAGATATCAAATTGTTGGTCAAATGAATAAAAAAAGGTTTGGATAACATTGTTTACAGGGACTCTTTAAAAACAGATTGTATAAAAATAAAAAATAAATGAGAAAGATAGAAATAGTAGACAGATAGTGAGGAGAGACAGAGAGGTAGACAAGGAACAGAAAAGATTAGGGCACTAATAGGCAGAAAATCCATGTTGGAGGAGATAGATGAGGAGAGGTGATGTGGCGATAGCAGAGGAGGACAAATGGAGAGGTAGAAGATAGAGGTGATATTCAATCTCCTCACCCTGCAGAATGTCTGGGTCTTGTAAGCAAAAGTAGTTCTGTGCAGAAGCTAATGGTTGTTTTATCCTTTTGATCTTTTCCCCTCACCCCCCTTATACCTCGCTTCATCATTCTCTCAAAATAAATTTCCCACCCTGCCTCAACTCGGACACACTTGCTCAAATCAGGCCAAAGGAGAAAAGGAGACTAAAGAGATTTCCATCCAAACCTCATGTGAACCAGATCTGGATCAACTCTGCATGTTTGTTAGCCTATTTTGAGTCATTATTTCTTACATTTTCAAAAACAGGGGTTCATTTAGCAATTTTCGAATAGTTATTGAGGTACTCTTTGTTGTTCCAATCCAATAGCGAACAAGAGAGAAAACAAACTAAACTCAGAGGAAGTGAAAACTCAGTAGAAAATGTGCAGTTCAAGATAGGAAGGGGAAAAGATACCACACTGTTTGACTGCCAGGTAATCTTAGTGCAGTGCAACACTAAAACATAAAAGTAATAACAAAAGCACAAGCATCTCGCAGACTATCACTTCAGGCCAGGCCAACTTTCCCATATTTGGCAACCTCAGCTGCTAACAGATTGTGAAACACTGATAACTCGGCATTGCACAAAGAGACTAGTAGCATCGCTGCAAAGTTATCAGCAATCTGGATGGCCTGTGTGCATCTCTGCTCCACAGATGTAGATCTTGTTATGTTTTAGGTCAACATGTTGGTTTATTTCTCCTGTGTGATGAGTCAGCACTTGCGCATCAATCATTCATGAGGCTTTGATTTCTGTCTGATGTCAAAAGTTTTTTGCAGCTCTTCGCCGTAGCTTCGGGAATGTGTCCTTGACCCGGGGACAGGATGGTGACTAGGCTGGAACAGAAAAGAGGACATCCCAGAGCCTCGGGCCGGGACCAGTATGACTGGATTGGCAGAAATGGCGGTGATAGAGAGAAGTGATGAAGAGAGCATGACTAAAATCCCCTCGGCATAGACAAATAAAACAGGGGGCTGCGAATGAGAGAGAAAACATGCTTGTGTATGTGTGTATAAAGCTGAAACAGGGAGAGATGGATGGATGGAAGGAGAGTCAGAGAGTCACCCGCCAGATGCCCAGGGCCTACACAGACTGATGGTGACACTGAGTGGCCAGAGTGTGACAATAATGATGAGAGACTCTTTGCCGATCTCTCTCTGGCTTCTTCTCCTCCTCTCCCACTCTCCTCCTTCTGTCACCCCCTGCAGCGTGCTGGTGCTTTGATCCACACCCTGACCGTGTGTCCTCCTCTGGACTGGGTCAAATCGCATTGGCAAGCAAAGCCTTGTGAACATTCAAACCCCACTCATGTGGAACTCCTCAGATGTCAGCGAAACCCCCAAAAAGTCAGCAAAAGAAAATGTGAGGTATTGTAGGTTTATAGTATTAGTTTTTTAAAGGCAAGGAAAGGCAGCCTTATTTGTATAGCAAATTTTAGCAACAAGGCAATTCAAAGTGCTTTACATAAAACTTAAAGAGCAGTTAAAAACAAGTATAAAAACTAGGGCTGTCAAAATAACGCGTTAATTTCGATTAATTAATCTGAGAAAAAATAACGCGTTAAAAAAAATAACGCAGATTAATCCATTCCATATTGATGTTTGACCTGTAGCCGTTCTAGCCACCATTGGACTGTAAAATGAAGGAGGGAGACGAGAATGTTCTGCCTGGATCATTAATTGGAACATTTACTTGTAAAATTCTTCTTCCTGCCAACCCTGGCTACCGAAATCTGGTGCCACTGATATGTCTGCACTTCTCTCTGATGCTCTGAAACACAAACACCGCTGCACATGACGCTAGTTAACACTAGAGAGGGCCTTACTGAAAAAAAGCTGTTTTCTGAAACTGAACTAACCTGAAAATTATAGGTAAAAGGATGCCTTTTTGTGGTATTTTTTTTTGTTTAGTTTCTTGTGTTCCTATTTTGTTTTTCCTACATGTTAAATTCAAATGTATCTCGAAATGAAATGGTCAGAATGATAAAAAGTATAATTTGTCATATTTCTGGTCCCTACTCTGGATCTATGCCACTGGAGAGAGGGGGCACATGGCCGTGGTTCCGGTGGACAGCAGGGCATTAACTCTCTGTCCTAGATCCTGATGGCCCTGGCCCACTGAATCTCTTACAAACCCGAGCCAGTCTGGAGTCACGACTCCTTCTTTCCCAACAGCATTGTTTACACTATAAATTTTTTTGACCTGTGCACTTGTGTATGTTTTCAGTGTGGTCCTTGGCGTGTGTGGCCCAGCGAGTCAGTCAGTGCTCTCTCTTCCTCTCTCTCTCTGTCTCTCTTGGCTTCACCCAGCTGAAGCCATGGCAGCAGTGCTGGTTAAGAGGTTTGTGTATCCCATTAGGATGATGAAGAGGCCTTTCATCAGTACACTCCCTCCGGCCAGGCGCTGACAGGAGCTTTACCTCGACAAGCCTCTCAAACACACCGCTTGACATAAGACAGCACCCAACATAGAGCTCCGCAGGCAGTACACATACTCACTGACAAACACTCACTGCCACACACACACACACACACACACACACACACACACACACACACACACATACACATACACATACACATACACACACACACACACACACACACACAGCAGACAATATCATTAGCCAATAGAGTTCAGTTTATGAGGAGAGGAGACAAGACAAGATGAGGCTGGAGAGGAAGAAAAGTCTTGACTAATTCTGACTCGGTACTCTGATCTATTTTTAATCAGTGCACACAAGGACTAATAGTGTAACGGCCGTGCAGGGCTCTGTCCAGATGGGCAAAGTAATTTTTCAGGAGGAGAAGAGCGGGAGGAAAAAGACAGAATGTGAGGACAGAAGAGGAAAAAAGAGACAGGAATAGACAGGAAGAAGACAAAGATAGAGTGAGAGTACATGCGAGAGAGGAAAAGAGGGATGCAGAGAGACAGAGATTGATAAAGACAGAGTAGGAAAGAGAACGGAAGACAGAGAAGCCACAGGAGCCAAGATGACCTGGATTCATAGGACCAGTATTGATTATTGAGGATGGAAAGTCATAGAAAGAGCTCTGCTTAGTGACTAGATAAATGAACTCACACGCAAAGACCTGGGAAGACAGTATTGGGCGAAAGTAATAAACAAAATGCTTTGAGAATTCTGAGCTCAAAGCTCTGACACCACCCAAAGATGTGCCATCAAAGACACACGGTAGCTACACTACAATGAAACACAGGTAGCACATAAACTACTGCCAAACGGAATGCTCTCCTCAGCTCCACATTCATGTGTTATTTATGATGTGAGTTGGACCAAAGAGTCTTATAGTACCAGGGCACTGATACATTATCACCTTTTAAGTTGATATGGCATAATTATTACAGTTGCATAGTTACACATTTAGCATAGATGAAGCAACATTGGCATTGACATTGTCATATGTCTGGCAACCTGATGAATTAAAATCCAGTATTCATTCACCTTTTAGCTCTGTCTTTGTCTCCACCAACTCCTGAGGGAATAATCTGGCTCTTAGCTGCTACATGTTCACCAGCTAGTAGCTAACTTTGGTGGTGTGTGTGCAGTTTGGTTCTGGGCAGGTAGCATAGAGTGGGTACTGGGCTTAGCTTGAGAGGAGGAGCTAGTGGATAGCAGAGATCCAGTAGGTCTTCAGTGAAAAGCTAGAAGAAGATTTAGATAATAAACAATGGAGCTGAACATTATTCATTCCTTTCGATAGCAACAAGAAAGATAGCTGACTGAAAATATTGTTCAAATACATCCACAGCAGTAGTGTTAGCTTACCTTTTTATGAATGTGTCCTGCATATTTTTGTTTGTGTAATTTGTGTTTGTAAATGGCTCATAATGAACAGTGTTAGCAACCCCTTACACAGGGTAATTTAGTCCATTGTTGATACAAAATTATTGATTGTAGCAGCTTTAAATAAAGCAGAATAGAGTTTTACGATTTTATAGAGAAAGTATGCAGGTGTTGTAATAGTAAGAAACCTCAACTTTCTAATATCTTCCCAGAGATATTTTTTTGTCCAGCCTTCCTAATACTGATGGCCCATAGAGCAACAGCAATGCAGGCCTTCAATAGCCACACTGTGCTAGAATTCGTAAGAATAGAACTGCATGACCCTCATATGGCTGCGGTCACTTGGGTCTTTTGTGAAGCACAATGGCAGGCTGCAAACATAAAGGTGTTTATATCTTCCCCACAATTTACAATCTATTCAGCATGACTGACTTCACAACTTCCATTTCCCACAACAACAAAGAACCAGCTTTTAGAGTGTGTGAGTGTAGTGCTGGAGAACATATAGGTAAGTGGTGTTTGGGTGGCCGACCAGATTACAGAAACAATGTAAGATGAACGCTATTTGGTTATTATGAACTACATCATATGCACAACAATAAGACTGGGGTTGTTTGAATAGTTAACACGCTAGCACCAGACCAAAAAGCAAACAGCAAATGATTGATGTGAATGAAATGAGACTCTGTGTGCGCAGCTTCTCTGCAAATACACTTAATTTATGTCAGACACCACAGCTTTATCAACCCTACAACATTCTGAACCTAGTTAATAACATTCAGTATTCATGTTGAGGTTTCTGTTATGATAGCTCACACTCGTGCCCTCATAACAGCAACATAGAACATTGCAATTTATCCAGTGCAAATCAGTAGCTCAGAGGTCACAGCCCTCTTTTAACTCCATATCCCAGGCTTCACTGCTCACTATTATAATACCTTCATGGTTCTGCAACACTAAGACCTCACGCTACGCTGATTAAAACACATGCCTATGAAAGGTCTTGCAGCCTTTGCCATGGCCTCACCTTTCTGTGACACCTAACCTCCACCTGAGGCTCCTCACGGGTGGCCCCACTCCGATCCAGAGAGAGCACAACTAGTCTGCATATGCATGTAGAAAAACAACAAATCACAATCTCAATTTAATTACCCGACACAGAGGCGAGCTACTGTGTTTTCTCCCCATGAAATATTATAGCATGCACAGCGAAACTACTCTAAAAGTGCAAGCACATTAGTATACATTACACAGCCTCCAATCATGTTAATGGCTGTGGAGACGCTAAAAGCGATCGGAGGAGCAAATAAAAAAAGAAAGAAAGAGGAACGACACAAGGAAGCAAAGTGGGCGGGGACAAGGTGAAGCTACCACTTAAGATGAAAAAGACAGAAAGTCAGTTGAGCAGAAGAGGCAATTTTGGACAGTGTGAGATTCATCATGCCGTCTTGTCTTTAGACTCATCATGTTCTGAGGTGGTCCATATAACATGGTGTGGAGATCAATAGCATCCATTTACTGAGGTGCTGCTCATCTAATCATGTGGCGCTCTGCTGCCCACAGAAGGAGCTGCGACACACACCTGGGCCTCTGGAGGAGAACCGAGTAATGAAATGTATACTGCAGCCCGGTCTGTTCTCAAGTCCCCAACAGCTAGCACAAACACAGCCCCCGCGCCTCCCCTGTCTCCCTTCCGTCATCTCCTTCCACCTCCACATATGAGCAATAAACCCAAGCTTCACTTTCCCTTCCCTCCTGCTAACGCACATGCACTGGCTCTCACACATTTGGCTAAAGTTGCATATTGTGTGGTCCATTAGGAATTTGATGGGTGTGAGGCACAGAGACCAAAATATCCACAGCACTGTGTTTCTCTCTCCAACTCATTGACTGAGTGCCTTGGGGTAACATCACAATAAGCGCTCCTTGTCCTTGCTCCCCAATGTAATTCTATAATTCATCCTAATTGGGAAAAACAAGCAAGCAAAGGGGAGCACTGGAACGACGTAGAGCGAGTCGTGTACTGCATTTCAGGGACTGAAGGACCTGGTGTATGTTTTGTGTCTGTGAAAGGTGACTGTAGTTGCAAAAATGTATTTAACTTTATTTGGTACAAATGTACTTAAAATGTATTTTTCTCTAATTAGTTTGAAAATAAATTATGTAAGAAAGAATGACATATATAGATGAGTATATAGAGACTATTTTTGCTCAATTAAGACAATTGATGTGTTGTTGATGTTTATGTTATTGATAAATGAAGCAATATTTTACTCTTACTTCCAAGTTATATAATGGAAAAATGGAGAGTAAAACACTGAAAATTAGACCCTCTTTGCTACAAACATAATGACTGACAGGGAATGTATTTTTTATTTTCTACACTCACTTTAATTTTTTAGCACATACTGTAATGAATTCAAGGGTTCTCTTGTTCAGCTTTCCGAGTTTAGAGACAGGGGTGAAAGGCAGATGGTGTTCAAACACGATCTTGAAAATGCAGACTAAACATAACTTTTGAATATGAAATTGTTGAGCAACTTTCAGGACAATATGGCAGCTCAAATGGAGCCCCAGTTTTAACCGCACAAAGACAGACTTTTGCTTCAGGTAACTAGCAGAGTTTTTTCTTCTTCTCTTTATATGGCTGTTGGAAGTTAAAAGCAAACTCTAACTGGTTGGCCGAGGCAAATCTTGTGTTTCAGTGTACTGTTTAACATTTATGAAAAACAATATCCTTGCTGTTGTAACGTAGAATCAATGCAGGATAAATGCGTGAAAGGGGAATTTCTACATTTGCTGCCACTGTGCTGAGCATGTACTCTCACAGTTCTATTAGAGAGTACATGTTTTTAAAATATGCAGCACTGTATCATTTGTGTTTGCTTTTATTTTTTTCATCCACTTTTCAGATCCTGCGCTATCTAGGGCAGTGGTCAGCAGTTTTAATCAATTTTCCAAACACAGGAGCACTACGGCAGTCAGGAAATCCCAGCAGGACAGTAGGGAAGGGACATAGCAATAATAATAACACACAATCTAATCTGAATTATGGTCTGAAGAGATTAAGTCAGAATAATCCCCAGAATAAACACAAATGCAGGGAGGGGAGCTGCTGCGCCTGTGTGGATGTTTTTATTCCTGATGGTGGGATTTGTGTACAGTTATGTTTGATTTTGAGTGTAAGAGTGATGATGGTGTTTATTTTGGGAAATGAGAGTATGTCTGGGGCTCAGAGAGTTGCTATTATTAAAGTAGAATAAAATGCTTCCTATTGCCTGCTCAAACAAAGAAAGATTCCCGTGTGATGGATTCCTGGACATTTTCAGTCACAAAGCCAAATTGAGCGCATTCATTTCCAAATGGGATCCAGATTTATTAAAACATATCACAGCCCAGTTAGACAGAGACCCGTTAAACCCACTATACATTTTGGGTGCAAATACATACTTTAAACACTGTGCAAACATATCGCCTTCCACAAGTCTCCTTAAAAAAAGAAAGATGTGGAGAAAAAAGGGCAGGGCAGTAAAATTTTTCTGATTGCACAGCGCAATCACAACGCAAAATAACTAACAGTAATCACTGATTTCAGTTTGGCTAGAAGTACAAGAGGCAAGGTCTTAACTCATATAGCAGTGTCACACTGATGTTATGTGTGACGCTGCTAGAAGAGAGTGCAGAAGTTTGTGTAGTCAAAATGAAAGGACTACTTCGTGCCTAACAACCTGATGGGGATGACAGGACTCCAGGAAGTCACGACGTACGGCCAAGAAAGTCCAGTTCTAGCATGTAACGTCTTATAAAACCACAACTGAATTCTGTTTGTGTATGGATTGAACAAACGGGATATAACGTGTTAAGAGGTGTTGGTAGGTGGATTTTTTTTACTTTGCACACCGCCAGGCTAGCTGTTTTCCCTTGCTTCCAGTGTTTGTACTAAGCTAAGCGCCTGCTGGCTCTTGCTTCAAATTTAGCATACATATATGAGAGTGATCTTCTCATCTGACTCTCAACAATAAAGCGAATAAATGTATTTCCCCAAAATGTTTAACTATTTCTTTTAAGCCAGCCAGTAGAAGCTAAACTGTACAAACTTACAGTTCTTTTGGTTAATTTGCTCAAATTACTGCAGGGTCTCTGCGGTGGCTTTCCCGATGCTGACTCTTTGTGGCGAGGGTTCAGGGATCAGAGTGGACAGGGCCGGAGCAGACCTCGAGGTCACCGGCTGCTTTTCTGCTGAGCCGGCTATTGTCTAGCAGCTGCATGGTCGCACCACTCCGGGTCTATTCAGAGTCTATTCAGCAGCTTCAGCTAAGTGCAATAGAAGACCTCGGTCTATTGTCTGACGCCAAGTCTGTTTGAGCTGCACCAGAACGCTCACTTCATCTCCCAGTGAGTTCAGAGAAACAGTTAAGTCTCTTTGAATGGGGGCGGATTTACACAAGTAAAAAGACACGTTAAACACATTCAGTCTGACTCCATCTCTCAAACAGAGAGATGGAGTCATACAGTCACACTGTATAGGCTCTTTTTGCTTACCTCAACGCAACACTCAAACATACATTGAGATACAAACAGAGAAGAGGTGCTAACGGACGAGAGAAAAAAGAAAAATCTCCAATTTGTGCACTACGACAAACAACCTGTCAGTGTCAACACCTATTTTGTATTTCTGCAAGCATGTCACATAAGCCAGCTTTATTTGCACCTCTCTTCTGTTGCGAGTAAGAAATAAGAAGGAATAAAAACATTATAATGCAAAAATGGTTAACAGGAGACCAGTGTCATTGCTAGCACGTAAGCTATTCCCAAAGTATTGGGTACGTGTATGATCTTGCACAAAAAATGGCCATATCACACTCAGTAAAAAAGCCATCTGGAGGCATCAGCACTTCTATGAGCAGAATTAAGTCAGAGTGCAATGACTTTCTCGTTTAAAGTGCCTCCAAAGAGCCCCATTATTACCTTCCCAGAATGCAAATGTGCTTTGGGCCAATTAGAGGTTGAGCCAATACCAATGTAAGCCCATAAAATTCCGCCCTTCCATAATCATTCAGCAATATGACTCATGGGTAAGATTGGAACACCGGCCTGTAAAAGTGTCATGATTATGACTCCGTGCTTACAATGAATGGAGGAGCTGTGTATTTCATTCCCACGGTGCTGTAGCCGAACCACGCATATGTTAGTGTCAGTGCTTCTAATGAAATAAATAGACTTGTGATAGTACTTATTAGGCCTCCATAAGTGGCAGGTAAAGACAAGGGCCCTGCGGTGGATCAAAGGTAGTTAAATGTCTCTTTTCAGATCTCGCTCTATATAGAGGTATTTAGGGGGAGAGGGGGTTGCTTTTTTGTTTGTGGAGACAGACGCCCTCATCCAGGATCTCTCTGTGTAATTACATGCCACAGAAGACCTTCATTCCTCTCCTCTTCACAGAGAGAGATGAAAGACAAGAGAGACAGAGGCATGTAATCGCTCCTGTGGCTGAAAGAGGGAGAGAAGAGGTGAGGAACACAGAGAATAGAAGGACAAAAGGATGGTGAGTGGCGGTGGGGTTTTAATAAACCTCCTCTGTCTCTTGTTTACAGAGTCTCTCCTACCTCTCCTGATTTTCACACACACACACACACACACACACACACACACACACACACACACACACACACACACACACACACACACACACACAATCTTTGAGTTAGACTTTCATTATTCTCAGTTGCCCGTTGTTAGCCTCAGGACAGATGTGTAAATTGTTGTGCTAATTTAAGGCCCACAGCCGAGAGCTTGAGAGGTAAGGAGATTTACACACTAAACCACTGTATAACTGTCACTCACAAACTCATAGCATAAAGAGGGAAGTTGTGACTGAAAGGCATTTCATCATCACACTCACAAGACAATGCGCACACACACACACACACACACACACACACACACACACACACACACACACACACACACACACACACACACACTCCCTTTGGAGGCATGGGTGGATGACATGCACACGTAAATGTTCTAGTTCATTCTGTCATTCATAGTCTCCTAGACTAAATCTAACAAAAAAGACTCCCTCACCTCATCACAAGGAGCTTAAGAGCAGCAGAGGAGTTCCACTGTAAAATATTTTTCCATTACACGTATTATTTACTCTAACAGGCACAGGACCACTAGAAAGGTACTTGTTAATGATCTCCCTATGCCCCTCCAGTTAGGTTGAGGTGGTAATGTTTATGAGATAGCTAAATAAGAATACTGATACCACTCTCACATCTGTCTGTTAAATAAGATGCTACAGCAGTAGTAGTTGGTTAGCTGAGCTTAGCACAAAGACTGGAAACAAGGGGAAACCACTAGCCTGGCTCTGTCCAAAGGTGATATAATCCACCTACCAGCACCTCTAAACCTCGTTTGTTTAATCTGTACAAAAACTGAAGCATAAAAATGACATGTTGTGGTTTTACAGGTTTTTTTACAGGTTTTGTGCCGTACTATTTCTTGTAATAAGATAAGTTAAGCTAACAATCTGCTGGCTTGATATTTACCCTACTACTCTAATACTCCTCTGTCTGTCTGTCTGATGGCGCCGAGGCCTCTGAGGGGTTCCAAACAACCCATCTGCCCAGGAATCTGCCAGTCTGTCTGTCTGTCTGTCTGTCTGTCTGTCTGTCTTTCTGTCTGGTTCTCCACAGGTATGTCTATCTGTCCCTGTGTGATCCATGTTTCTTTTATTAAGCCGTGGAAGAGGAGGGCAGTAGCTGGCTGCAGCGTGAAGGTTGAAGCTATAGACAGAGAGAGACGCCGCTCAGTGTTTAATAACCCACTATAACTATACCTATTCATCTCCCCCAGCAGAGCAGTGAAATGCCATGAAAATGGTCCTCTGCTGAAGATATTGCATCATGCTAAATCATTACTCCTCAGCCGGCACTAGTATGATCACATGAAACATGTTTCTCCTGCTGCTTTTTATGTATAAAAAAACCGTCCTTTGACACAAAACAAGACAAGGAATGCTGCAGTACAAATTAAGTTAACCTGGGAGCAGTTTTACATGATGAGAGAGCAGAGAGCACATAAACAATCAACATAAACTAATCAAGCAGAAACTTCAAGCTCACATATATCCCTTGATCGAAAAATATCTTTATGGCTTTCCTTTGCTTGTGTGAGGTGCTTTCTCTACCTGCTGTACCCACACACACACACACACACACACACACACACACACACACACACACACACACACACACACACACACACACACACACACACACACGTGAAGCTGAGCAACAGCAGATTCAGAGCAGAGACACCCAGAGTTAATGAACCCTCACCAGTCAGCATGGCTGTCCATCTGCTTTCATAATCCCAATGAACAGCAGGCCACGGCTGCTGCCCAACCAGCTACACACACACACACACACACACACACACACACACACACACACACACACACACACACACACACACACACACACTCCTACATGAAGAATGAGGGCTGCACATGCTTTATGTGTGTGTGTGTAAGATCAAGAGTGTTGAAGGGGGAGGAAGGTGGGGGGCTGATATGTCTATTATAATGCCCCTGTGCCTTAGCTCAGCTCACCAGCTGATCTAAGTGGAGTGGCGGGAAGAGGTGAGCGTGAGGTCGGCTGTTGAGCCCATCTGGTCAGCAGCAGGTAAGAGGCTTGAAACACACACACCCACTGACACACTTGATGCGTGTGTGAGCTCATATACTTAAATCTAACCTTAATTACATGCAGGTACATCTGCCACATTAGACCAAACCTCGACCAGCTACTTCACACATGACACTCATTTACAACGATTCCTGACTCCTGAGCGACCAGTGCCTGGTGGCACTTGGTAGCATACTTTGCGTACACCTGGCTTGGTGAATGAACCAGGAGGACAAACCAGGTTTCCTCCTGTGCAATCAGAGCGCCTGCCAGAGCGAGAGAGATGTGTGTGTGTGTGTGTGTGTGTGTGTGTGTGTGTGTGTGTGTGTGTGTGTGTGTGTGTGCGTGTGCGTGTCTTGCTGTGTGCTGATTGTCAGTGTGACCCCACTGTGACCCATGCAGAAAAAGGAGTATTACCTAAGTAATGCAGCTGGCTTCCCATCAGCACACACACACACACACACACACACACAACACACACAACACACACAACACACACACGAGCCAAGAGAAGCCTGTCAGCCCCTTGATTAAGACCTGCATCCAAGGCGAGAACAGAATCTTTACTGTGTGTTTGGATGCTCCCAGTCAAAGCCTCTGGAGGAGAAGTAAGAATTAAGTCCTGGTGATGAAGGGAGGAATTAAAGAGTGGATGAGGGCAGATCTCATTCTTTCACTCTTCCCTTTGCTATGGTTATGATTCAAGAGTGCCTTAGCAGAAACAGGGATTATTGCCCCTACTGTGCATGCTTGTGTGTATCTGCATGTTTTGGGGATGAAGCTTGATATTGCATAGCAGACCTTTTCCTTTAGCCCAATCTTTAAAGCTCAAACTGAAGAGAGGAGGGGAGAGAAGAGGAACAGAAAGAAAAGGAAAACAGGTAAAGAGAAGGAGAGATAAGGACAGGAAAGGTCTGGATGTGCCCGTGTTGACCTCTGATTAAGTGGCCAATCACTGCTCCATTACTGACAGGGGCAATGAGCTTGAGAAACAAACATGGTGCTTTAAATCCACGACAGTCACTACATTAAATAACACAGCAGCACACTGCTGACAAGCATCCAATCACACAACCCCACCCACCACCCCACCTGAAAAACACTCACAAATAACAAATGCACTCATTAAGCATCATTCGCCTTGATTTAAAACCCCAGAAAGGAAAAAATGTTTAAGATGTTATGTGTTTTAAGAAAGTCCTGCTGTTGCCTAGCTGCGTGCCATAAAGACAGAAGGAGGTAGGATCATTTCCGTTCCCTCTCTTAGCCGGAGATATGCACACGTTTGCTCAATACGCCGTCTCTCCGGGGAGGTCTGTGTTTCATTCCCCTACTTTAGACACACCAGCTGCTCGGTGTGTGCTCTGCAGTGTTAAGAACCCCTTCCCACCTCGCACAAGCCCCCGGTGGCACCCACATCCACTTACACACAGGCATGACAAAGCTCCTCTTGCTCCCCTCCTTTACCTAACCACGACAACCCAAACACCCCCCACATTCATAAGAACCCTGAGGGCAGATGGGACCCTAATAAGCGTTACATTTAGAGAAATGGGATTCTTCACAGTGCCTTCTAAAGAGCAATTCCCAAACTCTGCCAGAGAGCTGGCTGGGGGTAAAAAGAATTATGGAATGAGAGAGATATGGATGACAGAGGTTGGTATATGTGAGACTATAAAGCTATAAATACACCTGATGAGACTATCAAGAAACTGAAGGAAGAGGAAGAGGAAACAGGGACAAGTGATGGCAAATTTATTAATGTGGGGGAATGTAGCTTTGTCTGCCACATTCATTAAAAGGAAGTCAGAATAAAAATAACTGCCATCGCCTTCCCTAATGCAGCATGTTAACACACTTTAAGCTGAACATTCCTCCATGCCCACATGACACACAGATACAAACAGACACAAACACAAGCATTAACAGATTGTTGTCTAAGCTCTGAGTGGACTTGGCTTAACTGCCTTTTGAAGACAAAAAGCCTCTGCTAAGAAGATGAGGTACATCGTCTGAAAACCTCCTTTTTTTAGACGAGGACACATGCAGAGCGCTGGACCACAGCACAGCCAATCAAGTGCTGACACTGCCTCTGATCTATGGAACTCAGCGCAACCACTTTTACCAAGTGTGTGTGTATATGTGTGTGTATGTTTCTATCTTAGGGTAAGGGGGGTTGTTCAGGATCTGGCGAGACCCCCCGTGGTGAATGCTGATCCTATTGGTCACAATGCCCAGAGTGCTGCTGAGATCTTAAATGAAAATTCCTGCACTCACTCTCTCACTCCTCCCAAGTGACCCAGCGGGTCTTCCACCATTATAAAAATAAATGCTACCTCTTCATCAGAGGATGTGGCTCCGTTTTGCATTTGTGGGCGTGGGTGGGTGCTGTCCTTTTGATGTCAGATGTCCCTGAGCATGTCTTAGCATATCACTCGTAATGAGATTCAGATTGTTTAAGCTACAACAAGCAGGTGTGATGTTAACCTGTGCGTACTCTGTTCTGCAACAGTAACACACATCTGAAGAAGCATGCCATTAACACACACACACACACACACACACACACTCGTGCAAGTGTAGCTCCTGTGGAAGTTGTGAATGAGTTGAGTGTGTGTGTGTGTGTGTGTGTGTGTGTGTGTGTGTGTGTGTGTGTGTGTGTTCTGCTTCTGCCCCCCTTTACCCCACACAAAGGGGCAGAAAAAACTCTGTGGAGTCTTCTATTCATCTAAAGCACAATGGAACCCCACAGAGGTTTTCTTCCTGTTTCCCTGTCTGCCCCACCCATCTCCCCCCACAGGGCAGGATGGAGGGGCAGGGGGTACCCTGTCCTGCCGGCCCAGCAGAAACTCAGCTCCCATCTCCCATCTGCCACGAAACTCTCCTTCCGCCACCCCCGACCCATCCATCCATCCATCCATCCATCCCCCTCTCTTACTCCAGCCTTAACTTTTTTGACTGCACTTGTTGGCTATTTGAAGGCCTGTGCCAAAATCTTTGCGTTTATTTCAGAGAATGTCGCCTTCAAAAGTCGCTGACAGAATTAAATACATTTTGTGATTTAAAAAAAAATACTTTGACTTTGGGATAAACATGGTCAGTAAAAGTTTTAAATTTCAAACATCAATGGCTTTAAATGTATAGATTAAATTGAAACATGCCTGCATTTTATTACTGTTTTATAAGAAACAAGACATTTTTTAAACCAGAATCCAAGGAGGCATTACTGTACATGAAATATTTAAACAGCTTCACTTGATGATAATGTTGTACACTTTTTAAATAACACACAGTTTGAATTAGTTGGCAGGCTCAGCAGCATTGATTAGATCATTATTATCCCAGATTCTAAATACTCTGAGAACATATTGTCTTTGAAAATAATGGCCTGTGCTTAAAACCATATTCATCTCAAGTCTGCCAATCTCTGCTCAAAACTTTCTTCTGCTGCTAATTCCCCTTTCCATTCTTTATAGTCAGCTCCTTCTTCCATTTACCTCGCTATTTTGCCTCCTACAGAGCCCTTGCTGTTTGCAGCAGATTTATGGTCCGGTCTAACATGCACAGTATTGGCAAAGCATTAAACATGTCTACTCTTAATACTGTGAGCTCTCTCCATCGATAAGAGCCTTAATAAAAACATCCCCCAAGTGGATTTGTGTGTCTCTTTTTTCCACCCTCTGCCTCCCTCCTCGACAATATCCTTCGCTCTTAACCACCGTTTCTTCTGCTGATTTGCTAACCTGGCCCTTCTGCTGCACATCAATTGCTGTCCTCTCATTCTTTTCCACCTTTTTCTCCACACACACACACACACACCGCCTCATTCTCTGGCCTGTGCCAGACGTTTAATGACGCTTGAATGCCACTGCTATGGAGTTTTCTTCTTCGCTCTTTTCTCATAAAGGATATTTAAAAATCATGCCCTGGGATCAATCTATCTCAATGTGTCTCTTACGGATTCATTTCTCTTCCATCTCCTCATTCTGTTTTTTTCCTCTTCACTTTTGGAAAGGATTGGAAAGCATTACCCTGCGTAACCCCTCTCCTTGTCGGTTCACACACACCCTCTGCAACAGCTCCCGGCTGCAATTGGCACACTTGCTCAAACTGCCACTCTTTTATCTTGTCTATAAATGCCTATTGGTACCCTAAAATCCTTCACTACCCCCTGCAGCCATCCGGGTCAGTTACGCCAATGAGAGCTGAGCAGCTGTTCCCCTCCCACTTCTGTCTCCTTTGCTGTCTCTGATGTCAAGAATTTGAGCATCATAAGCACATTTTAAATATTAACAAAGACCACTTTGCACGTATGAATAATACAGCAGAGAGGGCAGTGGCTGGCCAGCGATCCCATCCCCTGCTGCCTGACGGCCATAAAACTAATGCACTGCTCCGGGACAGAATGTGGCCTGGTCTGGTCTGCCAGCAGGACTTGCCTGAGGAACTAGTCTGGCCTGTGGCCTGGCCTAAAAGAGCTGTCGGTCTGTTTATTTATCACGGTGCCCAACCACCTGTCTAAATCTCTGCAGATGCAACAGCCTGGCAGGCCTTTTGTTATGACTACATGTTTCAGAGACACTTTAATCTAATCTGACATCTCAATCTGTTGAGCGTCTTTGAGGCCAAATCTACTTTGGTGTTTGTTTGAGGTTAGCCTTCCTTTCATGCATCTGAAATTCATACTTTAGCAGTCAGAAAATTACAGAATTCTACTGACTGAAGTGTAGAGCAGGGCAACAAATATTTCAGTAGTCTGTTATTAGCTCACATATAATATTAAAGAGTCTTTCATGCAGCGACTGCACTGTTATTCAGGAGCAAGAGGATTTCCACACTTAATATAAATGAGACAGCACATCCTAGAAGAGTGTCACTATTCACCCAGCCTCTATGGGAGTGTCTGACATGCTACGCTGCCTAACTCTGAACACTCAACCGCCCCTTTGCTACCCTCACTCTCACTCTCCTCCTGTCTTGATATCCTAGTCTGGACACTGGTCTCTTGACCCTTCCCCCCTCAGGGTTTACTGGGAACCTGGTCGTCTTCATTTAATCCTGATGTGTCACAATCGGTGTGTAAACACATTTCCCGTATGTCGGTTTTCTAATTCTGATGAAGTCATTAATAATGACACACACACAGAGAGGCAGGGGACAGCAGGGTAGTTACTCCAGACAAGTGTTCCTGGCAGCCTGGGTAATTAATGTGTATGTCAACACAGAAAGAGGAGCACCAAAGCAGAAATGTGAGCTCAGCACATCCACAATGCGGGCAGAGACCAAGACAGGAGGGATCTGAGGGGAGGCGGCAGAGGAAAGGTATACACACAATGGGAGAGAAGATAAATGCAATCTGTCTGTCCCATCATGCATTCCCTAAATATATCTCTGCCTCCCTCTCTCCCAGACAGAAACTTTACTGGGGCACACTGAGCTATTGTCCCCTGTTGTCCCCCTCCTCCTACGCTCTGCTCCCCTAACAGGACCTCACTGCAATCCTCAACTGTTTATATCAACGTTTCTCATTGCACGCAAGGATTTCATAACGGTCCACAATTTTAATAAACGTAAGCTGCTTTTCTGCTCTGCCTGTTCAGGAATAACACACACACACGATGACCTGCCAGGGGTTCTTATTGCTATTCAAAGAAATGGCAACAGATCTGGACAGACAGTCAGTGTGTCCTCCAAAAGAGTACTGCTGTCATTAAGTAAAAAAAAATCGTCAGCAGAGAGTCAGGTTTATTCCTTGGAGTGCTCTTTTAGAAAAGCTTGTGTAGATTCTGCACTCATTGTTGTCCACATTGTTCTTTTATTCCTACTGTAAACCGAGCCTAATCCACAATCCACTAAACCCTCAGATTTCTGCCTTGTATTTCAATCTTATCTGGCAAAGGGAGGGCAGGAAAAGTACAGGCTTGCACACCACTGGGCCACACTGGGTGAAATCATTCATCTCACACTGGATACGGGCAGTGTCACCTTGGTGTCCAGGTTCCGTCTCCTCAGCTCAGCAGTGACCTGCCCTGTGTACCAAGTGATTTCATCTCCATGAGAGCTGCTGCAGTCTCTGAGGGCATTAACTCGGAGCAATCCACTGAGAGAAGTCTGCTCTTCAATGATCAAAGCATGCTCTGTTCAGACTGAAATACTAAGTCTTAACAGGGTGTGTTCAGTATTTCAGACACAACTTGCACCAAGACAAGTGTCACTGAATTTAGCAAATATATAAAAGAATAAAAAAATAAAAGAATCTCTTCTACTGAAGCACTTCAAGTGCTCTCCTCACAGAGGCTTTTCTTTTTTTCTTCTTGGAGAAGGCAAGAAGGCATGGAGCAAAACCTTAATCACTCCCTGCGCACCGGGGGAGTTTGATTTTTCCGCTTTAAGTAGAAAAGAGCTCTGAGCTGAAGGCTGAATACTTTACCAAAGGGTAAAGAAAGTGTTGGTCAGCAGGCGACCCCAGACCCCTGCACTGTTATGGGTGTACTCCAGAGTCCAAGACATGTAGGCTACTTTAAATTCCCATGGAGCAAAGGTTAGGGCGTGAAGGTAACTTTGAGGTTGGACACATTAGGTAAAAAGTCTAAAGTCTAAATATTTTCTTGTTGTTCGACTTGTTTAAAATAAATAAAAAATTAAAAAATAAACTGTGTGTGTGTCTGTGCGCACATGAGTGTGTTTTGTAAATGTTGCGCCGTGTCACCTGTGTACAGTAGGCTATTTCACATGATTACAAACTGATGTTTGATTTCACAACTTACCAGTGCCAGAGACGACATATCCTCCGACAAGGAGGAGAAGAACCAGAGGACCGATACCTTGGTCACGCTGCTTCCAAACAGAGAGCATCTTCTCCGGCTACGCCGTTGCGAAACGTCCCGGGTTTTCCCCACACCGCGTAACCTGCGGTGCTTCTGACACACCAAGTGGCTCTTGTCCAACAAAAGTCTCCCCCGCCCCCTGAAAGATTTCTCAGGGAAGAGTGAAATGTCAACGAGTCCAGTAATTGATGTTGGATGTCGTTTTGGGAAATAGTTCACTTTCGAAGCAAACAGCCTGCAACGCTCAAAACACATCCATCACCAAGCAGCTTGTGAATGTCTGAGCAAGATTGAAAGGGTGTAATTTCCGCCCGTAATCAAAGTTCGAAGAGTTCCGTAGTTATCACACCCTGTGAATATGAATAAACAATCTGCCGATACTATTCCTGGTAGATTTCATTTCCAGCTACACTTGGACCCTGCTTGACTGGGACCCATGAGCGCAGAGGTGCCACAAAAGTCACCAAAAAGTTTGACGCATTGCTGCTCTGAATGGGGACGTTAAATTAGACGAGAGGGAGTCCGATTACCAGCAAAGAGAAACTTGGTTTGCGACCATACAAAAGAAGTATTACGGGGAGATGCTGTCAGATAGCCGCGTTCACTGCAGACTGGCTGTTCTGGGGGCCCATGGGTGTCTTGTCTCGGCCCCAGTCCGCAAGGTGTAAACAAGAACACGGGGGATCAAAGCGGAGCACAATGCCAGCCTCCGGACTACCAGTCCCCGCCTGGCCAATCATATACCATCCTCCTCCTCCTGCTCTCAGAGTGAAGGCTGAACAAGTGAAGGTAAACTAGTGGCAAGCGAGGAGGAAATAGATGGGAGGGGAGAAAAAGAAAACCCGGACCCTAGAGCGCACAGCACCGATCCGGATTCAGCAGGCACTAAGGTCTCACTGCAGAGTAGGGCTATTGTGAGTTTCTTTCATGCTAATCTATCTATCTATCTATCTATCTATCTATCTATCTATCTATCTATCTATCTATCTATCTATCTATCTGCAAATCTAATAACTTTACTGCAATAACATAGACAATCCCCTTTCTTCGCTGGCCTTTCCTAATATGAATAGTCTGTGGGCAGCTATCTTGAGTCTATAAAAGAAGTCCAGCAGCACCAGTCTTGCTTTTATGAGAGCATATTATTTCCTGTCAATCCATCCCTCTCGCATCCCTGGGTCATAGACTATTTTACTCCCGGTGGCCACAAGAGAGCACCCTTTCATAAATGAGCCAAACTGATGAGGACGACGCCTGACTGGATCTTCAGCAGACGTCTTCATAATCAAAGTGGTTTCCTGTATGACTGGATGGTGCTGATGATGTCTGATTGGTGAGAGGACACCACAAGAGGCATGATGAAGAGGTGAGTATTGCTTTGGCGTTGAAGCTGCTTTCATGTTAAATGCTATAAAGCTGTGATAGTGCAGATAGGTACAATTACAGTAAATTCAGCTTTCCATATCAATTTACATAGTTTTTTTTTTTGTTTTAATGTTGGACAAATCTTTTTTTTTTTCTGAGATCACATATCATTTATAACCGTGGCATCCTCTTTAAGTGGTTGAGTTTCTTTCTCTTCTTCTGTTGAGCCGCAGCAACATTCACAACTGCTAATTTCCTCTTCAATTGAATATGAATAAATCACTGTTGTTGGTGCTTCTGGAAGCTGGAAATGTATCATTACCTGTGCACTTGAATTACCTACACAATACATGGCATCCATACAGTAGAACGGTTTAATGAGGATGAAAATTAATTTCATGTTACAGTCACCAGTTGAAACCAGTTCAACCAGTTGAATCTCTATGGGAGATTTTCTTCACCACCATCATCAAAACACTAATGAGGGAAAATCTTTAGAAGAATGGTGTTACATACCTCCAGTAGAGAGCCAGAGACTCTGATAATCTATGTCAAGGAGAATTGAAGCCACTCTGGTTATTTCTTTTCTTTAATTTGTAACCCATCTGCTATATGATTTAGTGAATTAGTGATAAGAAGTACAAAAACTTGACGAAAAATTTTTTTTCTATCAAAATGTCACAGATTTGTACTTCCAACATCTCTGTCTATGGGCAGTATCACTCTTTGGCTCATACTGAGTCTCATTCCTTCTGCTTCTGAGTCACATTGATGGTCAATGAGGGGAAGGTTTCTCCTTGGATGACTTGTATGTAGAGATAGGATTACCACTTTAGTGTGACATGCTCAAGATTAAATAAGATACTTCAGAGTAAAACAGAGCAAAGCCCAGAGTCTTAGTCATGGGTGAGGCAGACGGAGAGCCAGTATGTATGCAGGCACGCTGTTGAGCCTGAAGCAAGGCCCTTCTCTAAGATGTGACAGTACAGTATCTGGCAACAGAACAGCATTGCTGTACTTTGCTCAAATACAACTTCAAAGGTTATAAATTGTCTGGACAAGTGATGAGTCCCACTGCCTCCCTCCTCCCGACCACAATTATGCTGTTTCCTGGAGCACAGAATACACTCTGGATTATTTATTTATTCTCAAAGTCTTTATTGTGACTGGTGAGAGAGGGAGCGCGAGAGAGGTAGGAGGAGAGGGCTGGAGACGGGGACGGAGAGAGAGAGAGACACTGACATAGACAGTGAGAACGAGAGGAGGTTATGCGTGAAATGGAGTTCGCAGGTTGTGTTTGAGACAGATTTGCCTCGTGGAGCTGCAAATGCATTTTCTGTTTACATGTCTGTGCATGCCGTTGTTTCTGATTGTATTTTTGTGCCACTTCTACTGCTCTGTTCTGTCATATAAAAGCTCTGTGCTCTACTTTATGAGTATATTGAGTATATACTTATGTGATATTATCCACCATCTTTTTGTTATTGCCTCACTTAGCAGTGATTCTTGATAAGGTGTATGGAGCACTTTGGGGCGAAGTGCTCATTGAAGAGTTTTTATGTGACTGGCTGACTGACTTTGGTGACACATCTCCTACCTTGATGAGGTTATGAAGGATGTTAACAGTTTAAAATTTGCCCTTTCTTCCTTCCCTCCAACACATATCTTCAATTATTACTGGGATGATGACAATGTTGAACTTGCCATAAGTTATTATTTTGTTCTGCTGTTTACTAAGACTAATTGAAGATACAAGTCAAGGACACCCAACAGAAAGCTGGAGAGGAAAACTGTGGGAAAGGAGAACCATAATCGAGTGGGATGGAAATCATATGCGGTGCACCATACAGAGGAAGAGACAATGAGAAAGCTAGGCTATTATTAAGACGTAATAGGTTATCCGCCGAAGACTGTTTAGCACCGCTAACTCTCCGTTGCTTTGTGTTGCAGGCTTGACATAAAAAGGATCAAACTTCCTATCTCTGTAAAACAGAGGGGGTCTAAAAATAGGAGACATGCTCTAGAAGTTGCTGCAGAGATAATTGAATATTATTTTCAGGAATGATTAAGTTGACCTATCCAGTAGACTAATTATTTCTTGCAGGCCAGAGGAGAACTTGTTTAATAGATGTTGGTAGCAGTGAATAAAGCAAAATAAAGCCAAATCTGCAGGCTTTCTGCTGACCAAGAAAACATCATCTAAGGACAAATGAATAATACCCATCATTAGAGTTTGGCTTGGGGGGATGTTCACGGATTTATCACGCAGTATTTCAGAGTGGTGTCCTCTGACATTTTCTTTGGATGTTTAAAGTTTCAGCTCATCCAAATACCAAAGAAAATCTCAGTATTTTATTAAAAGCCATCCAGGAAGTTTTGATTTCATGTGCCCATGTTTGAGAAATCTTCCTTTACCCCATTGTAAATTAAATTTACATTGTGCTGCTCAAGTATTTAAAGATTGTATTTAAAACTCAACAGCAACATGTCTTAGAAAATCCTACTTCTGCTTCACTATATTTCAGAGGTAAGTATTATAATTTTCTACTCCACTACATTTAAATGATAGCTGTAGTTAGTTCATTTACAGATTCATATTTTCCTTACAAAACATATGATCATCTTAAAAAATATGGTAGCCTACATTGATTTGAATTAAACTCACCATCAGTATGTAAAGTAATTAAATGAGCTCCATCTCGACCATTTGATACATGATGCTGTTTACACATTACATCGGTAAGAAGAATCCAGTAATATAATATATAATAATATAACGATGGGAATGCTACTTCATAATTAGTATTTGAGATACTAAGTACATTTTGCTGCATAATACTTTTTCTCTACTTTCACGTTTTTATGTTGAATTCAGGACGTTTAGGGGTGGCAGGAGCTGGGGGGACTTGGGCTTGGAAACCGGAGAGTCTCTGTTCAAGTCCCTGTGCGATCCAAGTATGGGAGTATACATGGGGGTGGCGCAGTGGATATGACACATGCCTATGGTGTGGTGTGGGAGATCTGAGTTCAATTCCCACTGCAATATGTTACATTAAGACACTTAACACCTTGCTCCAGAGGCGTGCTCTGACATATATAGCAATTGTATGTCGCTTTGGATTAATGTAATGTAAAAGTATGGGATGTGGACTGGTGGCTGAAGAGGTGCAAGGTCACCTCCTGGACACTGCTGAGCAAGGCACTAAATCCCCAACTGCTTGAGGTGCCTGTCCTGTCACTCTGACATCTCTCCATTTAATGCATGTGTATACTGTAGGTGCTGTTTGAATGTGTGTATTTCGGGCCTGTGTGTATGTAATCTAATACTAAGTACATTTAAATAAAGTATGTCTTCTTCTTATTTACTTATATCTACTTTTACTTGCACATGTTGTATTTTCACATAGTGGTATTTCTATTTTTTACTTCAGTAAAGGATCTGAATACTTCTTCCACCACTGCTCTGGATAATCTACAGACCTGCGTATATATGGACATTTTTCACTGGAACTATTTCAAAACTATTGGGTCAAAATTTAAACTTATTTTTCAACGTTTTAGTCGTCTTTTTCAAAACTTTTGTTGCTTTCCCCTCTAATGTTTTGGTCACTTTTTCCGATGTTTTTGCAAATTTATTTCTGCGCCTTTTGACGTTTTTGTGGGTTTTCCCCCCCACATTTCTGAAGCTTTTGCGGACATTTTTGTCACTTTTTTCAACGTTCTTTCATACATATTTTTTTTTTAGTGCTATAAAATTGAACAAAACATCCAATTTTAAAGAAAGTAGTGGGCTGATCATTTATTTTATTTGTGAAGAGCGTTGTGTGGAACAATCGGCGTTATTTTTCAGAAAATTTGGTTGAAAGAAACCCACTTTTCTGATAAAGATTTTTTTTTTTAAATGGGTGACCCGAGGACAACACAAGGGTTCAAAAACAAAACAAAACAAAAAACAGGGGAAACTGTTTTCCTGTTTATTTTATTTTATCAACCCCTGACCCGTTGAGGGTCTTGTGAGCTTTTATCAGCCTGTTAACACTTTAGTAAAAACTGACGTTGCAATATTTAATTGTGCATGATGTGCAGATAGATTGGTTATGCCGATTATTGTTTGTGTATTTGTGTATGTGTGCATACTGTATATGTTTATGCCTGTTGTGTGTGTGTGTGTGTGTGTGTGTGTGTGTGTGTGTGTGTGTGTGTGTGTGTGTGTCTGTCTGTCAGTGCATTGACTTCACCTGTCCTCCACCTTTGTAATCCCTGGGTACACCTGGGCCTTTGGGCTTCGGGGCTTTTAGCAGATTGCATTGTGTCAGACTTAGGACAATTACACTGATTGTTGCCCTAGAAACTCTGCTCTCCTTCTGCTTCGGGGGGTAAAAAAGTTAATACAATTAAAGGTGACAGAACAATGTGAAAATTGAGAGAATCTGTCTGCAGGCTGCTTTTAATATGCATCTAACTCTACCACACTGTACAAATACAGCACCTTGACAAACAAATCAAAAATGTTCTCATATACAGAAAGGTCAGCATCTATTCCTGAATTCAAAACATTTTACCCAAGCTTATTTAAACATAGGAGAGTTGATTTAAATGTAGACCACATAAAGGCATATTTCTAAGTAGAGAATTCATCAGCCGCAAACATCATACCGCAGCCGATATGATTGCTCTGTTGGACTTACTTTCATATCCAAATTGTACTTGTTGATACTCAGGAAAGATAGGAAGCTTAATGCTTATCTTATTCTCTAATGGCCACGATCAGATTGAGCTTTCCTCTCAACCGTACACAGACATCATTAGTAAACAGCAGACCAAGGAGCAACATGATGGTCGTTTGCGCTGAATACTTGGGCAAAAGTGTAGAAAGAGAGACCAGTCCCCGAGGTTTCATATCTCCACTCTGTTAAGATAAGGACTATAAATGTAATGTGTACAGCTGAGGGTTCCTACAGTGGGAAGTGAGTGATGCATGTTGAGAAGCATGGATCATTAGGACCTCAGCTGTATCCCACCCAGTGGTGGAAGAGATCCGTTACTGAAGTAAAAGTATCAACACCACATTGTCCTGCATTTAACATCCTACAGAAAAGTAAAACTAAACTAAACTAAACTAAAGTACAGAAGTATTATCAGCTAAATGTACTTAGAGGTAATATGCTACATTAGAATGTTAAAACTTATGCATCAATGTGTAAGCAGCATTTTACTGTTGTAGCAGGTTGACATGGAGCTACATTTAATTACTTTCTATACAGATACTGTAGCTTGTTTAATCCAGGTTACCAGTAGAGATTACTAGGGGCCGTGAGATGATTAATAGGGTAGGAAAGGAAAGAAGAAGAAACAACAACAACAATAATACAAATTGTTTTAATTTTTTGGTGAAAAGTTGTAGAGTTTTACCTCTTTGGGCCTCAAATACAGTAGTCATTTAAATGAAACAATGTGAGAAGTTTTAGAAGACAAACATCTCTTTGGTGGAACTAACAACTCGTAGGCATCTGAAACATAACAAGGAGCTCCAACTTTATAACAATGCATTGTAATTTATAAGCGTATCATGTGTTTTTATGAAGAATTAACTAAGAAGAAGAATTAAGTAACAAGTACAATATTTCTCTCTCAAATGTAGTGGAGTACAGGTGTAAAGTAGCATAAAATGGAAATACTCAAGTGAAATACAAGAATCTCAAAAAGTACAGTACTTCCTTTCAAAAAGTACCACCACTGATCTCACAATAGCTGTAGCTTCTATGCTACAGATTTTATCCATTGTGTGTGTGTGTGTGTGTGTGTGTGTGTGTGTGTGTGTGTGTGTGTGTGTGTGTGTTTGTGTGCGTGTGCGCGTGTGTATGTGTTATTCTTACACATTTACTTGTCTTCTTGAGACGAACTAAAGGTAAAACAGGGTTTGAGATATCGTGTATATACAGTATGAGTTGTTGGAAGCGGAGAGAGGGACATGCAAGTGACTCTGAGCTGCAGTGAAAAGTGGGTGTGAACACTAATTAAACATGTGTTGACACACTGACAGCTATAAAGCTGACAATCAAATAATCAGCAATTAGAAACCACAATGTTACTGTCATTATATATCAAACTTTTACCGTACTTGATTGATTAGAAGGGGAGAAAACACATCCTATGCGCTGAATCTTGCCTCCAGTAAGCTTCACATGTGGAGTTTCCTACCCACTGTGGACCTTTGTCAGGTAATGTCTCAGTTTATTAGTCCTGATATGAACTATAAACATAGATTTTGTTTATGGTGAGGGGCGTCAGGGCATTGTTGAGTGATGATATTTCATGAGGGAAGCATTATGTACACTTCATAATATTGGCTGCTCAGCACATTATATATATGCTAGTCCAGTCCAGACTTGATTTTTATAGTAGCATTGGGCTTTAGGACACTGTAAGTCAGGGTTTCATCTGTGAAAGCAACATTATGGCTTCATTTTTGTATGTATTTGTGTATGCATGTGTGTTTATGTGTCTAGATTAATGACCACTGGCATAAGAAATGCCACAGACTAGTGTTTTACACAAACAACTTCTAGTTTTGTGACGATATAGGGAACCACCATGGGGTGGAAACATGACTTTTGCTGTCCTCTGTTACTCCCTCCATCCCTCCCTCTCTTCATCATCCATCGTTCCCGTTCACCTGTGCCACCTCACTAATGATTGCTCAGCGGCTGTGAGTCTACCATGCATCATTTACCATGAGCTCCAGAGAGGCAGCAAAAGAGAGAAGTAAAGAGAGAAAGGGGAGCAAAAGAATAGAGAAAGGAATTCTCTATTCATGCAGGTGGGAAGGCTGAAAGGGAGCAACAGCAATGTCCAGACGGAAAGAATGAGAATAAGGAGAGAAACTGACAGAGGGGCAGACACTAGGAGACAAGCATGTGCTGCAAAGGCAGTGTAAAGGGAGAAGGTGAGAATAGGCTGGAGGGGACCAGGAGGCCCATTTTATTAATCACAGCCTTGATCTGGTGGGAAACGCTGACAGCTCTGGATGGAAATAATACTCAAGAGTTGCCAAGATACACTTCTGCCTGCCTCGGGAATGGGTGGAGATTGAGGCAAAAACAAAATAAATGTGCTGGCTTAATGTGTGTTATTTGTGATTAACATAATTGCACAAACGGATTATATAATTACAAACGGAATATAGTTACTATGTTACAAAAGAACTGCTTTATATTTAGAGGGGTGAGATTCGCAAAGAATTATGGTTTGATTTGTTGATTTGTTGATATGTTACACTAGCGTCACAACCTGATATTGAACAGGAGTAAGGGCTGCCTAACTGCACATTTTTGGCTTCAATAACATTCAGATTCATAAAGCTATCTTGGTGAATTTGAAATGAAACAGTTGTGTTTTGCCTGACATATTTGAGTGGTTTCTCAGCAGCTATAGAAAACAAAACAAAAGCAGTGCTTCACACGTTTGAAAAAAACTGCAAAACAGGAAATATCGCCTCTGCTCAAATATCACAACAACGAATTGGCATTTGTTTCAAATGTATAATTATTGTTTGATTTACCACATATGTGGCTAGCCTGGACAAGACCCAATAGCATCCTATGATGCAACATGGCACAACAGGGTGGCATCATGGCTTACAGCACAATATCAGCCAGTCAAAACAATTTGATATTCCAATTTACCTTTCCAGACATAAAGACAGAGAAAAGCCAATAGAGCAGAGTGACAGTTTTTCCACATTCCTCACGCTGGCTGAATAGACACTATTATTAGGTGTCTGACTAGACAGCCAATCAAGTTGATAATAATAGGTTGGATTTCTGCAGACAAGGGATGGATAACACAGGAGCTGACCCCACAGTACAGCCAGCTG
The DNA here is from genome assembly GCF_031162955.1 of Sander vitreus. Taxonomy (NCBI): domain Eukaryota; kingdom Metazoa; phylum Chordata; class Actinopteri; order Perciformes; family Percidae; genus Sander; species Sander vitreus. The sequence continues at coordinate 12,424,983 of NC_135871.1, read as the reverse complement.
GTGGTCCTCTTATTAGCCTATAAAAAGCTCAGGTGTGGGCGCGCTTTGTTTGCCTGGACTTGGTCTCCCATCGTACCAATATCACCTCGTTTCTGGAGGTGGGAGCCAGCAGGGAGGGGGAGATAGGGAGAGAGGTAAAATGAGGAGGAGGGAGAGGGATGTAAAATGTGAAATAACTGTGGAAATAATAGCACTTTTCCAGCACTTAATGATTGTGTGTAACATCTCTAATTAATATGATTACACTCTGCAATGATAATACTGCATATGTCATGTTTATTATTAAATGAATAGATTCCATAGCTTTAAATAGAAGTCTTCCATGAGAATATTGTGAGCACACTGGCCTTATCACAAATTGCATTGGACATCTGTAAATGGGGATAATCAATATATTGGCAGGTTGTTGAAGAACCCAGAGGCTAGAAGAACAGAGTTTATCATGTTTCCATGTATAGGTTTTTAATCTCTGACCTTTGTGCTCCGGCAGTTGAGGTGCTTTTTCTTTTCAAGAGATGCAAATCCATCTATGGTTACCAGCCAAATTCATGCAAAGCAGTCTGTTGAGGTTGAGTCGACAGAAGTCGCAAATCAAGGAGTGGAGCTTATGGTACATGGAATAAGGTCATATTGTTGTGATGAGCATGGAGGAAAAAACGTGTTTTAGTCACTTACCAGTGACTTGACTGAAATATCACTCTGTTCACAGCTTTTCTTTAACAGAAGCTGATGTAAATGACTAAGAAGCAACAAAGAAGGCTGTTTAACCGCACAGTGAAGACAGCACAGACTTTTATTGATGAATAAACATCAAAATAAAAGCATGAAATATGAGCCACTTCTCATGCCACATGAAGAGAATCACAAATCGAAGAAGATGTTGTAGCAAAGTGTGATATGATATATTCTCTCACTAAAATGACAGAAAAATGTATCTTTAAATTCTATTTTTTTTGTATTTTCTTCAGTCTTAAATGAAAAACATAACTCTAAAGAAATGGTGGAGGAGAACAAATAGGGCACCACTATACTGTACAATAGGTCATAACCCGAAAATAGAATTAATGAGGAAGTATCACACCTGCTTATAGGGAACAGACATGGGTTGGAAAGGTGGACACCTGCTGCTGGAGACACATCTGCTCCTCTCAACTTCTACATGATTCTTATTTGAGGAATCACAAGGTGGTGGGGAATTATGGCCTCCTTTGTATTGCAATCGAACAAAGTTCAAAGTAATCCCACAATGTGTAAAGCAGCAAGGATGTAAACTTGAAACATCAGTCCTGCAGTCCTCCTCCTGTCACATTTCCTATGTTCGGGCTTTAAAAAAACTCCTTCTGTGACTAAAAGAGACAAAGGAACAATCAAACAATGTGAGTAAGCATTATCCCGGGCTCCCCCCTTGGAGGGCACACCACAGCCTTTCATCTCTGCTCCCCTCTCTGTATCTATCCTCTCATCTCTCTGCTTTAAGTTCTGCTTTCTGGGCAGAGTTCAAACACTGGGGACCAGTTTAAATACTGGAGGTTCCCACTGCAGTGCTCTAGTGAACTGGAGCATATAGTGAAACATAAAAAGCTCAGAGTTTTGCTCTTCACATTTATATGAATAGGCTTACCTTTGTTTAATTAAAGCATATTAAAGACAGTGTTGTTAAGCCTTTAGACAGGGAGAATACTGAATGAATGCAAAAGGACACAAATGGTCAAATCTAGAACGTGATATTTCAGCACTATGTGATGCAGCTTTCAAAATACGCCAATGTGCAAATCAATGAATGAAAAAAAGCAAAACAAATGAAAGGAAGGAGGTTGCACCTGGGTCGATAGACTTGCAGGTGATTGGGAGGAAATGGGAGCCCTGTGTTTGTGTGTGTGTGTGTGTGTGTGTGTGTGTGTGTGTGTGTGTGTGTGTGTGTGTGTTCATATCATGTGTGCGTTTGTGGTTAAGCTTAAAGGGGTGATAGAATGATTATATAGGGTATTTCACACTGTTCCTTAAGGTCTCCTAATAGGTATGTAACATTGGTTGGGCTGAAAATGGCCCGGGTGCTGTTCTATGCTTCCATGCAACCCTGTGAAATAGCCCTTGAATAAAACGAGAGGTTTTCTCCCTTATATGGTATGCTCATAAATATTTAGATGAGCTGCGTGCTGAGCTGGGGGAGTGAACAACACACAGCCCAGCAACACCATCCCTTTTCTTCCTTTTGAGTCTGGTATTCTCAGCGCCACCTTTCCCTTTTCCTTTTTGGCTTTCCATCATTAGACTCACACACACTGTCTGTTAACATTACCGATATACTTCCAAACGTGCGGCCAGGCAGCGGCACACACAGACACACACAGACACACACAGACACAGACACACACACACTGCCCGGTTTTTGACTTCCAAACGTGCGGCGGGCTGCCCTGCAGCCGCTGCTCGCGATCGCGAAGCCCACAGCGGGCAGCGAAAAAGGTGTCAATGGGACTTTGAGGCTCTCTGTATGCCCATTTCACCCACCGAACTGTCGTTATTTAACTATGACAAGGTAAACTCAGTTTTGCATTCACCCCTTTAAGACCTATATTGTTTCGTTGTGCTGTATTGAAAATGAGTCTCTTTCTTTGGTTATATGATCTCTTGTTTGGTATCGACTCTGTTTGAGTCTTCTACAGGAAGTATTTTTCAGGAGAACAGAGGGTGCTCTTTGCTGTAAACAGGCCTTCAAGTCCATCAATAAAGACGAAAAGAGACCAGTAGAGAAGCTGCAGAGACACAGAAAATCCCAGTGGAATCCACCAACACCTACAACAACAAATAATAATGTTAGAGACAAAAGTAAAACTCCACCTATCACACACCAAAAGAATTCCAAAGTGAAACACGTGCTTAATTAATCATCATCATCATTATCATCATTAATTGAATGCTAGCATATTAATCTCATGCTTCTACAAATACAATTATATGGATTAGGTAAGAAGACATAATCTGCTGTTCAATCCTCATTACTGTAGTGATTAATCCACACTGATTAACTCATTTTAATTAACATAATGAGACGCTCAAAATACCAATTCTGCCAACGGTGAGTGTGATCTTTGGTTATGTTTTTGTGTAGCCTGAAAGTATTATTGTTGTGTATGTGTGTGTGTGTGTGTGTGTGTATGTGTGTGTGTGTGTGTGTGTGTGTGTGTGTGTGTGTGTGTGTTTCTGTGGTGTGTTATCTACCTGGCTAGCAGGGACAGTCCGCCAGTTGAAATTAGAGTACACAATCACAAACGTCCCAATCAAGGCTCATGCATATTTCATCCCCCCCGCCCGGCTTTCATAATTTCTTAATTAATTCCCAGCTCTGAAGAGATAGGCTGGAGCTGATCCCCCAGCCTCCCCTCGGGCTTCCCGGGACTGCTATAGATGTCCTGTCCCAGGATGCACTGCAGCAAAATAGAGGGAGACATCCTGAACAGTTGTGCAGACTACAATCATGGAGCTAAATCAGCTCGTTCTCCTTTTTTCCCCGTTAACGTAGGTTGGGATTCAGGATTCTAACGTCCCCCAGTAAAGCTTTCGTTGTGTACAGGTAAAGTGTTTCCATCCCACTGTGAGAAACAGTTGAGCGCCTGCACTTGTGTTTCCTCCCAGAGCACTGAGAATGGATTCTAACTGATCTGACGCATGGAAAAATAGAGACACACACTCACGTGAATACTTTTACAAGCAACATGATCTCAGCCTGTTTTCACTGCTATTTCATCTCATGTTCAGTGGAGCAACACGACGTGTCATGCACTCAGTTTGAACTGGAGGCACATAAGGAAACAAAAGGGAAGCTTTTCTTATGCATATACATAGTAGCGTATTTAAATATGTCTTGAATATCCAGCAAAACCAAATTTGAACCTCTATTGTGTGCTTTTTTCAGACTGCTTTGATATTAACTTTGACGGCTTATGTTGTAGGAATTAATTACTTTTAATTTTTTCTTTTTTTTCTTCTTTTTTTTTAAAGATTATAGTATTTTTAGGGCATTTTAGACATTTAATTATATACGACAGCTAAAGACATGAAATGGGAGAGAGGGGGAATGACATGCAGCAAAGGGCAACAGGGCGGAGTCGAACCTGCGGACACTGCGTCGAGGAGTAGACTTCTATATATGGGCGCCTGCACTACCCTGCGCTACCAAGGCGCCCAACTTTTAACTCTTATAGAGGAGAAAGAGTAAGCTATAGAAAGAGTAAGCTGAATCCAACAAATTCCCTTGGATCTGTGGGAAAGACAAAATAATTTTACAGAGAAACAGCAGTCACATTAACAGGCATGACTAATGCTAACAGTCATAAGCAGCACAGCATTAATTCCCTTTTGCTTTCAATGTAAAGTGTACTGAACCAGACACAAGGTTCCTACTGGACCAGCAGCTACTTAATCGCTGATGAATGAATATAAGCAAACATAGCAACTCTTATTTAATCACACCTCCACAGCCATGGTGGGAGCAAATAACATCTATTACTGGAACTATGTTGACCAAAGGTAAGTTAGATCGCGGCCTTTCTTCCCTTGCTCCCCATTTGAAAAATGTTCTGTCACTTATTAGGCTGTAATTAGTAATTATCTGTAGATTCAAATATTTCAAACTTTTGAATGAATTATATGTCAGCGGAGAGACAAAATCACCACAGTTGAGGCCGTGTGTGCACATTGTGCAGAAGGACCGTCACCTGCTGCTACTGTGCTGCCACTGTGCTGCATGAGTCCCCGCAGTGGGAGTCCAGCGACCCAGAGTGTCCACGGAGAGAGAGAGAGAGAGAGAGAGAGAGAGATAGGAAGTATAGGTAGTGAGAGACCAAAGACAGATTTAAAACACTCCAATCAATCAGTGATGTAACTCTGGGCTAAATCCATGTTCATAATTAGCCAATCAGAGCAGGCTGGGCGGTGGGAGCTTGCCAGGCAGGTGCCTAGAGGCCCTCGGGGGACCCGAACCGTCTCTTCCCTTCATTAACTCCTCTCGTCCTCTCCCCTTGTCCGCCTGATCCTGCGAGCAGCCGGGGCTGCTGGGTAATTCGGTCTCCAGTCTCTGAGGTGACCCCACGCCGCAGGGCTGAGGGAGCCGAGGATACAACACTTCTTTTTAACCTCTCTCTGACTCCCTTTTTCTCTGCTTCCAGGACCACTACTGCTGCCTGTTGTTAGCTCTTTGTTACCGGGGTTGAGCTCAAATGGTCTAAATACCATGAACTTTTCATTTTCTCTTGCCTTTAGATATAGAGGTCAAAGAAAAAGATTGTGGCTCTTCTTTTTTGTATTTCTATGTGGCTTCTTCTCTCTGTCTGTCTGCCTGTCCATCTGGCTGTGTAGAAAAGCAATTTCCTCCCATCTCACTGTTTGCAGCTCTTTATGGGCGCTTTATTGCCCTTCTTAGCTGATTGCTCATATTTATTTACAACGAATGCAGTTATGAGGTACGGATGTGAATGCAGTGGGCATATAAATGCAACGCTCATCTCCTGTTAGCTCATTAGAATGTATTGCATAGCTTTCATCCAAAACACTTTTTTTTAATCCTTTTGTCTTCATGACTGAAATTCTGAACCTCCCAGGATCCTCTCTTAGGTTAAGATTGTCAGAACCAGTTGCGTTGTTCCAGGAAAAAACAGCCAAAAACACAGAGGGCCTTTAAAGATGAGACTTTAATGTGTGTCAAAAAACTGAGTTGTCATAATATACAACTTTAATAAGGGATGTGCAGAGATCCTTGTCTCACAGAAATCCACCCACCCACGCATGCACACACAGTAATCAGTATGATTTCACATTATGGTTTTGCACATCACCGTTAAAGCTGAGTTACAATGTGATTATTGCCTGTGACAAATGAAGAGGTTATATTCAAACTATTAAACAGCTCATAGCTTTTGATGGGAGACATATATGATCAGTTAAGGTGCTTCAGGCAGAGAAATGTTGCTGTCTGTTTCCCTGTCCTTTCCTCCTCTCTAACACAGAAGATAGCTATATTTATATATTTCGAATTGTGTTATTCTGCAGTTTTTGAAGTTTGGAGGAAAGAACACTGCAAACAATATCATCAATTGTTCTCTCTCCCGTATAAATGTGAATACAAATGTCTCTGTGTGTTCATAAACACACACACACACACACACACACACACACACACACACACACACACACACACACACACACACACACACACACACACACACACACACACACACACACACACACACACACACACACACACACAACCAGACGGTGGAACATATTTTTCTAAAGCATGTTAATCTGTAGGTTTTAAAGTGCCACAAAACACAACATCAATCGAAATGATAATGCTGGAAGGAGCAAATATAGGATTGCTTTTGCTGTAGTAATGCGTAAAATGCTGCACAGGAACACCACAAGCACCTCTTTTGAGAATATATATTTATCAATACAAATGTGATTGAAATGACAGAAACAGCAAGATGCGCACGCGCAAAGTATGCCCACGCCGTGACAAACACTCACTGATGACAGGTGCAGTAAGCTTCACTGAGCAGCCTTGGTTACTGACAGATTGTGGCAGGTGAGCAGGTCTAAGCAAAGCAACGACTGTCACCTTTAATCTCCCAAAATGATACGCACACACACACACACACACACACACACACACACACACACACACACACACACACACACACACTCTACAATATTTTTTCTGCTCCACACACCCTGCATGTCTGATTGCTATCCTGTCTGCTGGGGACCGGGACTACCCCAGGGGGAACCAGAGTAGAGCCAGTGACTAAACCGATCTACCTCTCCATAGAGACCCCTTTTCTCCCCTCCCCAGTGAATACACACCCAAACCGCTGCTGCCGTCCCATCTCATCCAGCCCAGGCCCAGGCAGGCTCCTGCAGGGCATGCTTTAATGACTTCCTCTCGCCTTTCCCTCTCTGCATTTAGGTGTGGCTGCCATCTAAAAGGAGGGGGGAGACGGAGAGATTAGCATATCAGGGGTACAGATTAGTGCTTCTATGGTGTTGTGTACATGTACTGACAGAGGGTGGTAATGAGAAAAAAGGACCTCCCTCCCCCAGCCCAAATTCCATCCCCTGGTTTAACAGAGGGAGTTCAAACGGAACCACAGATAGAGATGCAAGGCCTCTTTATCTGCTCTCTACAGGTATAGGGAGTGTCCATGTTTCCTCAATTTTAGGCCCAATGATTCGATGCACAGTGAGGGATTAATGCGATCAAACTGCCAGGCAACCAAAATAGGAATAGAAAATAACAGGCTGAATCTTTCTTTGTGGCTTTAGTTGTATTTTGCCCATTTCATGTGATCATTTTATTTCAACAAAGGGACAAGCTCCAAGGTGAAAAATAAATGTTCCTCTTTCCATCTTGTTTTTATTAAGCTTCCTGCTGGTTTGGTTGGTTTTGGCCATTGTCCAGCGGGTCCAGCACTGCCTACTGCCACCCAGTGAGAGGCCCAAGATCGGTGTCAGTTGCAATACAAGAGCCTGACCGCCAGTGCCCTGTCTCTGCCACAGGGCCAAAGAGCTCCTTACCCCCATGGATTTTTCATTTGTGGATCTTGCAGAATCAATGTTCTGTTTTTGCCTTCCCAGACAGGGACCATGGATCAGCATTTTTCCCCCACTCCTAATCTCTTTGTGTTTCTGTGTGTGTGTGTGTGTGTGTGTGTGTGTGTGTGTGTGTGTACCTGTGTTTTTACTTATTTTCCTTAACCTTTCTGCACTCTGTCTGCCCTTAGGAAACCACATCCCCCTTTGCTATTGCTTTATCCTTCTCCTCTTTCTCTCCCTTCTTTGGATTAATGTACATTTCTGCCATGCCTGTACAAGTGGTACCAGTAGTGTAAGACTAAAATTAATATATATAGTATATATTTTTTTTAAAACCTAATCAGCCAACCAACAGGGTATTTAAACTCAGAGGTATTTATTTATATAGACACATTTCAGTCTCTGGAGCCGTTCTCATCTCAGCAGAGGTCTGGAGGCAGCTAGAATAGCTGCAGATTCACAGAAAGCTGGGGAAAGTAGGGCAGGAGTCCCTCTTTGACAAACTAAATAGTTTGAACCGTTCTTTAAAGCACAGCATGGAGCAGTTACAGAGCATTGCTTCTCCACCTGTTCTCAGTTGGATAGAGGAGGTTGGTGGCAGGTATTTTTTCACTACCCTTGGCGCTTTGTTTCCTAAGAGATTCTTAGGTGGCTAGAAGGTACTGTTACTAACGTTGCAGCTCACTATGACAATGGATGTGTAACAGGGAGTCTTGCTGAGCCTTGCTACCTTAAGGGCTTCACTGCACACAATGTAAATGATTCCTTTCTTGTGCTCCCACAGTTCTGCTGTCCAGTGGACCATTGGAAACACATAATGAGCCACATTTTACGCCTCCGCCATGGCAGAGTGGAAAAGTGAAAAAGTAACCACTTTTTTACGAGACTTGGACCTACTACAAGATGTTGCTGGTCACTACACAGATTATGTCCGAGCACAAGATGGAAAACATAATTGCATTCTCACCACATTCTCAGACAAATACTCCCTGCAGACATTTGGGTCAGTTAATTGGAATTTCACTTAGTGCCAACAAACCATCAAGTAAGGCACTGGGTTTATGCTAGCCACTGTTCATATACGTATGGTGCTGCATCAGGAATTGAAAAACTCCCACATTGCTCTAATTACCAGTCTCTAGACAGTTTGGGAGGCACAGTGTTGCTGGCTTGCAACGAGAAGAAGTGTTGAGATGAATTAAACAATTAGAAGAAGCTGTCTCTTTTAATAAACATGATAAATATTTGATTCATTTGAATGTATCACAACGTCTTCAATGTGCGCTGTGATTGCTGCATTTTGGATTGCTGCTTTTTTAGGTTTTCTTATGTCTTTAAGCTCATGCGTTTTAGGTACCATCATTTCTGTGGAGTTACAACAACACTAACAGCACACAGTGACCTTTCAAATGCTGTAATAGAACAATATTGAACCGCAAAGAAAATGTGTGGGGAATACAAGTGAAGCTGGAGCACGTCTGTGTACAAGAGGGAGTTCAGTTTTGCTGGTCACATCATTGAGGAGATGGTACACAAAGAAAGATGAGTTTGTACTGGAAGACTTTATTGAGGCTTAAGTAATGTCTGGACTGCACTGGCAAGGTGTAAAAATACATTAACATTTACACTGGGGTGATATTCTGAGTGTGCTGCTGCTTGCTTGTTCGTATGTTAGTTCGGCACCTGGTTAGGATGTGCATACTTTTGTCTTTTCCCTCTTACAAATCGTACCTCTCATCACACTCTCTGCCTTCAGCCAAACATAACTCCTGATTATTTGCACTTCTCAGGTGAGCATTTCGTCATGCAGTACTGTCATGTCCCAGCTGTTATATGCTACAGCCGGATAGTATCAGTGTCCAGCGTTATTTCCGAGACTCCCTTCTCCATAGCCAGGGGAAGCGTTAAGGGCAGGCAGAAGACCATGCAGGGCTAGTTCCACCTCCTCATTCTGCCTTCTCCACCATATATTAAATCCCACCCACTCCCTTGAAAAGCCGAGGGGCCATAAAAGGCACCGCAAGAGAGAGGAAAGGAGGAATCATTACGTGCAATTTATAAACCATTAAGAGCCGTATTAAAAAGCCTGCAATCTAATTCACCCAGCGGTGGGCTCTGGCAACGAGGATGGCTAAGAGGGAGAGGAGAGTTCATTTAGGGAGTGTGTTTTGGCCACTCAGAGTGTGTGTGATGTTAATAGGGTCCAGGGGGGTCACCTCTAGCCAAGGGAGGCTTTACCTTTGCGCTGATGCCCAAGTCAGCAGTGGGAGGGCGGAGGGAGAACATGAAGGCTGACAGACATAGAGAGAGATGGGAGGAGAGGGGATAAGAGAGTTGAAGAGATATGATATTGCTCACCCATCCCACATAGTTCAGCTGGTCATCTCTTAAAAATAATTGTTATGTGGTTTCACAGCTTTACAGTTAAAATAGGGTATGCAGGTGAAATAAAAGTAGAAATGTTCTTCAACCACGTAGACTTCACGGTGGGTCCATTATTACAACCTTATGTTGTGTGGACAAGCACTATATAAACCCAAAGAACAATTTCTATTGTAGAGGAGAAGTTCAGGTCTCTAACCATATAAAAAATGTCAGGATGAATTACAGGGAAATGTATCTGTAATAATGTACAAGACATTTCTATTTTCCCATTCCATATAATAATGCAGTCATAAAAATGTCAGCTTTGGTCTGAATAATTCACTCAATATGCACAACAGTGTAATATTGCCTCAATGAATTGACGATTAGCTTAAATTAGCATAAAGATTGGAAGCAGGAGAAAACAGCCTGGCTGTGTCTAAAATGTAACATGTACCAGCACCTCTAAAGCTCACTAAAATGTCCTAACTTGTTTGTTGGTGTACACCAAAAAAATATAACATGTTAATTTAGTGAGCTTCAGACCAAAGGCTAGCTGTTTTCCCCTCCTTCCCTTCACAGACTGCTACGACCAGCAGGGTGAGGGTCATGTTACCAACAGACACAGCCAAAGGCGCCAGTAGTCCAGTTTTCTGTGGCCCTGCAACATACTGGGAGATACAATGTTAGATTTGCTAATTTAGTTTAGTCTGAATAATTAACATTTTCTTCATGAGTCTCTCCTGATTAACTCCAAATCAGCCGCTGAGCATCACAAACTAGTAACCACTCAATTATTACTAATTACTTAATCATTATTTACTCTTTTTGTGCACCCCCAAGTGATACATCACACTACTAAGTGGTTCCTCATCCTCTCTCAAGTAAAGTGGCACATTATACTGAGTAGTTACTAAGTAGTCCCTTATTACTTTATGATTAAGACAAGTAGCTACTGAGTTTTTACTGGATAATTCACAATTAGTTCCTTAATAACAATCCAGAGACAGCACAACTCTCTGAAAAATATTTTAATCATCATATTCAGACCACATATGTTCATATTCACATCCAATTCATATTATGTAGCATTAGTAGGCTAGTAGGTTATGCTATGATAAGCTAATCATCTCTCATGCCTTTGGTCAAGGATTCTCTATAACTAAAGACCCAATGATACGAAACCCAGGGGGTAAGCTTCTCCTCGGAACGCGTAGCTCCTATGGCGCCATTTTGATGCTAACAAGCCATCACCTCCCGTTAGCATCCCATTGACTGCCATTCATTTTGGCGCCACTTTGACAGTGAATAACTTTACCTTTATCTGAAGCGTTTAAAGACTCTGTTTGTCCATTGTTTATTTCTAAAGAAACACGACAATGTATAAAAGGCTCCATTACCTTGTACCTCACGTTATGGCTCCGTAGCAGACGTTTTTGTAAAAATAGGCGATTGTGTCATAACCACGCGACTTACTGTCGCACAGTAGAGAAATGACCATACAGTACAAGAGAAGATCACAGGCAGTTTTGACTCACATTAGCTGTTTAAGTTTAATTACTAATGTTAACTAGCATTTTAGTTAGCAATAATGCCTATGCCTATGTTATCTCCTTACATATACCTACACTCTCCTTCTCTGCAAGATTGGGAATGATTGAGATTTCTCTTGGCACAGCTACCAGAAGACTTCCAACTTTTGGACAGGTTGCCCAAGGGCGTAAATCCCAGGGGGGTCGGGGGGGAGGATCAGGACTCCCCCCTAGAAATATCATTAAAACAATGCTGTGTATTGTAAATAACATAATGATGTATATGTAAAATATCTGTGTAAGTAGTAAAACAATACAAACCCAAAAAAATGCTTTTTAAGTTTAGAAACATTTTGAGTTCCCCCTCCCTTGCCTCACAGTGGTTTGGTCCACTGCCTGCTGCACCTTAGGATCTGCACTAGACTCACAGTCACATCGGGTAGTGACAGGTATGTAGTAAGTAGGCGGTTCAAGGCTATTTTATTCACATTAAACATCGGATGAAGTTGTTCTTTTCTCAAATAGAAATGATGCTGAGTAATTAATGAATTAGTCATGACAAAATGTTTGCTATGTTAGTGTAATATAATGTAGCCTAGCTTGTTTAATAGCTTGTTGGATAGAAATGCACCCACTACAACTAACGTTACCACGGCGATAAGCCTAACGTTATGTGTGTGAACTGATATTAGGTTAAATATTGAAGATCTACAGTTGTGTTTTGCTCAATATGAAGTTAAGTGGCAGATCAGTTAAATATATATCCTCTGTCCAAGAAGAAACCTAATATTTATGTGGAGGATGCAAGATAATTTAATAATTATAATATGACCGTGTGGTGAACCTATGAACTCATATTTAGACATCTGACGTTAAAGATTTGAGGAACAGGGAGACCAGGGACAGTCAGGTGTAGAGTCTCAGGTAAGTGTGTTGAGCTTAGTTCATATTCTTGGAGGTGTGTGGCTGTCAGGGTTAGCAGATGAGCTGTACTAGTGGCTCACTAATTTACATTATGATCAGCTAATTTAACAAGTGTACAAAAGCATTGTATTTCTTTTATATGGGGACACCTTTTAAAAATAAGTCATTATGTTTTAAGGTATTTTTGTGGCTTGATTGTAAACAACTTAAAAATAAATACATGGTTTTAAAGAAGAATATTTTGGTCAATTTAGTCAGCTTTTTCATTGAATCAAGAGAAACGCTGAAAAGAAGGATAATGGTACAGTCTCCATTGAGGTTCGATACACAGCTCTATTGGGAACACTATTTGTGTGGTTATGAATAGAAACATTTGAAGTATTCTTGGTTCTAATATGTGTAGACCGACTGATTCTGTTTATATCACTAAAGTATTGCTACAATATACTGGGGTCACTATAGACATGCCTATATTGTCTTTGCAGGGAGAAGGTCAAGAGGGTCAATAACTGTGGCGTTGAGAGCGTCTGCCAGGAGCCCGAGGCCCTCTCTCACCATATCACAACAACACCACAGTCAATACACTCCAAATTGAGCCCTCGTGCAGAACACTGCACAAATCAATATTCTTAAAAAGGTTACACGTCAAACTATTTAAATACTTTATTGATCCATATGCAATATGTAGTGCTTATATACACATCTATAGATATGTTATCCCTGTCCAGTGGCACAGAATTATTCTCATTATTACAGTCTCATTATTTTTTTTTACAGTATCACATGGCAAGGTAAGTGTGAAAGAGAGGGAAATAAGTCTCATTCAGTTGGCCACATGCCTTGATAACTGCGTCTCTCTCTCTTTTGAGGAAATCCTGTCACACTCAATGCCAACATTTGACAGTTTAACGTTTCTGGCATGCTGTTTGACATGATGTTCTCTCCCATACAAAAAAACAGAAAGAGGGACAGGGACATTTAACGGGGGTACGTATAACTCAGCCTTTACATAAGCTATGTTAAGAATATCTCAGAAAACAGGCTGAACATCCCATTTCCAACCTATTCATCTTCTTTCTTACAGCTGTCAATGTTCGGAGACAAAACTCCTCCAGCTGAGAGACGTAGACAGCCATAGAGCGTCTCTCTCATCAAACACAACTATCTTAAAATCAAACATTAACTTTTTTTTCACGTGCCAGCTGCATGTCATTCAACTAAACAGAGCGGCTGCACCAAAAAAATAGAGAAAGTACAATAAACCTGTCACAATCTGAACTCATATGTGGGAAATGGGAAATTAAAAGACAAAAGCAGGTGTTGTTGAGGATAGAGATTTTAGTTTGCCAGGTGTAAATCTGGCAAATGGGAGAGAGAGGGGAGCAGGAGAGGAAAGGGTGACCAAGATAGATGGATGGAGTGATATTGGGTATCAAGGTGAATAGAACAGCATGCAGAAGCACAGAGGAAATGCAAGGAGAAGCAAAATGTCAAGAATCAGGTGCCAGAAAAAGTCAGCTGGCGGTCACAGATGTACCAGAATAAAGTGACTTACTTGGGATAAAATATAGCTTCATGAGTTTTGGTTGCAATAATTAAAGGCGAACAATTAGGAGTTTGATCTATAGAACCATGAGTGGTGAATAAGAAAACCGTGGCACTCTCAGGTAGAGTTTAGATTCTCTGCCCGAGCCTGACTGTCGGGCCGGGGCGGGCCGATATTTTCCGCCACTATCCTCGGGCCGGGCCGGGCCCTTGATCAAGCGTTTGTGTTTTTTTAATCATTAGCCTTCATTCATTAGCATAATTGGGTGGGGAGAAAGCTATGCCTCTCCAGCTTTACCCTTAGCTCTGGGTAGTGCGGCCAGTGCGTCGGCATGCAGACCGTGCCAAAGGACAGTATTAATTAGGTGATCAAGACAAGAAAGGCTCCTATATGGTTCCAGGGCTTTGATTATTTTGCTGCCTTGATCTGTTACCCACACTATTCGGCTGAAGGAGGGAACTAGGGTCAACTTTTTTTTACGTTTCTTCATTCAGATCCATTTGCGATCCATTGCATTCTGAATAAACAAACAACGCAGTTTACATGCTTTGTCCTTGTTGCATTATTCATTAAGATAATTCTAAACAGATTTCTGTAGTTCAAACAACTCAGAATTGTAGTTGAGAACTTCAGTTATAATGGCCCACGTATAAAAAAATTGTCAGGTTTAAATCGGGCTCGGGCTCATAATTACAGTTAATGTGTCGGGTCGGGCCGGGCTTGGACACAACGTGCACAGGCTCAGGTAGGGTTGGGCTAGATTTTTTTGGGCCCGATCTAAGCTCTACTCTCAGGTTTGACGGCGTTTTTGAAGCCTCTTGGACCATTGTAGCAGGAGAGGTTAAGAGGAACATCACAGGATGGAGCAGGAATAGAAAATAGTTTGGCTGTGGAGAAAAGTACAGGAACACAGTCACAGTGTAGAAATAAGTGACCAGAGGCAGTTATGAATGCACAGTCAATAGAGAGACAGAGAATAGGCAGGAGAGGAAAAATCGAAAAGGGCACATGAGAGCAAAAGAAAGTGAGTGGGAAAGAAAGAAAACGGACTGACAGTGAAGAATGGAGGCAGTTAAAGCTATCTGCCGAGCGATCTGTTATTACAGAAGGAGGGAGACAAACAGCTTCTTTCTTTTTTTTACAGCGAAATAAAGACACTCATCAATTTAAATCTGCAGGGTTCCTGGATCTCACCTTTTCTCTGTCAGACGCTGGGTGGTGAAGGCATGTTCCTCCCTCCTCTTGTCCACTCATCACACAGAGGAAGAGGACACCCCTCCAGGGGCATCCTGGGTAATCTTGCGTGGCCGGAAACGTGGCGATGGTGAGCGGATGGCGGCAGAACCCTTTGTTATTTACTGCTCACTTAGCCCCTCTGCACCCCGACACACACACAATTTATGAGGACAATCGTCGGGCCCGCCGTGCTCTATTGGAGCCCTCCCTGATGGATGTGCATGGAGTGGAGAGAGGGGGGAGGGAGGGAGGCAGGGAGAGTCAGGGAGACAAAGATTGAGGTTGAGGTGTCTTACAGTTTTCATTGCTGTAAATTAAACAGAACTCATTGAGCTTCATAAGAGGATAATGTCATATCAAAACAATAGATAATGAAGATCATTTTGTGAAGAGCATTTCTGTGTGGCAGCTTGCCAGAACTGAGCTACCTGCTAGTATGTCTTGCAAAATGCCACAGGCATACCAAATGTCACTAGAATGTCAGTAATTCCATCCTGTCTGTTTTTTTAGTTTTTATTTTCGTGCATTGATTTCAGCAGATACCTCCGTTCTGTGCCTCAGCCCTCTGCCTCTTTCATCCTGTCTGCACGTCCCTAAACCTCACCTCTGCTGTCACTGTGCTCCCTGTTTGCTAAGGCAACGGGCGTACTGCACAGTAAGTGTTCGATCATAACAATCCATTAGAATAATCACTGATAACAAGTCCATTTTCATAAAAGAGACAGGAGAGGGATTAATGAGCTTAACGCTACTTATGATCCATCCATTTTGTGCTGTAAATCAATAATCCAGTAATAATGTTCTTCAGTGGGGCAACAGAGCCCCATGAGCAGCATCCTCTCTCTCTCTCTTCATTAGTTATTTGAGCTGCCCTGATATCTCCTTTGTTCTCTATAAAGTTGCCTTCTGGGACAGCCAGGACCAAACACATATTTTTAGTCTTTTCTACACAGTCTGGTGTGAAACAACACAAGGGGTTGGTGAGACTCCAAGAAGCAGAGAGCGCACAGAAGGGAAGGGCGGGGGGGAGGTAGAGAAAGAGAAAGCAAATGACTGCAGAGGATAGGGCTGAGAAGGCAGGGGAGAACATGAAACGCATGGGGGGAGGCGAGAAGATGGAGGGGACACACGGAGGTGGTGAGGTAGAGCATTTTACATGACTGTGAGTCATCAGCCCATCCTCCCTCCCTCACTATCTATAGCTGTGCTCTAAGATACAATACTTGTATCTTTTTTTATTTTATCTCTCATAGGATTACTGTCACTAAAGAATCTTTTTAGACTTTGATGGCATTATAATCAATTCCATTCAACGGTATTGTGACATAATTATTGGGTCAGTTGCACAATTGATAGTTTTTCACTTGTATTCAGAAAAAGAGCCAACAACAGCCAAGAGTGAAGTCTCTGGACATTTCAAAGCACATTTTGATGCAGGATCGTCATTCACAACTTACTATTTACAACTTAAGGTATTGTATCCTTATACTGTAGCTGGGTACTACTACATTCTGGGTTTAGCACTAGAAAATGTTTTTCTACAAACTATTCTGTTTTTTATCACAGAGCATCCACTTATCATGTCCCTAGCCACGGTGTACTGTCGAGTTTTGTTTTGTAAATATACAAAAGTTATGTTTGCTTTCAGTGTTTCTCACCAAAACTCATTGCGTGTATCCTCGAGGTTGAACTTTGAATGCAATATCTTTCTCATAAAACATTTTTTTAAACCGCATTGTTTACATCAAACTGGCTAGCTTCTTCACTTTGTTGGCACATTGATGAGTTTCTTGATGCATTACTGCAACATGTAGACTAGATGAAATGTAGAATAACTGGCAGGACTGTGTATCGCGTGCAAATGCATGTGTCCTAGTGCACGAGACAAACTGGGACCGACTGATAAAAAAAAACTACTCTATGCATTAGTACTGAACTTTGGCATTGCTTGTACATGTGAGGTGTAGCATCGTTCCAAATGAATGTCATTCATAGGGATACTGGACTGTTGGTGTCTTCACCTGTATCAAATGGCACTTACTGTAGAATCAACCTAAGAAAGTACAATCAAGTAATATCTTACACTTCCTGGTTTCTTGATGCCAGATCAGCTTTTTTAGTCTCGCATTGCCAGACCTTCCTCCACAGCGCTGGGGAGGAGGGTCTGGCTAGTCCACACAGCATTCCTGAATGGAAGAAAAATGTGCTCTGGTTTATTGGCATTTCTTTAAACCAATCACAATCTTCATGGGCGGCGTTAAGCTCCGCACAGAGCCACGGTGACGCTGCAAAATAGCCTCGGGAAGGAAGTTGTTTTGGTGTGCATGTACGTTCAAAAGTTGTTTTAGTCGTGCAACAGAAAACTCAGATTGGAAAGATAGTCTAGCTAACTGTCTCGTTTCACCCTGCAGAGATCTGAAGAGCAGTTAAAAATAGTCTTCATAAATCGACCGGAGTTTAAAATTCCAACACAAAGAAAGCGAAAGGTCAAAAGCGAAAAGACATCCAGCCGAAAGGAAGGACATCTGGTGGAATTTCCAACAGCACTCTAGCAATCCGGGAAGTGGAACGTCGTGGATATAGACTAGTGGTGACCTGACCAGAGGCCTGTATTACGAATCAAGATCAACATGCCCTGGATTTCTTTCAGTTACCCGGCTTCACCTAACCCAACAACCACGTTCCCGCATATACTGTGTCACGACGGTGGTTAACAACTAGTTCAATCAACCCAGGGTTTCCCAATCCAGCGGTGCGCGCGTTCACATAAAAGAGGCGGTGTTTGCTCTACATGACCAATCACAAACATCTACCAGAGCCGCATATTTTACATAAGAAGAGCAAACGATAATACTACAGAAATATGAAGAACACAGGCACGGTTTTGCCATAGACAGTAAAACGCAATACAGTCACAGCTTCCTTTAAACAGGAAGGAAAGCTGGCAGTGATGCATAAATCACGCTATCAATATCATTTCCCCATCAGTCAGGGCACAAGATCTGACTCATAATTACATTTGGGCTTTCCCATAAACTGTCGTTGCTTTAGCCTATAATTTCAGTTGCAACCCTGGCAGTGGTAAGCGATTGTGAGAGCAAATAAAAAATATAAAAACATAATTCAAACCGATGTAGCGATATAAATACACGGCTCAACAAGCCGACAAATAGCCTATATGTAATTCCATCCACTGAAAATCTATATCTTTCATAAAAATACCCATCAGGGAATGTTAACGGGGTTCTCTCTCTCTCTCTCTTCTCTCTCTCTCTCTCTCTCTCTCTCTCTCTCTGCGCACCGAGCTCCACCTGATCTTCTAAGAACGGTGACGCCGTTATCAATCGAGTATTGATTGGTTGATAGGCGGTGCTTTTACACAGGTTGATCTCTGATCTCCAACATAACCTGCTCCCGACCAGGTTAGGTGTTCAGCAGAAGTTACCACGGTGATTAAACCTGGTAACAACTGATCCACCGTCGTGATACACAAAACCCTGGGTTGAACCTGAAGTTACCTTGTTAACGCCAAATCTTGCTTCGTAGTACAGGCCTCTGGAGTGACGCGGTTCCTTAATGACCACGAAGAACCAAAAAACGGCCAAATCAGTCATCTTGCCTTCTGGCTTCATGCTATCTTATCCTGCTGTGATAATTTAACCTCAGTGAGAAATTGTCATGCCAATTTTCACACGCATTGTAAGGAACTGATCTGTCTACTCTACTCTTCATGTCATCATCCAAGGAAAATATCTACTCTTTGGGGGGATTGATATAACCACCAATACTACAAGACAGTTAAGTGCTTACTATTTGTCTGAATATTGTTCCAGCCTAGAGTGTTGCAGAATGGTAGTGTGTGTGGCCGTGCTCTAGTCTGGTTGGAGGTGATGAGGGCGGAGCTGGGTGCAGCACAGGGTTAATTTGAAACATGTTGGAAGCATCAGTGTCCAGACAGCCTCCTGTAGCCCCAGCTGGCGGCTTCCCGTCTCCTCCATCCCTGCTCTGGCTGCTCACATCCCCACGATGCACTGAGAGAGCGGTAAAAGAGAAAGAGTTGGCAAACTCTGCAGCCCACATGCCAACGCCAAGCCCCAACACTGCACTGCCTGCCTCAGCAACAATCTCTGCAACAGCATTTATAACAGGAGGTAATAGCCCACAACATACCCTGACGCGGCAATTATTCAGATAATGTATAAGGAAACGGCATCAGATCGACTTTTCTTTCTGTCTCTATCCAGATTTCAAAATACCCTAAGTTATTTGGCTTGGTAAGGATCCAGCAGAGTATCGCCCTCAGGTCCATATGTGTTTTAGCTGACACAGCCTCAGTCCTCGGGTGACATGTTTACAATCAAATAAAGAAGGGAAGGAGATTGTTATGGGTTGGTGTGTTTTTATCTTATTTTGGTAGTGTGTTTCTGTTCTGTATTTTGCTCAGTTTCCTGTTTTATTTTGATAGTTTGGTTTTCTGTCTTGTCTAGTCTGGTTTTACTTTATGTCTTGTGTTTTCCCGCCTTTTTTGATTGTTCTGCCGCTAATGTGTTTCACCTGTTTCCCAGTCCTTGTGTCACCTGTCTTGTGTTACCTCATTACCCTGTGTATTTAGTTTTTGTGTTCCCCTTGTCCTGTGTCAGATCATTGTATGTGTGTCTTGTAGCCAGTTTTGCATTCCCGTGTGTTTTGTCTCCAGTTTGTTTGCCTTCTGTGTTCGTGTTTTAGTTTCTATTTTTCTTGTACTTTATTTTTGGATTCCGTTTTTGCCTGCTAGTTTTCCAGGACTCCTTTGGTTTTGTATACTTTTATTTTTATTAAATCATCTAACATTCCTCAGTTTCCGCCTCTGCATTTTGGGTCCACATTTTCTCCAGCTTTCCCTAACAGAGATATTATACAAGGATGCAGCCATCTTAGGTGAAATGAAATGTGACAAAATATGTGTTATTCTCCCCTCGAAGCAATTATCTTTACACAATATGCACATCAAGCAGATTAGCAGTCATGTTGTACTCTTTTTATATAACAACATAATGTGCAGGAACTGTGGAGGACTCTCAGACGTGCTGTATAATTGAAAGCATGGCTTCATTATATTTGTAGGGATTTACAGTATATTACACAAAGCAAGTGCAGCAACTTGTGCATCAGCAGCATTCCCAGATGAGATGAGGATGAGAGACTAGTAGTAAGAATGAAGAAACACCAGAGGCCATCTGCACGTGTTATTAAACTGCCCATCGCCTTGCACTAAATCCCAACAGTGGGAAAGAATCCAGCAATCAAAGCACATATGGCTGATGACTGGTGCCTGAATTATCCTTCAAATGTAGGTTAATGAATTCAGGAGCAGGCTGTGCTCATGACCATCATATCTTAACAACCTGACAGATACACCTGCCAATCTGTGGCGGGGCTCTCTGCGGGGGAGGGGCAGGATGGTGGTTAAGGAGGGGTCGGATCGATTGGCACGTCCTAGGTCGACCCTGTTAGGTGACAGCACCACTAGACACGCTGGGACACCCAGGGAAAGTCCATTCATCAGAGACCATCAGGAGCTAATGAAACATGCTGAGAGAGTGATTAAGACACAGACACCTAATACAGCACGGCCCCGTGTCTGATGCATTAATCATAGCCACTGTCTACGGGTATCTTTACCCTCTCTGTTGCTCTGTGTGTGTGTGTGTGTGTGTGTGTGTGTGTGTGTGTGTGTGTGTGTGTGTGTGTGTGGAAGCATGCCTGTTGTGCCTGCCTGGACGTGTGTGTGTGTTTTTGCATACAGACACACTTACAGAATGGCCTTTATGCCTGAATACGTGTGTGTATTTGGGTATAATAGCTGCAGCGTGCATGTAGAAGGTGCTACTGTCCTTTCTGTGTTTGCCCTTGGATATGGTCCACCACCTTTGTGGCTCTGCCAGTAAAAGACACTGTGCTTGGACTTGGCATTAATACAAGAAGCCGCTTTCCTACTGATTATTAACTTTTGGTGTTAATAGATTAATCAAACCTGGCTGATAATAAGCGAACACCTAAAAGTGAATGCTGTGTTCTGTCTTGGAAGGACTTGCCCTGTCTGCTCAGCAAATGAATAATACCATGCAGATGGTACAAGTGTTATATGTTTATTTTGGTAAAAGACTTCTCTGCAGCCGATTATTCACTGTAGTCTGGTGACACATAAGTTTGTCACATAAACTTGGCTGTTAGGAGCTGCAGCATATTTTTTGGAAGTCCAAGACAGCGCTGCCGCATTAAGTCTACACTACAAATTCGTTAGATGACATCCAAACACCATCTGTGGTGTCATCGTCAGAGAGAGAGGCTGCATATTGTTTATGACAGAACCAAGATGAGGTTTTAATACCAGGTTTTATTGCTTAACAAATGAAGACAGGCTGAAGGTGATTATTTATATCTATTAATTAAGTTAATTAAGATGGGAGGATTTGCTTCCCTCGCCCCCGTTGTTAATTACATCTGTGTCTACAGCGCAAGGTTGATCTCGTAAATACAGATGTCATCTCTGCACAGCCAATGTTGAGATTATGCTCAGCATGTGTTTGCATGTGCATGTTTGTGTGCAAGCACACGTTTAAATATCAATGTCCCCTATGCTAAGTATGGTGCAGAATGCCATATACTAAGCATAGTATATAACGCAAAATGTCTCTCTGCTCACACGACAGCAGCTGAGACAGTTACTGAGCTATACAGTAGAAATGAAATATGTGTAATCACTACAAATGAAAAAGACATTGTCTCTCATTGTGTTTCATGTCTCTTTGACCAAAGCAGCCCAGTAGTTCGACCTGCTGAGTGAGCAAACCCACTCTCTCATTCCCTGCTTCAGACCTGCTTCTGCAAATGGGACAGCGACCAAGGGGTCTGCACTACAAGCAGCAGATTAAAGGATTACCATTAATTAGATGTCAGGGACAGAGAGGGGCTTTGCCTGTCTTGGCCATGATACAATATCTGTTAATCTGCTGCGCTCCTGAATAAAAAGAAATCAGTCCATTGACAGGAAAAATAGGAAAAGAGGGATGGGGCCAGGGAAGAATTGAAAACAAGAACAAAGAGGCAAAGGAGTGAGGGGTGGGTATAGAGATTGGAGGAGGGATGAAAGAGGTGGAATGAAGCAAATATGCTCGTGCTCCACTTGAATGTACATTGAGCTTTTTCATATAGAAATAAAAGCAGCTGGGGATAATAAGAGGCATGAGGGCGTAAGAGACTAAAAGGAAGTAACAATGAGTTAATAACAGGGTGCTTTATGGGAAACCAACGTGCTGAAGAGAGGGGTGAAGTGGCTTGGGCCCGAGTAGAGAACATTGACTCCTACGAATTATAAAATGGTGCTAAAAGACACTTTGAACTTTATTTTTATTGTTTTATTTATAATAAACTATTTTTATTTGTTCTATGACAAGGTTGCCAAACACCTCTCCCTGATAGACATTTGTCCATTTCATCTGTCAACTTTGCTCTGCACTGCTGCATCTGTATGATTGTCAAAATGAAAAGAAGTGAAAAATGACCAGCTGCACTTCACAGATATAGTGTTCCTTTGTACACATGTCATTCTTAATTGAAGACTCAGTCAAATGGACAGCAGGTAAGTCAGGTGATTGACAGGTGACTGGTATGAGTTTGATAAGGCACTAGTCCATAATAGAAGTCCTGACCCTTACTTACGGTGCTATTAACCCAAGCCTGACTGCCTGTGTTGACTTCATCTTACTTTGACAGGGAGTTTGATACTGAGCCTCAGGCCAGGTGAGGACAGGCCTCCTGTTGAACACCCGCCTACTGCCCAGCAGATAACACTCAGCCTGTGGGGATCCGGGTTGTCGCTACTGTCTTCCTGGTCTGGACAAGTCACCTGCACTGAGCCTACAGCTGTATGAGGCTTATCAACAGTGTGTACAAATATACAACTATGCATTTTGTTGAGATTGTGGGAAGCCTGAAGGCAAGAGCATGACTGCAAATCTTTGCTGCAGCGAGTAGCACCTGATAAACTGTAAATTTGTGTTGTGAGGGGGGTAATTGATGGAGAAGGGCTAGGACATCATCATCTAATGGCCAGGCATAGGGCATTCCCTCTATTTGAGTAGAGGGACTCTGGGCACCCCTATGAGCCCCACTCGCCTGAGACTCTAATTACTTTGGGGACCTGGAGAATTCAAAGGATTTAGATATGGGGAAAAAAGAATTTCCAATTTACTGCACCACTTGATGTTTGTCTTCCTTTGTGGTATGACTTCTGCTTCGGGAAGCAAACAGACACAAAGTGCACATTTGGGCGCCCTGATAAAGGTGAAACATTATTAGAACGCTGTCATAGCTGTGTTTTCCCTGGGAAGTGCATGTGTGTGGATAATAATCTCTTGGACAAACACACTGTAACTTCACTCCCCATCTCCCTCCATTCTCTGTCGGAGCTATCTTCATCTCAGAAAGCTCAACCCCTGCCTGCCTGGCCGCTGACGTTTCTGCTCATACTACGGAGCCAACGCCCCAAAACCTTATTACACTGGGGAGTAAATAACCTATGAAAGAATAAAGATGGAGCCATTGAGTCATATCTCTTTCACTTTTATCATGCTGTTGTTTAGACATTTACACAGATGTATTAAAATTCAATAATCAGTTCTGCATAAGGATCTGGATTTGAGATCTTTTCATTTTGGAGAGGTCCGTGGTCCGCAAGGCGAATGATTTGGTTACATGCAAATCATCTCTTCATTCCCTAAGCTTTATATAATTAGAATTCTGTGATCAAATTCAAATACCAAAAAAAGCATAAAAAATATTCATTTTCATTTTTTCATTAGTTTGTAGCTTAGATTACATTTTCGCCTGATTGAGAACAACCCCCTGTGGACTGTGGAAGGTGCTGTCTAAACAATTTAAAACATGGCTTCCTTGACAACAGACCCTCTGAAGCATGATAATCAGAAACACATTTTGGTTATGAGGTCAACCGACAATAATTGCCTGGCAGGTTGGTCAATTAACACTCCCCCCCCCACACGTGTTTGGATCTGCATGCACATGTTAACATTGTACCTTCATATAGTGGTTCAGAAAGGTGTTAATTCTTTTCCTTTGCATGATTTAGTCAGTGCACATTAGATAAATGCAAATCACATGGCAGGATATTAGAATATCAGAAAAGGGGAGTGGTGTGTGCTTCATACTTATTCAGCACGACGTGCTTTGGAATTATGAGGCCACAAAAGCAGTAAAAGCTTAATTTGAGAGGTTACACTGTTGCCGACAGAAAGCTATAACGAAGCTCAATGGTCAAATGAGGATTTAATAAAAAAATATTTCCAGTGATTCACTTGTCATCAGTTGAGAGCACCCCTACGCATATGCACAGAGCCATGACCAATAAAATGACAGTGAGAGAAAATAGGTGGTAAACTTTCCATCATCTCCATTCTTTCCTATTTAATGGGGGGATATTTTGCGCTCGCTTTGAGTGGCAGAGGCCAGTAAAGCCACGGTGTTTTACAGCCTCCCAGCTCAGTGTTGACAAAGATTGGGCACCAGAGAGGCATCAAAAGTCACAAAGTCATGCAGGACAGAGAGTAGGAGTTTGCAGAGTGATCCTTCGCTGACAGAATCTAGTGTTTAAAGCATTAATGCCACACTCTCACACTTGAGCAGCTGGTGAGCTAGCCCTCCAGAGTAGCATATGTTTTCTAAGTTATGTGCATGCATGTGTGTGTTTAACAGTGTGTGCAGCTTTGTGTGTGTGTGTGTGTGTGTGTGTGTGTGTGTGTGTGTGTGCACCTCGCTTGTGTGGGAGTGTGACAGACAGAATGAGACCTCTCAGCAGAAGGTGCTGGGGAGACACTCAATACTGCTCACCAAGGTGCGTGACTACAGTCTTCTCTCGTTATGCGAGGCGAGGGAGGCTGCTGCCCAGCCTGGCTGAGGAAGCCAGGGGAGTATGGACACACACTCACAAAGGCCCCCTGATGCTGGCCTTTGCTGTCTTTTTTATTATACGTGACAAGATAATGAATCTATAGCACCCCTAAAAATATGTGAAAGCATATGTGTGTTTTATCCCATTGTTATCTTTTTCCTTGGAGTGTTACTGTATTCTTTCTTAAGATTCACTCTGAACAATGTGACCAGATGTCCATTCAAAGGCACCTCTATTTTAGTAATGATGTCCAAAACCAGGAGAGGCTATATGTGAATATGCTGTACTGACTAACACGGGGAGAAAAATATGAACAGAAAATGATACCTAAAGCATACCGTGACATTGGAAAAAAATACCTCTCTGCAAACAATGTGGCCCCTATTATCTACAAATACCCTGAATGCCGAAGGTGCTTTTGGATTAAATATAACTGCAAAAATAATGGGCATATTTTTAAATTTGATAATGCAACCCAATCCTTCTGGGCAAACATTTTCTTGGACCAAGACTGTGGGACAGTTCTGTCGAGCTGCACCCCATCCCCATCCATTTTTATGCATGCTGCCAGTAAGCTGTGCCAAAGTGCTGATATCCCTCATTAGAAAAGCAGGATCCAGGAAAGAGTCCAACTAATGCCTGCTCACACTGACACAATGATGGTGCAGGGTCTCCACAGGAGATTTGAAGGTCAACAAGAAAAACAGGTTGTAATAGATAGCAAATTGTGGCCTGTGAAAACCCATTTAAATAGAATATCTTGTGCTGTTGTAGAATGGGCTTAGAGGAGTGGAGATGTGTTCCCTCATGCTTGTTAACGCTAACTGAATTTGACTGCAGAAGGAAACAGACATGCTGATTGAGGTGACTGTGTATGCATGTGTATCCAAGTGAAGCCTGTGTGATTTCCATGCCAGCAGTCAATTCATCCACACAGTGTGGGGCCCTGCACTGCAACACGCACCCAAAAAGTGCAGAATATTTGACATAGATTAGGAAAAACTGCAGCTATTCTTGCAAGTCATTCATTATCTGGTGATATCCAAAATAATTCTATCCACTGAGCCCACAAAAGCCAACATTTATCCAGCCCTTAGGGCAGAGCCGGGGGAGGCTTGGCTTCAAGCTGGCTGGAATATGGAGTTAACACAGGTTACATCCCATTTCCCACATCCTTAGGCAAAATATGTATCCTCGTTTCCAGCAATTCCACATATCACCAGTGCCTCCTTTTTCTGTTATGACTACATTTATCATCATATTTTCCTCTCTTCCTCTTGTTAGCTCACTCAAAAACACGTGCACAAAGTGGATCCACACTCCCGTCTTACTTGAAAGCCTTCTCCCTCCTGCGGTTCTTTGCGAAAGCTCTGGGGTGCTGCAGGTGTGGTGAGGGCCTTTCTGTACCAGATAGGGCACGAGGATTACACCGACACTAGATTAAACCACCATCATTGCCTGCTGGGAATTCTAACAATTATCAGCCTTGTACTCCAGGGATGTGGGACTGATGGGGGACAGCGGGTCCTGAGGCAGAGGAGGGGGGCAGCCAGGCATTGGTTGTCGCGAGGGTAATGTCTCCATCTTGAACACCGGTCTGCAACATTGAGATAAACAGTGCCTGCCAGGCAAAGCATCAGATGTCTCAAATGCACTGTTAAGAAGCACAGTTTGAGACATGGCGTGGACTATTTTGTTTCATGTGACTGGTTTAAGACTACCCTGCTGCTTATCTGCTTTTGTTTCATTCTGCATCCTTGGCCACAACGCCGGTCACTGATGCTGCTGTTGAAAGTGTTGTACGTTAATGCTCCCTTTTGCCGCCCACACAAAAGCAGGCCTCTTTGTCATTTTGGAGTATATTGTAAATTGAAGGACCCTTCTGAGGGCATTGTGGAGAGAAAAGGGGGTATGTAATGAGTGCATTAAAACAACATATGCTGCTCCTTTGCACCTCCGCACTTCAGACTGGCTTTTATTTCACCCTTCTTCCCTCTATTGCACACTCTGCTCCCCCTCTGTTGAATTCCCAGTTGCCTCTTTTTGGAAAGTCATTGAGAGTCTTTGACAAAGACAGGCTGAAGTGAATGTGAAAGCGTGCCCCTGGCCTTGTCGCCTCATAGTGGAGCAGGCCATCTGACCACCAGCAGTAGGTTGGGCCAAGTGGGGCCATTAGACCAAACCTGGGAGACCCGTGCAGCCACCACTGCCAGGCTGCTCCACTCTCCTTCAAGCTTCAGACTACTCTGCCCACCTCAGCCACCACCAACCCCTCCTCTTCTCTTCCCCCTGCAGGTGCCAACTCTTCTGCTCAGCCAGATCCCACTGGAGCATACCGAAAAAATCCATTCAGTCAAGCCCATTCTCTTGTGTGTGTGTTTGGAGGGGAGTGGAACAGAGATGTGAAAGAGCACTGGTGGCAAAATGGGACTCGTAAGCGGAGGTGTCAGAGGAGGTTCAGTCCCAGGAGGGCTAACTTTATATTGTTGTCCAGATGACCCTGAGCTGGGTACCACAGAAACATTTCTACCTTGACTTTGCGAGGTGTCTTGGTGGCTCTGTGTTTGTGTGGTAACAAAGCCCTCTCACCTCAAAACAGAGAGAAATCACCGAAGGCAAAAGGCTGAAAATAATAGCAGGGCGCCTTTACCTGGGGAAGGATTGTATTAGCAGGAAATCTTTTAAGGTGCCGCTGTTCATGCTCGAAAGCTCCTCTTCAGACAGGTAGCTGTATTTGAAAGCTATTGATGGCCTTTTTCAATCAATGGAACAACAAAGTCCTGAACCAAAGTGACTCAGAGAAAAGTGTAATGGTGAGTGTGTGTGCATGTGTGTGAGAGAGACAGATTGAGAGAAAGAGAGAGCTTGTGATTGCAAGTGTTAATGTTAATGTGTTTTAGGGGTGTTCAGAGTTTGTGTGTATGTGTACAGGAAGAGAGCAGGCGCAGAAAGAAAGAGCATACCTATGAGATTTGTAATATTAGCTCGGAAATGTACCAAACATCTATGTTTGACTCAAGCAACATGTGCACTCTATGTAAATGTCTGTCAGCTAACACTATATTCAGCTGCATTTGTCTGCTGTGTTTTGATATCCAAATGAAGTCAGTTGGAATACATTAGACTACTCGCATTTATTTCAGGAATTAAGCAATATTAGGCTTTGATTACCCAAAACTGTGCCCAGGCAGGAAAAGACAATATTTGTATGCAAATGCAGAAAACCAAAACATCACTGGCGAAAAAAGTAAAGGACATAGTAATGATTCTTTTTATTCAGCCTAAAGACAAATGCAAAAATCTCTAACTAAACAAGCAAATATGTGTCATTAGTATTTGCAAAATCATTTGATTTGGATGTATTTTGAATGAAAGATTAACTGAACTTGCAGATGTACCTGCCTCAGGTTTCTTAGTTTCCTCCATCATGTCATGGCTCATTGTCACTGACTGCAGCTGTGTAGAGGAATAGAATGTACATGCATCTTACTCTGTGCCACAACCACACCCACTGTCCTTCTGTCCCAGGGACAGCCCATCTGCCACCTCAACACACACCTACAGTAGAAAACACAGTATTACTACTGATTGGTGCACCTTTCATGCTCATTCACCAGGCATATTTATGAAGATCTCAGTCAAATCCAGTGCAGGTTTTGGATTAAGAAAGCAAACGAGTTTATGCAAACAATCACCGATATATCATGTTTTGTTTGCTTCCTTCTCCTCTCCAAACA